>NW_027206024.1:1355000-1842500 GCF_024711535.1 Dipodomys merriami
CACCATATCTTTGTGTATGTATGGACGTATTCCTATAGGTGAAGCTCCAAAGTAGCTATGATGAACGGCACCAATTTGTATTCATTAAAATTATTTCATAACAGAGATTGCTTTCATGACACTGCATGTTCCAGGGCTCCCTTCTCTGGTCCCATTATAACCTGTGGGTTTCTCTGCATCCCAGGCCTTGTGGATGAAATATCTCTCATTTCCTGGACAGGCAGAAAAAAGGCCTCATTCCTGTACTGCTGTGTAATAAACAACTGCATCCAGGTCAGATAGTGAGAAGGAGTGCAGGCGGGCTCTGAAGGTCAGGAGAGAAAGGTCACTGTGTACTGGCAACTATCTCTCTCCCCAGTGCTCTGTTTTGACAGGAAGCTTTCATTTGTGCCACCACCCATGGCAGGCCAAATCCTGTGCACTTATCTTGCCTTTGTGAGACTATATACCAGTGTTCAGATACAGTTCTCAATATAATTCAAAAGTCCTTCTGGCAGACAACTAGGGCACTGAAGCTCATGAAATGTTTCATTGAGGGCGATGTTGGGCCTATGATGCTTCTCCTAGGTTTTTGCAAGCTTGGGAAATCCAAGCACATATCTGATATCACAAAGCTTCCTGTCTTCTAGGGCTGGTGAATCACATCAGGTTTTGAAACTTTTGACCTCTCCTAGTTTGGCCCTGGGTGGCTAGCTTTTGGGGACACGGGGCTAAGGTGTTGACCATGATCTCAGTGAAGAAGCCTGGTACCTTACCATTTTGTGTAACAGCATCACTCATAATCTGTGTGTGTGTGTGTGTGTGTGTGTGTGTGTGTGTGTGTGTGTGTGTGTGTGTGTGTGTGTGTACGCGCGCGGGCATGCATGTGGGCCCATTCACCATTCTTGGAAGTTGAACTCAGGACCTGAGCACTGTACTTAGATTTTCTTGTACAAGGATAGTCCTCTCTTACTTGAGCCACAGAACCACTTCAGGATTTTTTTTATTGATGTGGTCCTGAGAAATCAAACCCAGGGTTTCATATATACAAAGCACTCTACCCCTAAGGCAAATTCCCAGCCCTCTATTTCAGGTTTGTTATTTTCTTTCTGTCTTTTTTTATTGTTGTAGTAGTTGATGTCTAGGCATGGGTGCTGTCCTTGAGCTATTCAGCTCAAGTCTTGTGCTCTACTACTTGAGCCAAAGCGCCATTTCAGCTTTTCTGGTGGTCCATTGGAGCAAAGTGTCTCCAGGACTTTCCTGCCCAGGCTAGCTTTGAACCATGAACCTCAGATCTCATCCTCCTGAGTAGCTAGGATGACAAACATGAGCGTCAATCAGTCAGCTTCTACTTCAGTTTTCTTAGTGGTGAATAGGAGATAGTCTCATGGGACCTTTTTGCCTAGGATAGTTTGGAAGCCAGATCACCAGATCTCAGCATCCTGAGAAGGCAGGATGACAGACCTCAGCTATAGACCCCTAGGCCATGGCTTCTGGTGCAAGGGGCTCCTTGGCTCCACATGGTGGAGTACTAGCCATGAGCCCAAGAGGTAAGGGTCAGTGCCTAGGCCCCTAGTTCAAGGTTCATGACTGAGAAAATACAAAACAAAACAATTTTCCGCAGGAGACAACTCACTAGTCTTCAGTAATAGGTCCCTGCCATGGGGACCTATCTGAGCCTCAATATTCTTGTCTGCATAATCATCTCAGTTGTGGAGCTCTTACAAGGACAAGTTGAAAGAATGCACCCTGTGAAAGACACAGCACATGGCATTCTTTGCATGACTCAGCACACAGCATCTTGTGAAAGTCTCAGCACCCAGCACCCAATGCAGGACTCAGCACACTCCACCTTGTGAAGGACTCAGCACATAGCACCATTGCACGTGCAGGACTCAGCACAGATCACTCGATGAAGGACTCAGCACAAAGCTCTGTTCCACAAGCTATAATTAGAATTAAGGTGGTTTCACATTCTTCAAGGAACATTTCGTATCTAATAGTTTAGTGGGGTGTTTTTATTTTGGGGGAGGTAAGTTATGGTGCTTGAATTCAAAACATGGGGATACGGTTCTAATAACATTTTCTCAAGGCTAGTGTTCTACCATTTCAAGCCATATTTCAAAGATTCTAGCAGACTTCCTGCCAGGATTTAAAGCCCCCAAGCAGCCAAGATGTCGCGGGTAATGCAGAGTAATCCAGGATGATGGGGGTAACCCATGGAGCTGGGTTACAGCAGTTTACATCTGGCTAAGTCAGGTTAGGTGACAGCTGTCAGCACCAGACTCCTAGCTTTCTCTGTGATGAGGTATTTGATGTCCTGTCCTTCTATAGTTGCAGTGAGTATATTCTACCTTTTTAAAAAATTTTTTGGCAGTCCTGGGACTTGAGTAAGGGCTTTGACACTGTCCCTAAGCGTTTGTGCTCAAGGCTAGCACTCAGTTGATTGAAAGACAGCAGAACTTCTAGGTTTTCTTTTTATGTGGCACTGAGGGCTCGAACCCAGGGATTCGTGATTACTAGTCAAGCACTCAACCAATGAGCCACAGGAGTGAAAGGGTTAAAATAGATAGAGGTTGCTGTATATAATTTTATATACACAAAAGATGTCTGTACATTATTAATTTATAGATAATATTACTACCAATTTTTAGGTATTAAGTTATGTCTCCATTTAATCATGTGTCTCAGTTAACAATTAATAAAGCATTAATTAAAATTATAAGTATATACATCTGTACATAAATTACATATTTTATAGAATGTGACAGATGTCTATATAATTAAATTATGCATCATGTGTTACTACCAATTATTAGGTATTTATGTTTCCATGCAATTTTCATTCTATTAATGCTTAATAAAATATTAAACTTAATCCATATCCTATAATTAGTGTGTCTAATTTTATCCTAGAATGATTCACTACAAATTCAATCTGTTTTTCCTTTATTGTAGTGACAATTCTTCCACCAATGACATTTTTTACATTTATGACATCCTATTACATAGCATATATATTTGCATCTGAATTATACATCCTGTCACTGAGCACTTTTCAAAGAAAAAGAAAACATGTGTCACACTCGGCTTCTTCCTCCTCGATTACATTTTTGGCAGTACTGGGATCTAAATTCAGGGCCTAGAAGGCTCAATTCATGAATGGGTGACTGTCAGCACAGAAGCCTCTAGCCAATTCATCTGCCAGGCAGTTCCCAGGCCCTGAGATCGAGCCCCATATGTTGACCACATATTGCACTTAGTGTAGTTATTCATTTTATTTTTTGTTTTATTAATTTATTTACTATTTATTTTATTGATTCTTATTACACATGAAATATTTACTCCATATATTACATAAGATATAGATTTGCCTATGTATGAAACTTCATACCTTACACCCAGGACTTTCAAAGAATTGGAAAACATGTGTCACCATGGGATTCTTACTCCATGATTCAATTTTTGTGAGTGCTGGCATTAGAACTCACAGCCTGTAAGTCCCAATTCATGAATGGGTGAGTGTCAGGACGCTAGCCTGGGGCATATTGAGCTAACAAGCATTTCTAGCACCTGAGATTGAGCCCCAGGGGTTGACAAGATAAGAACAGATTGACATGCAGATGTTAGTACACAAATAAATACAGATCTTTATAGAGTGCCAGTGATGTCTATACATTATTTATGTATATAGACTGCATTCCTGCCAATTCTTGGGTATTTATTATGCCTCCATGTAATTAGTATTCTTGTTTTCATCCTTAATGAATTATTAATAAAGCAACCAGTGTCCCAAAACTATTGCATCCATGTAATTAATACTATTCTTTGAATGTGTGAAAAATATTCAT
This sequence comes from Dipodomys merriami, assembly GCF_024711535.1. Taxonomy (NCBI): domain Eukaryota; kingdom Metazoa; phylum Chordata; class Mammalia; order Rodentia; family Heteromyidae; genus Dipodomys; species Dipodomys merriami. Next base: position 1,358,831 of record NW_027206024.1, read on the forward strand.
TAAAATCCATTGGTCTCCTAAAATCACTCCATCTAATTGTATAGTAGTATTCAGAAACAACTAATTCAACTTTGCCATTCATAATCTTCCATCGGTAATCCTATGAATAGGAACGAGATTCTTAGGATCTCCCTTCATTGGTAGGGGTCAGGACTGTGCTTCAAACACATGGTCTATGTTGCCGTGTTGGCCTAAGGCTTCCCTGGTGGCCCACCAGCCTTCAGCAATGCCAGGTTATCAACATTTTGCAGCCGTGTCATTCAGACCCAGGATGATCACTTTGCAAAGAAAACAAATGTAAAACTGGTAAGTTGCCAGTTTTTATTTTTCTGTGTCGCATTATTTATTATTGTTTTCCTGTCAGCATTTGAGGCCCAGGAACCCAGGTTTGGCTGAGTCCAGTGGTTGCACCCCAGCCTAGAGTGATCAATGCTGAGGCAGAATTGCCACTACCTGAGATCAAGCCCTGTGCTTGACAAAATAAAAATACATACATACATACATATATACATTAAAATATTTAAAATATTATGAGGCTCCTTGGCTTGGAATTCAGGCCACTGTTTTTGCCAGGCCTGGGATTTGAACTCAGGATGTGGGTAAATCTGTAGCACTGTGGGGGATGGGAAGATCACCGGGCTGGAAGACAAGAAAGCCAGGCCTGTTCCCAGGGCCTGAATTCAAATCCTAGCACTTGAAAAAATAATATTCATATATATTTGAAATACATGATTCATATTTACATACACATGCTTATTGCATATTGCAGTTAGTGTATTCATTTTATTTTGTGTTTTATTTCTTATGTATTTGAGAGTGAGCATGATTACACATATAACATTTTGCATCCTATTACATAAGACATAGCTTTGCCTATGTATTCTACATCATTCCTGAGGCCCAGGACTTTCACTGATACAGAAAACAAGTGGAACAATTGGCTTTTCGAACAGGATTAAGTTTTTGGCAATTCTCTGACTTGAACTCAGGGCCTAGCAGGCCCACTTCATGAATGGTTAAATGTTAGCACACCAGTCTGATGCAAGTGAAGTTGGCCGGCCAATTTGAGGACCTGAGATCAAGCCCTAGGAATGGCCAATATATAAACAGGTAGATGTTTAGATTGCAGTGTTTGTGTGTGTGTGTGTGTGTGTGTGTGTGTGTGTGTGTGTGTGTGTGCATGTGTGTGTGCATTTACATATGTGTATGCATCTATAAATATATACAGAGAGAGACAGACATTTATGTAGAATCTAGTGTATAACCCAATGTAAAGAGTGTTGTCTGTACCTTATTTTTATATATTCTATTACTACCAATTATTTGGTATAAAATTATGCTTCCAATTATCATGGTAGAAGAATTAACAAAGTATTAATTAATCAATGACCTATATTTATTGCATACAATCTTATACTGGAATGACTAGCTAGTTAGTAATTCAATTAATACATGTCAAATATTCTATTAATGTTCCTATAGATAGGAACGAGTTTCCTAGGATCTTCAGCTGTGTGTAGGAGGCAGTCCTAGGATCGATCTCAGTGCCTAGGTGTCTGGTTTGGCTCAGGCTTCACTGACAGCCCCCCAGCTGTCATCCATGCAAGGTCACATACAATTTTCAAGCCAAGTCATTGGGACTCAGGAGGGTCACAGTGCTAAGGAAACAAAAGTAAAAACTGTTGTGTAACATTTCCTGGTTTTCCCTCCTCCATTTTTGTAGGTTTAATGTATTTTTGCCAGTGCTGGGAGTTGAACTCTGGTCCTAGGATCCCTGGATCATCTGTGGGTGTAAAAGCTGCACCCCAGCCTAGGGTAATCATGGTTTAAGACACAATAAAATGTTTCCTTGAGCAAAAGGAGCTCAGGGAAAATGACTAGGCTCACAGTTCAAGCCCAGGACCTGCCACAAAAAAAGAGCCTGTAACTCCATGTGTCTGTGTATGTATGCATGTATTTGTATCAGTGAAGATCCAGAGTTGCCATGAAGAAAGGCACCCAGCTAGGAAATTTGCTTTGAATAGAATGATTTCATAGCACAGAGAGTGCTTTCAAGACAATCCATGTTTCGGGGCTCCCACAGTGTTCCCAGTGTAGCCTGAGGGGTCTCCATACCCCAGGCTACCAGAGGAAGTTGGCTTCATTGTTGGAACAGGCGGACAAAAAGCTTCACTCCTGTAAAGCTGCATAACAAACAATTCATCCGGGCCAATTAATGAGGATGAATGTGCACAGGTTCTGATGGTCAGTAGAAAAAGGCCTGTTTGTACCCCCAAGCTATCTCTCTCCCCAGTGGTCTTTTTTGATAGGAAACCTTCATTTGTGCCACCTTCTGTGGCAGGCCAAGTTCCCTGCACTCATCCTGTCTTTGTAAGACTATGTTTCAGTTTTGAAACAAACTGCTACAATTAATTCAAGTGTCCTTCTGGCAGACAATTAGGGAGCTGAACATAATGGAATGATATATTATTGGCAAAGGTGCCTCCATGTGGTGTGTGTGTGTCTGTGTGTGTGTGTGTGTGCATACACCATTCCTGGTGTTTGAACTCAGGACCTAACTGAAGAGCTAAAGTAATTCTGTTTTAAGATCAAGCCCCCTGAGCTCTGCTGTCCTCAAAGTAACCCCCAAAGAGAGCTGTGCTGCCAAAGAGAAAAATAGTTCTCAGAAAAACCGCAGGTTGCCACCAACCCTGCCCACCCTTAAAGAAAAGAACAGTTGCCCAGGTGTTCCAGCTGAAAAAGGGAAGTGTGATCAAGGTGGAAATAAACCCCCTGAACTTGTGAACTTGCTTGTGTGGAAACCCCCTAAACTTGTTTGTTTGATACTATAAAAGCTGTGTCAATTTTATGCTTGGGGCCTCTTAGCATCACCAGTTACCAAGTGCACAGAGGACCAAGCTCCAGCTTGCAATAAACGACTCTTTGCTGTTTGCATTGATCATGGTTTCTGGTGGTCTGAGAGGGGGCATCCGAAAACTGGGCACTTTATGTGGGAGCTTGTCCGGGATAGACCCCCCCATAAGCCACACAGATACTTGATCAGCGAGTCGTCCAGCTAGCCGATAAGAGGGGGTGCAGCTGCTTTATGTTGAGTGTTTTGTGTTTGATTTGCAAGTAGGGTTTTGGAGCTGGCAAGAAACGTTGGTGGACGTGCTACAAGGTAGCCAGCAGGCCAGTTGAAGACATTCCCTGGGCCCTTGGGGAAGCCCTCCCCAGTGGGGTCTTGCTTGACTCTGTCGTCTTTTGGACCATGACTTGTCCGGCCTCTGCCACTCTGGGTGAAGGGAGATTATCCACCTCCCGGGTAGGGACTTACCGGCCTCCGCCATTCTTTGGGACAGGAACTCATCTGGCCTCCACCACCGTGGCTTAGGGGTGGATTGGAGCTTGAGATCAACACGCATGCTCTCTTTGTCTCATTTGTAGTTGCCATTTTAATTCAGCGCCTCTCTTTCTTTCCTTTCCTTGTTCATTTTACTTTCATTTTCGGATCAGCAGGCATCCTGGAGCCCCCCCAATGGGGTGGCCAGAGGCTCCTTTCACCTCAGCCGCTCTCCCATTTTAATACTTTTGGAATTTTAGGATGACATCAAAGGTTGACTTATTCTCTAGAAGAGGAGGCAGTGGGGGAAGGGAGAACCTGCAGGATCTAGCAATAACTTTGAAAGGGGCCTGCAGGGAAAACTCACAGCCAGATGAATCTGCCACTGACCACCAAGTGCCACCAGCAAGATCTTAGCCTCGAGCCTTGGCCCAGAGGATCTAAGTATGGGGGAGGGAGACTGTCAGTCAGAGGGGATGGCTTCCAGGGTCTTTTTTCCCTTGCCCCAAGATGACCTTGGAAGGCCCTTGGGTCAATATTTGCAGGAATCTAAAAAAAAAAAAAAAGAAATCGTCTGATGGTGAGATGTTGCCCAATTCACGGAGATCTGATTTTGTCTTTGTGGCCACTTGTCTGTCTTGTTTACTTTGTGTCGTTTCTGTTCTATTTTTGAGGTGCAGAAATTCTGGGTGAGGGTGGCCAGCTCACTCAGCAGATTCTGAATTCAGCTTGCTGAGTGAGAATGGTGCAGTTCTGGTAGGAATGAACTGAGGGCCCATTAGTCCCCAACTCAGCATTTGGCTGTTGTCTAGTTCTGTTTTAGAATTGGTACCTGTTTTAAGTGTGGATTCTTGGTTTTTGTGTTTATTTATATTTTTGTTATTTATTTGAACATCTCTGGGGAAATAAAAGTTCCAGCCTCTGGCTGGGCTCAGCCACAGACCTGCTATGCTTGCCTCACTGTGAGGTGTGAAAAGTTGCTGGACTAGTCTGGTTCCTTTCAGGCCTTGGGCTGCTTTTTCTCCTTGTGGAGGCTGCCTGAGCGGAGGGTGTGGAAGACTATGCACCTGGTTTGGATTTTTCCGCAAGTCCTGACAATGTAACAATTTGTAAAGTGCTCTTGTCTAAAATTGGATAAAATTCAGGCCAGTTTAGTTTCAGGTGACCCCTTGAACCAGCCCTTCTCCAACAGGTGGGATTCAAAAGATCCGTTGATGAATTGCCTTGCTAAACAAGCAAGCCCTGGGAAAATGAAGCTTAACAAAGGTACTTAGTTTAAAAAAATACTGTCTTAAATTTTTGTTAAAAAACTTTAAAAAAATCTATGTAAAACTGATTTTGATTTTTGCATGCTTTAAGATCTGTGTGTTTTCTATGTGTTTGTAAACATGTTCAAAATAAAAATTGTCAACATGCTGTAAAAATTGGGTGAGTTTAAGTTTAAAATGTAAAAGGTTAAGAGGTTTAGACATTACTAAAAATTTAAAAAAAAATTCACATTGTTTTAAATGGCTTTTTAAGGATTCCTTAACGTAAAAATTATAAAATCTGTTATTTTAAATTTTAATATTTTAAAATGCTTTGGCAGTTTGGGATTTAGTTCCCTTGGCTAAAATTTCAAGATAAATATTAAAAATTTAAATGTAAAGGACAATTTAGCACTGTTACAAAACATGAGCTATTCTGTCTGTCTAAAACTGTATTTTATTCAAACCTCCATCCCCCAAAAAAGGGAAAATCTAGACGACTACCTAAGATCTATATTTAGGGGTGAGGCTGAACAGGCGGAAATTTAGTTAAGCTGGTCATGCATGGTGGACCGGCCCTGGTGGGGGCTTCATAGATGGTGGGAATGGCCCTGGGAGGAGTCCACACATGGTAAAAGAGGGCAAGCTAGCACAAACGCAGTTCATCTAACCTTAAAGAGTCAGATTGGGTGCGTGCCCATTCCATAGGAGGGGCTGAGTTGCCCATCTTTGTTCTGTCCCTTTTCCCTGCAGATAGACCCTGAAAACATCATGGTTAAAATGAGTGATGTGATGATCTGATTAGTATTGCTAAAACTTCCCTTTGTATGTGTTAAAATTAAAATTAAAAAGGCCTTCAAAAGAGGGTTAAAAAGTTTATTTGTATAATGTAACTTGCTTTCAATGATGTTCTACAATTAGGATGTTTTTAAAAGTCATAAAAGTGTTAAGCCAATCTTCTTGGCATAGTAATGGTGATTGTAATTCTTTTTTTTCTAGATTATTATTTGTTTTTATTGTGAAAATACTGTAGAAAGGAGTTACAATTACATGGCAAGATAATGAGTACATGTCTTATCAAGCATTGTAGCCTCCTCCTTTGTTTCCCCTTCCCATCCCATCCTTCCCCTATCCCCCCATCCAAGCCTCCAATCACCGCCCACCAAAGTTTTAAAGTTCATTTTCGACATAACGACTTGTAGATCTCATTGTTGCAATATTTCCACCTGTATCCCTATATAAACGATTCGTTTTTTCCCTTACCCTCCACAAATTATACTAACATCAAATACAGTGAAAGCAGGGGTTATACAATGGGGGAGGGACATACAAAGCAACAAATATATCATATTATAAATGTGTTAGAAACAATCGCATGAAAGAAAACAGCATTTGAGTACATATTTAGGGTTCATTTCCCTAACATAAATTTATCTGAGCTTTTCTGCTTGATTCAGACATATACTATTTACTGGAAATAAGGAAAACCATGGGACCTATATTTCTTTGGGCCTGGCTTACTTCACTGAATATAATTTTTTTCCAAGTCTTTCCATTTCCTAACAAATGGGGCAATGTCATTCTTTATGATGGATGCATACAATTCCATTGTGTGTGTGAGTGTGTGTGTGTGTGTGTGTGTGTGTATAGATAGATAGATAGATAGATAGATAGATAGATAGATAGATAGATAGATATAGATATAGATATAGATATAGATATAGATATAGATATAGATATAGATATATCACATTTTCTTGATCCATTCATCTACTGAGGGTCATCATGGTTGGTTCCATATCATAGCTATGGTAAATAATGCTGCAATAAACATATTGTGCTGGTACCTTTAGTGTGGTCTTGTTTGTAAGCATTTGTGTAAATGCCCAAAAGTTGAATTGCTGGGTCATAGGTGAGCTCTATGTGGAGTCTTTTGAGGAACTTCCATACTCCATTGCAAAGAGGTTGAACAACTTTACACTCCCACCAACAATGCAGTAGGGTTACCTTTTGTCCACATCTCCTCCAGCATCTGTTGTTATTAGAGTTCTTGATTATAGCCATTCTACCTGGGACGACATGGTATCTCAATGTTGTTTTGATTTGCATTTCTTTTATGGCTAGGGAGGTTGAGCATTTCTTAAAGTATGTATTGGCCCTCTTTCATTCCTCTTCAGAGAAGTTTCTCTTTAAGTATTTAGCCCACTTACTTATTGGGCAGTTGTTTCTTTGAAGATTTGTTGTTGGGGGATTTAATTTTTTGAGTTCCAGGTCTATTTTAAATATGAGACCCTTGTCCGTTGTATAGCTAGTGAAGATCTTCCCCCAATCCGTGGGCTTTCTATTGATCTTGCAAGCTATGTCCTTTGCCATGCAGAAGCTCTACAATTTCATGCAATTTGTCCAACTTTTCTTTAATTTGTTATGTTTCTGAGTCTCTATTAAGAAAATTTCAGCCTGTGCCAAGGAGACAAATGGTTTCTCCTATTCCATCCTGTAATGTTTTCAGAGTGTCTGCTTTGACTCTGATGTCTTTGATCCATTTGGACTTGATTCTCATGGAGGATGATATATAAACATCTAGTTTAGCTTTCTACAAGTAATTAACCAAGCCAGCACCATTTACTGAAGAGGCTGTCTTTCTTCCATTCTATTTTTTTATCTCCTTTATTGAAGATTAGATGGCTATAGGTCTGTAGGTTCATTTCTGGGTTTTCAATTCTATTTCATTGCTTATAAGGTCGGTTCTTGTGCCAGTAGCAAGCTGTTTTGATTACTATGGCTTTGATTACTATGGCTTTATAGTCGAGTTTGAAATTTGGTGTTGATATTCCTCCAGCACAGTTCTTTCTGTTGAGGATAGTTTTAGTTATTTGGGTTCTTTTATTGTTCCATATGACTTTTTGGATTGCCTCTTCTATTTGTTTGAAGAATGAGGTGGAAATTTTTATAGGTGTCGCATTGAATTTGTAGATAGCCTTGGCAAGTATTGCCATTTTCACGATGTTGATCTTTCCAATCCAGGAGCATGGGAGTTTTTGCCACTTCTAAATTCTGTTTTGATTTCCTTTTTCAAGTTTTTAAAGTTTTCATCATTGAGGTCCTTCACTTCTTTGGTTAAGTTATTTTTTGTTGTGCTATTACAAATGGAGTCACTTTCCTAATTTCATCAACACTTTACTCATTGTTGCCATACAGAAAAACCATTGATTTTTGGAGGTTAATTTTATACCCTGCTACTTTGCCAAAGTTTTTTATCAACTTGAGTAATTTGGGAGTGGAGTCTATGGGATTGTTTAAATACAAGATCATGTCATCTGCAAAGAGGGAGAATTTTATTTCTTTTCTCCCTATTTGGATCACCTTTATGTTTTCATCTTGTCTTATTGCTGTAGATAAGAATTCTAATACTAGATTGAAGAGAAGTGGTGATAGTGGACATCATTGTCTTGTTCCTGAGTTAAGAGGAAATGACTTTAGTTTTTCACCATTAAGTATAATGCTGTCTGTACTTTTGCCATATATAGCCTTTATTGTATTGAGGAATGTTCCATGGATTCCAAATTTTTCCAGAACCTTCATCAGAAAGGGGTGTTGGATCTTGTCAAATGCTTTTTTTTGCATATATTGAGATAACCATGTGGTTCTTATCCTTGCTCCCGCTTATGTGATAAATTATATTAATTGATTTGCGAATATTGACCCAGCTTTGCATCCCTGAAAGGAATCCTGTTTGATCGTGGTGTATGATTTTCTGGATGCGTTGTTTAAGACGATTGGCCAAAATTTAGTTGAGAAGTTTTGCATCAATGTTCATCAAAGTAATGGGTCTATAGTCCTCTTTCTTTAATGAGTCCTTGCCTGGTTTTGGGATGAGGGTTATCATAGCTTCATAGAATGAGTTCAGTAGTGAACTTTCTCTTTCAATTTTATTTAAGAGTTGTAGAAGTATTGGTGTGGGCTCTGTTTTGAAGGCCTTGTAGAATTCCACTGTAAAACCATCTGGTCCTGGGCTTTTCTTAGATGGGAAGTCTCTTATTGTTGTTTCTATGTCAATCCTTGATATGGGCCTGTTAAAATGCTTTAACTCATTTTTTTTTGGCATGTCAGTATTTGCTAGGAAAAGTTCCATTTCTGCCAAGTTTTTAAACTTATTAGCATAAAATTTTTAGAAGTATTCCCTTATAATGTTCTGTATCTTGGTTGTTTCTGTGGTGATGTTTCCATTCTTATCTCTGCGTTTATTTATTTGGGTTTGTTCTCTTCTTTTTTGATAAGATTTGCTAAGGGTCTGTCAATTTTATTAATTTTTTTGAAGAATCAACTCTTTGGTTTGTTGATTCTTTCTATATTTTTTGATTCTAATACGTTTAATTATGATTTAATTTTAATTATTTCTTTCTGTCTACTGGATTGGGGTTTATCTTGCTCCTCTTTTTCAAGGATGCTCAGATGTTTCATTAAATTGTTGGTTTCAGATCTCTCCAATTTGTTGATGTAGGAACTCAGAGCTATAAACTTGCCCCTGAGTATTGCCTTTGCTCTGTCCCAGAGAAGCTGGTATTTGCATATTCATTTTTGTTGAATATCATGAACATTTGCATTTCCTTTCTCATCTCTTCCATGACCCACTCGTGAATCAGCAGTGTGTTGTTCAGCCTTCATGTATTACAGGATTTTCTTTGGTGGCTTTTGGTGTTGAGTTCTAATTTTATTCCCTTGTGGTCTGAGAGAATGCAAGGTATAACTTCAATGTTTCTGAATTTGGACAAGTTTGCTTTGTGGCCTAAAATGTGGTCTATTTTGGAAAATATTCGTTGTGCTGCTGAGAAAAACATATATTCTGATGCTGCTGGGTGGAATATTCCGTAGATGTCTGTTAAATCTAGGTGATCTATGCAGGTTTTTAGATCTGCGTTTTCTCTGTTGAGTTTTTCTGAGTTTATCTATCTAGTGGGGAAAGTGGTATGTTAACGTCCCCAACAATTCAAGTCTTTGGAGATATTGGGATTTGGGGGAAAATAGTGTTTCTTGCATAATTTTGGGTGGTCTGTTGTTTGCTGAATTGTGATTGTAGTTCTTGCATTAAGAATAAATTGCCATATGATTTTAAAAGTTTAATGTGTATTTGTTTTAAAACAAGCAGCCATGAGACTTCCAGATTTTTCTGTGCATTTGATAGTGTAGAATTGAACCTAAGGCTTCATATACTGAGGCAAACCCTCTACCACTGAGCCCAGGAATGACAAATGTAGAAATAGATATGTAGATTGTTACATATACATATATATATATGTAAGCATATATATACATGTATAAAACAAGACAGAGATGCCTGTATATTATCTAATTATATATACTATATTACTACCAATTATCGATAAGTTATTCCTTCAGTTATTTAAATATTATGGTTAAATACATAACAAAGTATTAATTGAAAATTAGTCAATGTACTATAATTATTGTGTATAATTTTATAATATAATCATACACTAACTACTAATGTAATTATTACTTTACAACATTCCATTCGTAAGAATGTATATCGGAATGTGTTTCTTAGGATCTCCCTCCATTCATAGTTGGCAGTCCTGGGATTCGCACCCCAGGCCTAGGTTGTTGGTTTGGGCTATCGCTTCCCTGATAGCCCACCAAACTTCAGCAGTGCAAGGTCATGTACACTATCTGGGCCCTGTCATTTAGACCCAGGATGGTTGCAATGCAAAGGATAAAACAATGTAATACTACCTTCTGGAACTTCCCAGTTTTGTACTTCTCCTTTTTTCCCCCCTCTGTTTTTTTTTTTTTTCTTTTTTTCGGTTTTGGGGCCAGAACTCTGGCTCTGGTGTTGTATCTCAATTCTTCACCTCAAGGCTATCACTCTACCACTTAAGCCATAGCGGTACTTCTGGCTTTTTTCTGCTTATGTGGTGTTGAAGAATCGAACCCAGGGCTTTATGCATGCAAGGCAATCACTATATTACTGAGCTTTTTACCCAGCACTTCTCCTTTTTTGCCAGTCCCAAGATTTGAACTCTGGTCCTAGGATCTCAGGAAAGGCTGTGTGTCCAGAGGCTGCACCCCAGCCTAGGATGATCGAAGCTGAGGCAGAGTTGTCACAAGCTGAGTTCAAGCCCCAGTCCTGGCCAAAAAAATCAAGGCTCTGGCTTGGAATTTGAAACATTTTTCTGGCAGGCCTGGGATTTGAACTCAAGGTCTGGGTAACTCTGTGGCACTGTTGGGGAGAGTAAGCTCACCGTCATTGAAGACAAGAATTTCAGCCCAGTTTCCAGGGCCCGAATTCAAGCCCCAGCACTGAAAAAAAATATTCGTATATGAGATATATTTACGTATATGGGTTTATTCCATATGACATTTATTACCCTTATTTTTTATTTTATTTAGTATTATTAAATATACAATATTTATTTCATTTATTACATTTTATCACATGGATGGGATGTATTTGCATAAGGATTATAGATCATACTGAGACCCAGGACTTTCACAGAGAAGGAAAAACATGTGTCAAAATTGGCTTCTGACTCAACATATAAACTTCTGGCAAGGCTGAGATTTTAATTCACAGCCCACAATGCCCAATTCATGAAAGGGTCAGTTGTACTACAAAAGCCTTTGGCAAACTGAGCTGCCAGCCAGTTCTGTGGAACAAGCCATAGTAATGGCTGATAGATATAGATAAAGATGTGGATATAGATAGATAGACAGAGAGAGAGAGTGAGAGATAGATAGATAGATAGATAGATAGATAGATAGATAGATAGATAGATAGATAGATAGATAGATGTGTAGTTTGCAATATATATGAGAGAGAAAATGTGAGGATATTAAATTATACATTTTATGAATTATTATTAAATTATGCCTCCAGTTAATGAAGTAGCATTAATGTAAAAGTAGTCAGTATTCTTTAATTGGGAGAATCATACAAAGGAGCTCTAATGGAAGACATAACAAAATATTTTTCGTGTGGCATTCTATAAGAGAATCATGAACTAATTGCAAATTTAATTGTTACTTTTATAACATTCCATTAAGCATTCACATGAATAGGAAAGATTTTCTCAAGATCTCCCTCCATTTGTAGCTGGCAGTCCTGGCAATCAAACTCCAGGCCTCGGTAGTTTACTTCGAAATGCAAACCATTAGAATGACACTGTGAAGATTTCAGTTTGTCACAATGAAAAAAAGAACAAGAAGAAAAGAAAGCCAGGTGTTATTTACTCCTGCCTTTAATTCTAGCTCTTCAGGAGTCTGTGAGGTAGAGAATGCCAGTTTGAATTCAGCCTGGACAGGTAGTTCACAGCACTCTTATTCGAAGTTATCAAAGGAATAAAAAATCGCCATGAATGGAGCTCTGGCTCAAGGCCAAAACTCTACCCTTGAGCAAAAGATGCTCAGGCACAGTGCCTAGGCTCATAATACAACCCCCAGACCTGCCTAAAAAGAAACAAACAAAAAATCAAGTGACTCCATGTCTCCCCATGTATGTATGGATGTATTTTTAATCGGTGAAGGTCCAGAGTCCCTAAGATGAAAGGCACCCAGCTAGGAAATTTGGTTTGAATAGAATGATTTCATAGCAGAGACAGTGCTTTCAAGACAGTAGATGTTCCGAGGCTCCCCTCACTGTTCCCATTGTAGCCGGAGGTTTTCTTGGCACCAGGGACTGCTGAAGGAAGTCTGCCTCATTGTTGGAACAGGCAGACAAAAGGCCTCACTCTTGTACAGTTGTGTAACAAGCAACTCCATCGAGGCCGATTAGTGAGGAGGAGTGTGGCCTGGCTCTGAAGGCCAGGAGGAAAAGGCCTCTTTGTACCCCAAGCTATCTATTCTCCCCAGTGCTGTTTTGACAGGAAGCCTTCATTTGTGCCACCTCCAATGGCATGCCAAGTTCCCTGCACTCATCCTGTCTTTTTGTTAGACTATGTTCCAGTGCTGAAATAACCTGCTACAATTAATTCAAGCATCCTTCTGGTAGACAACAAGGGAGCTGAACCTAATAAAATGCTTCATTATTTGCAATGGTGTATTCCTAGGTTTCTGGAAGCTTGCTAAATCTAAGCACATGTTTAATATCACAATGCTTCCTGTCATTTAGGGCTGGTGAAGCTCATCAGGTTTTGAAACCTTTGACCTCTCCTAGTTAGGCTCTGGGTGGCTAGGTTTCAGGGTTGAACACAGGACCTGGGTGCTGACCATGAGCTCAGAACAGGAGCTCAGTGCTTTAACAGTTGGTTTCACAGCTTCAATTCTGGTATCTGTGTGTGTGTGTGTGTGTGTGTGTGTGTGTGTGTGTGTGTGTGTGTGTGTGTGTGTGTGTGTGTGTGTGCATACACTGGTCCTGGAGCTTGAACTCAAGACCTGAACACTGTACCTGAGTTTCTCCGGTACAAGGAAAGCACTCTACCACTTAAGCCACATAGCCACTTCAGACTTTTTTCTAGTGATGTGGTACTAAGGAATCAACCCCAGGGATTCATACATGCAAAACACTCTACCCCTAAGATACATTCCCAGCCCTCAACTTCAGGTTTATTTCTTTCTTCTCTTTGAAGTTGGAGGAATTGATGTCTAGGCCTGGGTGCTGCCCTTGAGCTCTTCAGCTAAAGCCAAGTGATCTATCTCTTGAGCTACAGAACCCCTGCAGGTTTTTGGTAGTTCACTGGAGAGAAGCCTTTCAAGGAATTTCATGCCCAGCCTGACTTTGGGCTGTGATCATCAGCTCTCAGGCTCCTGAGTAGTTAGGATGACAGGTGCAGGTGCAAGTCACAGGCGCCCAGCTTCCACTTCATGTTTCTAAGTGGTGAATAGGAGATAGTAGTCTCTTAGGACCTCTTTTGTCTGGGAGAGTTTGGAACACAGATCATCAGGTCTCAGCTTCCTGAATAGGCAGGATGACAGACGTAAGCTACAGATACCTAAACTGTAACACTCTGTTGCAAGGGGGTTCTTGGCTCCACGTGGTAGGGAGCTAGCCATGAGCCCAACAGGGAGGGGTCAGTGGCTAGGCCCTGAGTTCAAGGCTCATGATCGAGAAAAATAAACCCAAACAATTGTTTGTAGGAGACAACTCACTAGAGTTAGGAAATACATAATTTTGGCCTTGATATGAGGATATATCTGAGCCTCAAATTTCTCATCTGCACAATCATCTTACTTGTGGAACTCTTATAAGAACTAGATGAAAAAAATGCACCCTGTAAAGGACTCAGCACACAACACATCATAAAGGAATCATCAAATAGCTGTATCCCACACACTGTCATTAGAATTAGAGTGCGTTCACAAACCATACAAAGTTCGCATCTAATGATTTTGAGGGGTGGGTTTTTTTTGGAGGAGGTGGAGTCAGCCACAGGGATTGCATTGAAAGTTTGGGGGTACTGTCCTACGATCTTTTGCTCAAGGCTAGAGAATCTACCACTTTGAGCCACAGCTCAGAGTTTTGCTGACTTCCTGCCAGGGCTGGATTTTAAACCCATCAGGGTCAGATCTCAGTCCCCACGTATCTTGGATGACAGGGGTTAACGAGCCAGTGGCATCTGGTTCTGTGGAGCCATTTATCTCTGACTAAGTCAGGTTAGATGGCAGCTGTCAGCAACAGACTCCCGGCTTGCTCTATGATGAGGCATTTGCAGTGCTATCATTATATAGTTGCAGTAAAAATATAATATCTTTATTTGGTGTCATTCCTGGGTCTTGAGTAAGAGTCTAGACACCGTGCCTAAGCTTTTATGCTCAAAGCTAGTGCTCGGTCCCTTGAGCAACAGCAAGACTTCTGGATTTTTCTGTACACACGGTAGTGAGGAATCTAACCCAGGGCTTGTTCATACTAGGCGAGCACTCTACCACTGAGCCCCAGGAGTGACAAGTGTATAAACAGATAAATGTGTAGATTTGTAGATAGATAGACAGACAGACAGTCAGACGGACGGACGGACGGACGGACAGACAGACAGACAGACAGACAGACAGACAGATAGACAGATAGATAGATGATAGATAGATAGATAGATAGATAGATAGATAGATAGATAGATAGATAGATAGATAGATAGATAGATGTGTGTGTGTGCATATGGAGAGAAAGGGAATGTGAGGATATTAAAATATATAAATATATTACCAATTATTAGTTATTAAATTATGCCTTCATTTAATGAAGTATCAAGTTTGAATACTTATAAAATCATTAATTAAAAATTAGTCAGTATCCTTCCATTAGGGGAATCATACCATGATGCTAGAATGGAAGATATAAATCCAATAATTATTCTGTGGCATTCTAAAATAAAATCATGGATTAACTGCAAATTTAATTATTACTTTTATAACATTCCACTAGCATTCACATAAATAGGAATGAGTTTGTCAGGATCTCCTTCCATTTGTTGGTGTCAGTCCTGGCATTCGAACTACAGGACTGGGTAGTTTATTTTGAATTCAAACCATTGGAATGACACCTGAAGATTTCAGATTGTTATGAATACAAAAAAGAACAACAAGAAGAAAAGAAACCCAGGAGCCAGGGGCTCCTGCCTGTAATCCTATCTCTTCAGGAGACTGAGATAGAGATCATGGGTCAAGCCAGGTTAGGGGAGGAAAGTTAGTGATGAACTACCAAAAGCCAGAAATGGAGCTGTGGCTCAAGTGGTTGAGTGCTAACCTTGAGATAAGAAGTTAAGAGACCAGAGTCCAGACACTGAGTTCAGGATCAAATACTGGCACAGAAAAAAAGTAAAGAAAAGCTTTCAGGAGCTCCTAGTCCACTGTGTAAAAGGTCAGATTAGCCGGGCACTGGGCTCACTCCTAGCTCCTCAGAAGGCTGAGATGTGAGGATTGCGGTTCAAAGCCAGCCTGGACAGGAAAGTCCAGGGGACACTGATCTCCAAGTAACCTCCAGAAAACCTGGCTCTGTAGCTCACGTGGTAACCTGAAGTGCTGGGGGACAGCACCCAGGCCCAGAGTTCAACCCCCATGACCAACACCTGGACTGCTTGGACCTCACTCTGTGGCTCTAGGCAGGGAATTTTTCAGTGGGCCCCTGAGGGTCTCCCAATGTCTAGACGTCCTATAAGTCTTGAAAGCAGGCTATTTGGAGGCCATTGCCTGCAGAGCAGCCACAGTATCAGAGAAGGGTCAAGCCTTGGGGCATGGAGATCATCAGAATGGCATCTGTCATGGGTGCAAGGTGGATCTGAGCAGTAATTCGATGTCTCAGACCACGGTTCTGGGCCAGGAGGGGCAGGAGATGCAAGATGTCACACCAGGTACCACCCGCTCATGCAGGTATCAGAAAAGTGTGAATTTGTCAGGCACACCTTGGGCAGGTGTTGAGTTGAGCTCATGAAAGGCTTGTAGGCTCATGAATCCACAGCCAGCTGCTTGTAGCAGGCGCTATCCTAGGAGTCCCAGGGCTCAGAACCCTGCTTTCCTCACCAGTTATCGGGGGAGGAGGCGGGGGTAGATGAAGGTCAGCGATCTTGGGCTGATTACAAAGGAGCATCCCTAGTGTCCTTCCCTTGGTCCTGTGGCCCCGTGCATGGACGGAGGGGCACGTTCCATGGAACATACTGGCATGGTCCAGACCCCTCAGCCCAAGAAGAACTTAGGGAGAAACCACTTTATCTGCCTTGAGAGTTTACTGTGACTATGCCTCAGGACTGCCCCCAGTTCTAGTTCAGCTCAGCTCATCATTAGCACCTTCGTGTGTGTGTGTGTGTGTGTGTGTGTGTGTGTGTGTGTGTGTGTGTGTGTGTGCATGTGCGCTTATGCATCTTGGTAATATGGCTTGAACTCAGGGCCTGGTCTCTGTCCCTCACTTTTTTCATTCAGTCCAGTACTCTAACACTTGAGCCACAGTTTTTCTTCCAGCCTTCTTGTGGTTATTTGCAGAAGAGAGTCTCACAGACGTTTCTAGCTGGGCTGCCTCTGAATGGCAATCCTCAGATTTCAGCTTCCTGAGGAGCTAGGAATATGAGAGCATGAACTATTAGCATCTGGTCACACTTTCCTTCTTGGCTAACACAGACTACCTCTCTCCCAGCCAAGCACCCATCTATAGCTACCCCTCCAACCCCAGGCTTCAGACGAAATATAACCTCCTTCCCTGAGGATAAAGAAATGGAATCAGGTTTGAGCTTTATGTTCTCCACAAAATCAGGGTCTGGGGGGAGCTTATGTGGAGGTCACAGATCTAGGCCAGGGCAAGTAGACAGCTGTTAGAACAGAAGAGAGTATGAAAAGACATCCTTGCAGCTGGATGCCAGTAGCTCATGCCTATAATCCTAGCTACTCGAAGTTGACACCTGAGGATCAATCAAGATTCAAAGCTAGCCTGGGAAGACTCTTATCTTCAATGAATCACCAAAAAGATGGGAAACAGAGCTACTGTATTTCAAGTGGTACAGCACCAACCATGTGCAAATAAGCTAAAGGATACCACCTAGTCTCTGAGTTCAAGCCCTGGTACACACACACACACACACACACACACACACACACACACACACACACACACACACACACACACACACACACACACACACACACATCTTTAACAGATGCCAGTGGCTCATACCAGCAATCCTAGCTACTCAAGATGCTGTGATCTTAGGATGGCAACTTGAAGCCAGCTCAGGCAGGAAAGTATGTGAGACACTTCTATCTACTAAACTACTAAAAAAGATGAAAAATGAGCTATGGTTCAAGTGTTAAAGTGTTAGATTTGAGCAAAGGAATCTCAGGGACAGTGCCAATCTCTGACTTCCAGCTCTAAGATTTTTTTTAAAGACAACCCCACCACAATCAGGCCATAAATACAGATTTTGGTCATCCTAGATCTCACTTGTGCTCCAGCCACTTTCACAGCACAAGTGGCTTGTGTGTGGCCAGCACTGGGCAAAGAAGTAAACTTACACAAGGGGGCATAGCCAGGTCAAGGCTAATGCCCCAGAACATTGAGGTACTGACCATACCAGTCTCTCATCCCCCAGTTCCCTGGCCCTGGAATCTAAAGTGTGTACCCCTGTATTGTGGACATCTGGAATTGTCTAGACGGACCCAGGGACCGGTGCTATATCACACTCCATGAGAGGGCACACGAGGTCCAGGCAGTCTGGGAGCAACAATTTGGGCCATTTCTTTGTGTGGGCTTGAACTGAGGATCTGGGAGCTGTATCTCTTGGTTTTCATGCTCAAGGCTGGTGTCTTACCACTTGAGCCACAGCTCCACCTCTAATATTTTCATGGTTCTATGGAGAATAAAGTCTCACTGGCTTTCCAGCTTATTGATGGTTTTGATCTATCTTTGATCCTCATAACTTTGCCTCCTGAGTGGCCAGGATGTCAGGAGTGAGCCTGAGCCAGAAGTGACAGGCATCAGAGCCTTTCTTTTGAGCTTCTGTTTATCTCGTGTCAACTAGCAAGCCCAACTAAAATAGTCACTTACAGGGGATAAAGTTCCTCTCCTAGATCAGTTAATCCAAGGAGATAAAATGTCTTTGGAAAAGGCTAGTCTGAATTGGCTTACGGGAGTATGTGTGTGTGAGAGTATGAGTTTCAGGGATACATACCCCCATCTCTCCAGTGCTCCATTCTCCCAGTGGTGAGTGCATCCAGGATCACCACCCCAAAGAAGGCGGGTAGGGGAGGGTACCTATGGACACATCAAGTGGGATGATCTGAATTCTATCCTGCAACTGAAGCCAAGAGAGTTAATAGAGAAAAGGAGAGGTTTAGAGAAACATCAAGGGAAGCCCCTTACTTTTGGCTACAAGTACCAGAGAGAAGAATGAATCCATCCTTTTTGGTAGTAAGATAACAGGTGCCCACTATTCATTTATTTTACTTTTTTGAGCCCCAGGGCTTGGATTCAGGGCAGCGGTGTCATCCCTGAACTTCTTTTCCTCAAGGTTAAGGCTCTACCACTTTAGCCACAGAACACATCTGGCACTATTTGTGATGGGGGGAGTGGTTTATGGGAGATAAGAATCTCACAGACTCTCCTGCCTGGGCTGGCTCTAAGTCACAACCATGAGACCTCAACCTCCCCCAATAGCTAGGATGATGGGCTAGAGCTACTGGCACCTGACTGCCACCATCCATTTACAATCCCCTAGAAACAGTGCCGGGCCACCTGCATTGCACCCCCCTTGCTGTGAGTGGGAAGCAGACATGGGTGGTTTTGATACTTCAACAGCCTTCCTACCTTGAGCATTGTTCTGGGTCAGTCTGATGGCGGCTTCCACCTTGTCCACAGCAATGACTTGGCTCTGTCAAAAGAACAAATGTCCCCCAGGAGGTGTTAGGTCTGGGGTCTTTCCTCTGCACACCATCTCGCCTCCCCGAAATGACACACCCCAACAAAGCAAAGTAGAAAGAGCAAATTCATTTTCTTATAATCAGGATCTGGTCAGATAGGTGGGGGTGAGGATCACAGGCCCGGGGTCAGGCTGTGCGGTTGGAAAATGCAACACCTTCTCATTCATTTTCCTTTCTTAGCAGAGGGTAGTGAGAAAGAACTCACCAGACAGACTGACAATGAATAACCATCATGGTCTAGCCTGGGCACAGAAGGGCTTACCTAAGGGAGCGAGTTCAACAGGCTGAGCAAGAAAGCTCCAGACTCACAGCCTACCTCCGGAATGAGAGGGCCACCTTGGGTCCTAGCCACATGGGGATACTGGGCCACCTCCTCCAACACACATTCAACAAGTTCCTGAGAGAGAGAGACATACAGAGAGCGAGCGAGTGAGCGAGAGAGAGAGAGAGAGCGAGAGAGAGAGAGAGAGAGAGAGAGGGAGAGGGAGAGAGAGAGAGAGAGAGAGAGAGAGAGAGAGAGAGAGAGAGAGAGAGAGAGAGAGAGAGAGAGAGAGAGAGAGAGAGAGAGAGAGAGAGAATTACACTTAAGCCGGGGTGCCATTGGCACAGGCCTATAATGGTAACTGAGGCTGAGATATGAGGATCATGGTTCATAGCCAGCCAAAGCAGGAATGTCTATGATACTCTTATCTCCAAAGAACCACCAGAAAACCGGAAGTGGTGCTGTGGCTCAAGTGGTAGAGTGTTAGCCTTGATCTGAGGAGCTCGGGGACAGTGCCAAAGCCCAGATTTCAAGCCCCACAACTGACAATATTTTGATTTTCCACCACAAGATAGTGGACTGAATAGCACTCATTGTCCTAGGGAGCATGGCTGAGAAGACAGGCTGAGTTTCCTGCCAGCTGGGGGTCATGATTAGTTCACCCACCTTCTCCATGTCTCATTTTCTCCAGCTGCAAACTGAACAGTGACGGATCCCTTCCTCATGGGGATAGGGTAAGGATGAAAGAGAGCCATGTTTTGTTCATAATCCCATACCTGTGGCACAATAAATAACAGACCCCATCTGAACCCTTTCCAGGTATCTTCCTGTCATATGCTCACAGAATTGCCAAGAAATTTATCTGACGACCGCTCCCTCTATGCCTGGTGCTGGCCCAGAAATCCCCCTGCATTGATCCCTTGTTTCCTCACAAATGTCCTGTGAGGTGGCTCAGGTCAGATGGTTCCAGGTCCAACCAGAGTTTTAACTGTGGTCAAGAATCGGCTGCCTTGGACTAAGAGTTTGGGAAATCCATCTAAACTGATGACTGAGCATGGTGCTACATGTCTAGGATCCCAGCTACAGAGGACCAGGTGGTGGTGCACGCCTGTCACAGGAGGACCGCGATCCAGCCCCACCTGATCTTATATTGCGTCTCTATCTCAGAAATGCCCAAGGGAGAAAGGCTTGGCTCCGATGGTAGAAGACCTGATTGGCAAGCTTAAGGCTTTGAGTTCAAACCCTAATATACCAAAAGAATCAGAGGCTCAGTGCCAGAGGCACATGCCTATAATCCAATCAACTCAGGAGGCTGAGATCTGAAGATCAGAGGGCAAGATTTAAAATGGGGTTGGCCTTGCCCATCAGACGTCATGATGAGAAGACCCTGAGTCTGACCCATACCAAAATGCTCCATACTAACAGGGCTCATATCCTTACTAAGTGTTGGCCATCCTCTCTGTCCCCTTGGGGAGCCACAGCCTGCAGCCCCACCCCCAGGTTCTCCCAAGCTCCCTATGCCACCAATCAGGCCCGAGGGAGTAGACAGTTCCAGGGCGCAAAGATCTCTTGGTCTTATAATTTAATGGTGCTGAGTCCCCCGGTGTGGCCACACTGGATTTGGATGTGACCTCAGGGTCCGTGACCCTCCTAAGGTCAGATGGGAGGCAAGTGACCAGACGTGGCTCAGCATGTTACCTAGCAGGAAGGGAAGGTGATGGCTTCCAGGTCTGCCAGTTACCTATGTAACAGATACTGGGGGGAAAACTTAGCCAAGAGGGAGGGAGGTGCCCCTGTTCAGACTTTACATTTCAGCCTTTTAATAATTAAGAAAAAGGGTGAAGATTCTCTCTGGCTACTTCCTGTTTGCAAGGGCCATTGACGGTAGGGGTAAAAGGCTGAGATGTAGTCCTCTCTGGAAGAAGGCAGCAGGCAACAGCTCTCACTTGGGCATTGAGTCCTTAGATGCAATCTGGAGGAGGCAAGTCTCTTGGATGAAGTCTGGAGAAGTCTCATGAGGCATTCAGAGACTGAAAAAAATACTAGAGAGCAAATAAATGGCAAGAGGAAGGACTTGAGTCTGAAAATGTTGTTAGAAATGTCCCTAGTCAAGTGACAAAGGCAAGAATATAGATTCTTGTCCAGTTGAAAGGTAGACAGGTATGGATATTAGTTGGGCAGTCTTCTTACTTCTATTGACCTTCAGGCTTTGGTTAATTTTGAAAGGACAGGCACAAAGTGGATAATGTGATAGCATCTCCTTACTCCTCTCCATGTTCCCTTGTTCCCCAGACTGGCTGAGTCTACGTGCTCATTGCTGAGATGGTTTGTCACAGTTGGTATTCAAGGAGGTTTGAACTCAAGGCCTGACCACTGTCCCGGAGCACTTCTGCTCAAGGCTAGCACTCTACCACTTTGAATTATAGTACCACTTGCAGTATTTGCTGGTTAGAGATAAGAGGCTCAATCCATGCTTCCAGCCTGGCTCTTTGCAGGTTAGTTGGGAGATGGAGTCTGAGGGATTTTTCAGCTCGGGCTGGCTTTGAACTGCAATCTTTGCCACAAAAGCCCTTTGTTATTTCCAATTAAAGCAAGAGGAGATCAAATAGAATAAGTAGAGCTTACCTGGTCCGTATCTAGAATTGACCAAATATTCTGCAATGACAAAACTCATTAAATGTGAGAATCTTAGCACAGATATGCCCAATATTTTAGAATCACGTATTTAGTACTAAACTACACAACACAACACAAAAAAGGCAAAACTCAAAACCTAAAATGTTTGACAACAATGTATAAACATCTTTGCTAACAAAGCACATCAGATGGTTGCACTTAAGTTAACAGGGACTGTGAAAAGAGCAACTTGTTAGCCAGGCACAATAGAATAGATGGATGGATGAGTAGTAAGCTTGGTGTTAAGGTAAGGGTTGGATGGGGCCAAACCCTCAACATCATGTGGCCAAGATGGTGAACTCAAGATGGCTAATTTCTGAAAAAATGCAAAGAAAGTCTGAACAAAAAATCAAGCCTAGTTTGGCTAGCCTTTGAGAGGGAACTTAGATGGGCTCCCTGGCACCCAGGCCATGTCACATTCTTCAGGGCACAATCCAAAAAGTTTTAGAAAAGAAAGGGAGAGATATAGAAAGTTGAACATGAATAGCAGAGAGCAGAGAGAGCCTGAAAGTAAACTGACTTCTGGCCATGTACCATTGCAGAGGCAAAAATTGTCTAAATCTGAGAACAGCATAAAAATATTAGGTGCTCTGTCTATCCAGGGAGCCCAGGAGGCATTTCAGAGGGGTTTCACAGCTCGAGCATGACTCGCAGCACACCATTGAATGTGTAGGAGAGTCATTCTCAAGAGTCAAGGAAAGCTGACCAGGAAGAAGCAGCATTCCGATTTCCCCCAGATCCTTATAGAGAGAAATGGCCAAGCACTCAAACCAAGCATCCTCAGCATCAGAGGTTACCAGCCTTTGGGCTAAAGGCCATAGGAGCTCTCTGGCATGATACCACATCTGAAGAGAGATTGAACAACAGAGAGCCATAGAGAGTAGTTGCACTCACCAGAGTAGAGAAGTGGTGTGGACCTGGATATGAAGGCCAGCAATGGTATTGGTGAAAAGTCTCACGTGGTGTCCAAGGCAGTTTGTTTCGCAGAAGAGGGGTGATTGGGAAATTCTAACATTTCCAACTCAAAAACCCCATCTGAGTCAGGGCATCATATGTAAGGTATATTAAATAGGTAGACTTCATTAGGTAGTGGATGAAGGGAACACCGCAAGCTATTCAGGCAGGAAAAGAAGTTTGTTTACCGGACTTCTGCCCCCCCCCCCATACATGATGGAGAAGCCTGTCTGAAATGGAAAGGGAGGAGATAGCAATTTGAATTTCGGTACAAATTCATCCATCTCTGCTAGGTTTTCCTTCCTTTGTGTGTAGAGTCTGGAATTATTTCTTTATGATTGGATGTCTTGGATGATTGTTGTAATTTTTCCTGTGGTATCTCTGATATTATTGATTTGGGTCTCCTCTCTTTTGTTCATTACTCTTGGCAGTGGTCTGAGAGCTTTATTGAGATTTTTTAAAACAGCTTTTTGTTTTATTAATTTTATTAATAATTTTCTTTGTATCTCATTAATTTCAGCTCTTATTTCAGTTATCTTTTTCGGTCTAGCAACTTTAGGTTCAATTTTTCTTGTTCCTTTAGCAGTTTTAGTTGCATCATAACATTGTTTACTTGGTCTATGTTTTCTTTTTTTAATTTTTTAATTTATTTTTATTGTGAAAGTACTGTACAAAGGGGTTACAATTACATGGGCAAGATGATGAGTACATTTCTTATCAAGCATTGTAGCCTCCTCCTTTGTTTCCCCTTCACATCCCTTACCATCCCCTCCTGCCCCCCTGACCCAATCCTCCCTGCTCTCCCTCCTCCCCCACCAAAGTTGTAAAGTTTGTTTGCGACATAACGACTTGTACATCTCATTGTTGCAATGGGTCCACCTGTATCCTTACTTACATTATTTGTTTTTCCCCTTCCCCTCCACAAATTATACCAACATCAAATACAGTGAAAGCAGGGGTTATACTGTGGGGGAGGGACATACAAAACTACAAAGACATAATCTTATAAATGTGTTAGAAACAATCGAATGAAAGAAAAAAAACATTTGAATACATATCTTAGGGTTCATTTCCCTAACATCACCTTATCTGACCTTTTCTGCTTGACTCAGACATATACTAGATATTACAAAAAAGGGAAACCATGGGACCTATGTTTCTTTGGGCCTGGCTTACTTCACTTAATATAATTTTTTTCCAAGACTTTCCATTTCCTAACAAATGGAGCAATGTCATTCTTTCTGATGGAGGCATAGAATTCCATTGTGTATATATACCACATTTTCTTGATCCATTCATCTACTGAGGGGCATCTGGGTTGGTTCCATATCTTAGCTATGGTAAATAATGCTGCAATAATCATAGTCATGCTGGTAGCTTTAGTGTGGTCTTGTTTGTGATCATTTGGGTAAACACCCAAAAGAGGGATGCTGGGTCATAGGGAGCTCTATGTGGAGTCTTTTGAGGAACCTCCATACTACCTTCCAAACTGGTTGAACAAGTTTACACTCCCACCAACAATGAAGTAAGGTTTCCTTCTGTCCACATCCACGCCAGCATCTGTTATTATTATAGTTCTTGGTTTTAGCCATTCTAACTGGGGTAAGGTGGTATCTCAATGTTGTTTTGATTTGCATTTCTTTTATGGCTAGGGAGGTTGAGCATTTCTTTATGTGTCTATTGGCCATCCATCTTTCCTTTTCAGAGAAGTTTCTGTTTAAGCCTTTAGCCCACTTATCTATTGGGCAGTTGTTTCTTTGAGGATTTGTTATTGGGAGATTTAATTTTTTGCATTCCAAGTATATTTTAGATATGAGACCCTTGTCCGTTGTATGGCTAGTGAATATCTTCTCCCAATCCGTAGGCTTTCTATTGATCTTGATATGCGTGCTGAGAGCAATAAATTTGCCCCTCTGGACTGCTTTCGCTGGGTCCCATCCATAGGTTTCTTCGTGATGTATTTTCATTTTCATTGAATTGTAGGAACTTTTTAATTTCTTCTTTAATTTCTTGTGTAACCCATGTATTGTTCCAAGAGTGTTGTTTAATTTTTATATGTTTAAGTTTTTTCTACTTTATGCCTTGTTACTGAGAACCAGTTTGATTCCAGTATGGTCAGATAGAGTACAGGGTATTATGTCGATCCTCTTGTATTTGCTTAAATTCCTTGTATGAACTAACAAATGATCTATTTGAGAAAAAGTTAGGGAGTTTGCAAGAATAAGACCCTGCTGGTGGGAGTGCCTGTAATTCTAGCTACTCAGGAGTTTTAAAGCCATCCCAGGCAGGAATGTTCATGAGGATTTTCTGGGGTAGTTCAGCACCACATCCTGCCTCAAGTCTGTGGCTCTTCACCACCTTTCCAGCATGGCCAGGGCTGAGCTACTTATGCAAGCCAGTATGGAGAGACGGTGCACTCCACTGCACGTCTGTAGTTGTTCACTGCCACTGTCGATGCCGCTGCTGCTGCCACAACTGATGCCACTGCCTGAGCTGCTGCCACTGCCCCAGGATCAGCTGGGCCACATATGCAAGCCAGGCACTCCACCACGAGTCAGGTGTTAGACACTGCTCTGCCTCTGGCTTGGCTGGGCCGCTTATGCGGGCCAGTATGGAGAGGCACAAACCACCACAGGTCTGGAGGTGTTCACTGCAGCTGTCCCCTCCCTTGCCACCGCTGCCGCCCTGGGCTGGTCTGGGCTGTTCCTGTGGGCTAGTGCCAAGAGGCATTGTGCCCAGAGTCTTGGTGGTTTGCCGCCACTGCCAGCTGCTGCTGATGCTGCTCCAGGTTAGGCTAGGCTGTTTACACCAGCAGGAGAGAGGTACCACAGTGTGAGTCTAGGGTCATTCACCACTGCTGACAGCTGCTGCTGTTCCTGACTGGATTGGGCTGCTTGCACCAACCAGGCAGAGGCGCTGTGCCAGTTCCAGTGAGGGAAGGCTTCATGCCGGCTCTTCATTTGAGATTTCTGTTTGTATTCTCTGTGTTGGCCCCGTAACTTGGGAGTCTTCTGGGAGCCTTGGGATGCTTGCCAGTGTGTGGTCTTTGGAGGGTCCAGAACCGGGATACTTATGCAGCCTGGCATGAATACCCACAACTTAAGCTGCTCAGCACAGAGCCCCATCACCAACAAGGGGTGGGGGAAGGGTCTTCCCACTTTACTGTCTGTGTAGGTTTTTCCCTTTTCTTTTATCACTTCCTATATCTCTCTGAGCAATTGCATTTTTTTCGGGGGAGGGTGTCACTTGGTGAAACAGAGCATTGAAAGCCAAACACTGTATTTGGTTGGAGAGAGCTATGGTGTTTCCCTGTTTTTCCATTGCCATCTTGGCCCCTCCTTTTCAGGTGGAATTTTTCTTAGGCGGCAAGTGGGCCTTGGTTACCAAAGGATAGGTACATAAGAGAATATGTTGTAAAGCCAGCAATTTGTAGTTACACATTTCTGTTAAGATAGCCTTCACAAGATTAGGGAACAAAGGGGGTGGTCTACCCTAAGGTATATCAAAGGGATTAAATTCTTTAACATGAGGGCTACATCTTGCTCGAAGAAAAGCAAAGTGAAGGAGACTTACATAGCCATGGCCAGTCTCTGTATTTAATTTAGTTAAAGTTTCCTTTAAGGTTATATTCATTCTTTCTAGTGCCTTGAACTCTGAGTTCTATATATGGATTGTAACTTCCAATTTATTCCTATGGCATTAGTTAATAATTGAGAACTTGGGCTGTGAATGCAGTGCCAACTTCAGACCCTACACCTAAGGTTAAGTCAAATCAAGGAATTATTACATGCCTCAGCTCAGCCTGAAAAAATGTCCACTATTATAACAGATACCAATACCCATACTTTCCAGGCTTTACCTCTGTGAAGTCCACTTGCCCAATTCACCATCTGAGGTTAATCACATATGAATTCTTTCCATATGTTCCAGCTTTTCAGCTTTTACCTGTTGGAAATTACCTACACACATTACAAAGGATTGTCAGGCTGAGGCCCCACTGGTTTTCAGAACAGTCTTAGGCAGTGGCCTCGGGCAATTTACCTTGGTGCAAATATCTACATGTAAACTGACAGAAAGCTTAAGCCTGTATTCATTTTTTAACAACTAGTAGCTCTAAAATTTGCACTTATTACCACTGTTTTTGCTTCTTCCTTTAATCTTAACAACTAGTAGCTCTAGAGACCCCACTGTTTTTAGAGTGGTCTCCCAAGCTACCTAATCAGCTCAGATCTTTCTCTGTATCTTAGGGTCTCTAGTTTCTTTAACTCCTGTATAGTACTCTGAACCTTGGAGTCTTCTTCCATTTTATTCTCCTCCTTTTCTCTCAAACTTGCTTTCATGATCCCACTCACCTTCTCAATGTGCTCCTTAACTTTCAAGGGTTTTGGCAGGGTCACAGGAGAGTTCCTTTGACTGGCCAACTGCTGTTCCTTCTCACAACCCCTTTGCTTGATCTTCAGCTCCACCCTTAAGTTCAAAAAAGTTGCTATTGAGAGGTAATTTTTTCCACCTCCATCTGTTCCATTAGGACATGATGTTTCTGCATTACATTTATGGTGAAGATCTCAGCAGTCTTTTTGGCCTTTTACTCTAGTAGTTTCTCTTTCTAGTTTTCCACTTCAGTGTATTTTGGGGACAGATCTTTCAACTTTTTGTTTAGCTATTCTGTTTTTGTTCCTAATGCTCTTTTCCTTTCCCAGGCATTCTGTATCAGACCATGTGGTCCTTTAACTCTTACTGAAGAGTAACAATCTCTTTCTTGAGCCTGATATTTCCTGTTCACTTTTCTTGGCCTCATCTTCTATGACATAGCACTCCTCGTCTTTCTCTATAACTACTCTTATCTTCTTTCTCTGTTGTTTTGAATATCTGGTGACACTCTTCAAAGCTTATAATCAACATGTACTTCAGCCTAATACATTCTTATATCAGATCCAGATCTTTTATTATGTCCACTATTTCTTAATGAAGGATTAGGATCTCTTCTTGGCCTCACTTGTGGTTAGCAAGGATGGTAGCATTGCCGTCTTGTGCTTCTGTTGGCTTCTGACCTGTGGTCCACTAACTTGCCTCATGCTCACCCAGGCTAATGTACTTGAATTTCATTTGATTCTGACTGTTTTTTAGTTTCCTTTTGAGGATTTTCTTCTCATTTTTGACTCTCACAAGTTTATAATTTATTGCTTCAAAACTTTTCTTCACGTCAATAATTCTCTGGTTTCTCCAGTGTACTCTTCTATTTGCTTTTAAGCTCTTAGTGGGTTTTGTTTGGCACATATTGGAGATTCAGTATTTTATAACCTGTGTTTTGAAATAGAAGTGTGTGAATTTTTTCTTTGCCACATTTCTTCTTAAGTTTATAGGGCTGTTTTTAAATTGAACACAGTTGGAATTCAGAGCCTCAAGCTCCTTTGCATGTTTCTCCAGAGATACAAACACATTTTCCAGGTGTTAATGGGGTTACATAACCTGTTATTTTCAATCTTTCTCCCCCTTGGGCATTCCTTTTTCCAATGTCTATTTTGCTTGCAATAAGCACACTGATCTAGTACTAGAGATTCCCTACTGCCATTGGCAAATGAATTGTACTATCTTTGCCAAGGGTTTCTTGATCCCTATTCTGGGGCTCCTACCAAAACTCAAACCCCCTTCTTACTCTTTTTTTCCAGGGTGCCTCTGTTATTAAACAACCACTGGGCAACCACTTCCAACTCAAAATACACCTTTCCCTCAAAACTTTATAACTTTTGAAGATTTCTTCTAAGATATGGGGCTGACTAACAAAGGCCATATTTAGGGCTCTTTGATTCTACAGGGCTTCAAGATCTATAGGCCTATAAGTCCTATAGGCGTCTGGGAGAAGCTTCAGAAAAGCATTAGGGTACTCACTGGGGCACTCTCCCATCTCACACACATTTCTGGCTTTCTAGACTCTGCGGTATCCCTGCTAACCAAACCTGGCAATAATTGGTAAGCACATTCATACCTCAATTGCTGTTAGTCTCAGCTTGGATAAGTCTGGGGAAAGACTTGATCCAAATGGTCTGGTTCAATAGTGGAGCTACTATCTGGTCCAGGGACCACATCCAAGTTACCGAGCAGGATTCACTTCCTTTTCTACCAGGTGAAAAGCATCTGTAAAATTTGCTGACACTCATCCCAGTTGTCCTTGTGTGTGAAAATTACTGTCTGTAATGAGGTAATGACCCTGGTTATTTTTTTCTGAAAAGGATGGATTTTGCTGTTTCCAGTAATACAGGTCACTATTTGTAAAGGGACCATATATTAAAAAGGGGGCCTGCCCACCATCTCCTCCATGTTCCTGTCTCAAGGGTAATAAGGGTAACATACCACACTGCACCACCTCAGGATGGTACAAGTAACCAATTTTGGCATGGGAGGACGTAACAATAGAGGTGCTGATGGCAAAGAATAGGAGAAAGATTACATCAGTGCATCTTCTTCTGAGGGGTTCTGTAACCCTGGGAGAGAATATTTTTTGGATATGACAAATTTAGACCTTTTTCTCCCATCCTGAGAAAAGGAGTAAACAGAGGTGCATACAGGACACAGATAGAACTATCAGCATGCACACACAGTACAATAGCCACAGACACTTAACCCACATGCCCCAAACCTCTCAATGTTGACCTCTATAGGAGGTCCCAGATGACAGAGAGGATATTCCAGATTGCCTCTTGAGGAGGTCGCAGATGACCTCTGGAGGACGTCACATATGTACTCGCTAGGAAGCCCTAGATGACCTCTCATGAATGTTCCAAATGGCTTCCCAAGGAAGTGTCAGATGACCTCCAAAGGAGGTCCCAGATGTCCTCTCAATGAGGCTGAGATAACCTCATGAGTAGCTCTCAGATGGTCACTCAAGGAGGCCATATATGAACTCCAGAGGAGGTTCCAGATAACCCTCTTGAGAAAGCCACAGATGACCTCCAGAGAAGGTCCTATATGGCTTCTCAAGGAAGTCCCAGATGGTGTCCGAAGACAGTCATAGATTTCTTATCAAGGTAACCTGAGATGACCTCCAAAAGAAGCTCCAGATGACCTCAGGAGCTGGTCCTAGATTGCCTCTTAAGGAAGCCCCAACCCAGATGCCCTTCAGTAGATGAATGGATCAAGAAAATGTGGTATATATACACAATGAAATTCTATGCCTCCATCAAAAAGAATGACTTTGACCCATTTGTTAAGAAATGGAAAGACTTGGAAAAAATTATATTAAGTGAACTTAGCCAGGCCCAAAGAAACTTAGGTCCATGGTTTCCCTTATTTCCCAATTACTACTTTTATAGAGGTCTCAGATGACCTCCTGAGGAAGCAACAAATGACCTCTGGAGAAAGTCTAAGATGACCCGGTAGAAGGCTCCAGATGACCTCCAGGGTAGGTCTCAGATGGCTTCTCAAGGAAGTTGCAGATGTACTCTTGATGAGGTTCCAGATGGCTTCCCAAGGAAGGCCTACATGACCTCTCAAGGAGGCTCCAGATGGCTTCCCAAAGAAGCAACAGATGACCTCCAGAGGGGATCCCCAAAACTGGCTGGCAAGCTTGCCCAGACACACCCCTAGAGGTCCCTAAATGACTTTTGTCCATGATTCTCCTCCGGAGACAAACACTAGAGGTACACTCTCAACCTTGAGGGCTGACACTCTCACCTATGGGGATTTTTCCCTGAGGCCAAGGCCTGATGCCATCCAAATGGATTATCTCGATAGGGGGTCTCCAAAAATTAACACCTCTGTAGTTCAAGAGAATCCATAGAGACACATTTAATATCATAAAAGTTCTCCTAACCACCAACCCCCAAAATTAGGAAATCCAAAACTCCAAACATCAAATGGCAAGCCTTTTTTACCCTTCCTTTTGTCTCTCCACTACAGAACTATACTTCCTTCGAGGTCTTTCTTTTTTCCCTTCTACCAGTTCCTTCTTCTCTTCAGGCCCCTTCACTCTCCACAGGCATGAACTGCTTTGACTGGGTCATCAGTTGCCATCCTTTACCTCCTGCCCTCCCTCAACTTCTTCTCCTCCTAGGTCTTTCTCCTTCTGTTATCACCCCACTTCCTTCCTTACAGGACTTTTCCCTTTTTCTCTCTCCTTCTATTGCTGTGAACCAGCAGCCTATATAAAGTCTGTACCCCTTCTCCACTCCAACTGCCTAACAGTTTTCAACTCTCACTCCCAAACGCCCACAGCCAAATCACTTCTTCACAGCTCAGCACGTGATGATTAATGCCCCAGCCCCTCCCACAGAATGCCCCACTTCTTTGGTGACATACTTTATCCTCTCCAGCTGGCCAGGAGATGGGGCCACACTAATTATCCAAGCCTGTAGATTACCAGAGCCCTGCTGATTATTACAGTATACTCCTTGTGAACTAGTAGCAATTGAAATTAGAAATTTGATTGTGATATTACAAACTCGTTGTGACATCACAAACACATTTTAACATCATACCACCACGACATCACAAACCCATGGTGACAACATTGTCATTGGGACATCATGATTCCATTGTGACATCTCAAAACTATTATGACCTCTTAGCTCCTTTGAAAAATCACATGCCCTTTTCAACATCAGTCCCTTTGTGTACCCATATCCTTGTTGTTAACTAATGACAATTGAAAGCAGACATGCCATTATAACATCAAAAAGTGTTTGTGTCGCTACCGCCTCGACCAGCAAGGAAGACGCGACACCGGACTCTTCTCTCTGCAGTTTATTCAGGACCTTTTTGTAATCTTCTGACCCCAACCCCAGGGAGAATTCCCCACAGCCTTAAGTACCCGCTGTGTAGCCAACCCTGATACGCCATGTGGGAACCACCAATAGGTTCAGGTGCGCTGAAGCAAGCCAGATTCTTTGCCTTAGCCATATCAGGAGTTGTTTACCACAGAGAGCACTCGCCATCGGGAAGGCGGAGGGCGGAAGCTGGCACCATCTTCCAGGTGCAGCCTCTCGCAGCTCTTTACAGTTCCCCCTTTTTTGTTTAAAGAACACAGATGAGAACAGAGGTCTGATCCCTGTTGTGCAATTGCAAGGACTGCATACAAGCCTTCTCCCAGAGGGCGCCTTCTCTAGGGATGACTCAGCCTGTCCATTGATTCGTTTTTCACAAGGACGGGAAAAGGCGAATCGAACCCGTGTGCAATCAAACATGCTCTCCTCGAGGACAAAACTCATGCCTCTCGACTGCAGTACTTTGGCTTTGCAATCTGTGTTCATTGTTTTAGGGTGGCAAGCCACGCTTAGGGGGACTGACCTGCTCCAATGACTGTAAAGGCTTGGATAATCATGGCTGCACTGCGACGCTGAGAACCTCTAATTTGGCAAATGCACCACAGACATACCAAGGAGGCTAACACCAGGAGGCCTATCAGGGCTCCCAAACCGCCCCCTCCTTGAGATGAATCATAGCAGCGGAGATCCATGAAGATAACCCCTCCGCCAATCCGGCATCCACTCGGGTCAAGTTCACCATGACGATGGCAACCTTGAGCTGTTCCATCAGGCTGTCGAACTCCCCAGTTCAATTACCTAAAAGATAACTAAACAACTGTTTAGACAAATTTGCAGCGTTTTTTTGAATAGGTTTTTTCCTGGGCCTGAACTCTGGGCCTGGGCGCTGTCCCTCAGCTCTTCAGCTCAAGGCTAGCGCTCTTACCACTTGAGCTACAGCGCCACTTCCGGCTTTTTTCTCTTCTTGCTTATGTGGTGCTGAGGAATCGAACCCAGGGCCTCAGGCATGCAAGGCAAGCACTCTACCACTGAGCCACCTTCCCAGCCCCCTCCTTAAGATGATTGGGTCATAGCATTAGGAGCATCCTCAGGCACAGGCACCCAACGAGGCATTCGGGTAACTAAAGCATATTTAAACTTTGAGGCATTCCAGCATTGGGTTAATGCACAAGGTAAGTTCTTCCATACTCACAATGAACCAAAATGGGGGATACACGCACAGAGGTAGGCTTGTGAGTAATAGAAGATTTAGGTTTAACACTTTGGCCGCCGCAACCCGTAGCAGTTGCCACAACACCAGTCACGGCACCAGAACCCGAAGAGGCTGTAATCAAGGAAACAGTTATGCATCATGTCGTACGGGCATCGGTCTCGGGAACACAGACAGGGTTCCCCATCTCGGTACTTGTCTTCCCGGTTGCACCATTGCAAGGATGAGCAGGAGGACCATCACCCCCCGCATCTCGTGCCTCTTCACACTGGGCTTTTCAAGTGAGGCGTTCAGGCACCCACACCGGATCTTGTTGGTCCTGAGGAAAAACACAAACAGAGCCTCGTGCCCATGTCAGTACAGGATCGGGCCCACGCCAGAGCCCTGTCAAGACATCCTTCCATTTTACCATCCCTTTTGCTGGGCCATAAGGTTCATTATGTCTATCTGCTGCGGATTGACTCTGAGCATCCAAATTTAAAAAATTAATAGTAAATAAAGCAAGAGAAAGTCTTTCCTTTGGGGTACGGCCATGGCCAATTCCCCCCTTTTGTTTTTGTAGGCACTCTTTTATCGTGCGGTGAGCACGTTCCACAATGCCTTGGCCTTGGGGATTGTAGGGCAAACCATGTATAAGTTGCACCTCCATTTGATGACAAAAGGAGGCAAACTGTTGTCCTGTGTACGCAGGTCCATTGTCAATCTTAAGTTGATAAGGTTTTCCCCAGGATGCCCAGGCCTCCAAACAATGGGCAATAACATTGCGTGCCTTTTCTCCAGCCGAGGGCGTGGCATGTATAACACCTGAACAGGTGTCCACAGACACATGTACATATTTTTGGTGTCCAAACTCAGAGATGTGAGTCACATCCATCTGCCAAACTTTTAGCGGGAGCAAACCCCGGGGATTAACCCCAACACTAGGCGGATGCTGATAAATTACACATCGAGGACAGTCTAATATCACCTGTCTCGCATCGGCTCGAGAAATTTGAAATTTTTGTTGTAGTGCTTTTGCATTAACATGAAATGT
Organism: Dipodomys merriami; assembly: GCF_024711535.1. Taxonomy (NCBI): domain Eukaryota; kingdom Metazoa; phylum Chordata; class Mammalia; order Rodentia; family Heteromyidae; genus Dipodomys; species Dipodomys merriami. The sequence continues at coordinate 1,392,643 of NW_027206024.1, forward strand.
TTTATGAAAGGTTTTGGCTCTGTCTAAGACAGAGCTAATAAATACCCATTCTTGTCTGGTCCATTGATCCACTACATCATTTCCTTTGCCCAGGGGTCCTGGCAGGCCCGTATGAGCCCGAATATGCAAGGGATAAAAGCATGATTTTCTCTGCCAAATCAACTGTTGTAATTGTTGAAACAATGGACCAACCGGACTGGAACTCTTAATAGGTCTGGCAACCTCTAAAACCTTGAGAGCATTAATAACATAAGCAGAATCAGATATTAAATTAAAAGAAAACGGGCATGCTTCAAAAACTTTTATAACAATTTTTAACTCTACCATCTGAAGAGCACTGGGCTGAAACTGGTGTTGTACCGGTCGTTGTGCCTCAACCATGTATACACCACATCCCGTTTTTGAGCCATCAGTAAATACATTAGGGGCACTTACAATAGGTTGAGAAGTCGTTACCTTAGGAAAGATAATTGGGTATTCCTTGAAAAACCCCAAAAGGGGATGTTTTGGAAAGTGGTTGTCTATTTGTCCAGTAAAGCTACATTGTAAAATAGCCCAATCATCTATAGTAGCACACAAAGTTTGAACTTGATGGCTGGTGTAAGGAAATATAATGATAGACGGGGCAATTCCAAAATACTGTAAGCATTGTTGAATTCCAGAGAGTGCAACACCAGCCACAGCAGTAGGGTAATATTCAATGGATTTGGCCGGTGATATTTTCGGGTGAATCCAAAACAACGGGCCTTCTTGCCACAACAACCCAGTAGGTTGAGACAAGGTAGGGAGTATACACAGGGTAATACTCTTGTCTTCCTGTATTCTCTGTAAGCAGGCATTTTGTAATCTCTCTTCTATCTTATGTAAAGTCTCTCTTGCCTCTTTGGTTAACTGTCTAGGAGAATCCAAAGCAGAGTCTCCTTGTAATATAGCATAAAGGGGTCTCAACTCATAATTTGGTAGCTTTAAATAGCTTCTAACCCAATTAATATCTCCTAACAATTTTTGAAAATCATTTAAGGTTTTTAGATTATCTTTTCTCAACTCTACCTTTTATGGAGTAACGCAATTTTTACATATTTTCGCTCCTAAGTAATCTATAACCTGGTCCTGCTGTACCTTTTCAGGAGCTATAAACAGTCCTCTGTACTTTAGCATCTCAATCAAATCCACATATGCCTTTTCCAGCATATGTTTACTCTTTGCTGTTAGTAAAATATCATCCATATAATGAATGCATCTTCATTTGGGATATTTTTGTCTAAGAGGGACAAGAGTTTCATCCACATAAAGTTGGCACATAGTAGGACTATTGGCCATCCCCTGAGGCAAAACTACCCACTCATATCTATTATCTGGCTCCTCATGATTGCAGGAGAGAATAGTAAAAGCAAACCTCACACTGTCTTGATCATGTAAGGAAATGGAAAAAAAAAAAACAATCCTTTATATCAATCACAATAATGGGCCAAAAGGCCGGCAGGGAAGAAAGCAAAGGTAGGCCTCGTTGTACAGGGCCCATAATTTGCATCTGGTTATTGATGGCTCGTAAATCGTGTAACAAACGCCATTTTCCAGACTTCTTTTTAATAACAAAAATGGGTGTATTCCAAGGGGATACTGATGGTTTAATGTGTCCTTGGGTTAACTGTTCCTGTACTAATGTCCTGGCGGCAGTTAATTTTTCAGAAGAAAGTGGCCACTGAGGCACCCACACCGGCTCCTCCGTTTTCCAGGATATGGGGATCCCTCCCCCAGTGGCCCCTAGGAAAAACCCAAGCCCTGCCTGTGGTTTCTCTGGTACACTTTAATAGGATCCTTGTTGCCTCGTAGAAATTTACGTAGTCCAAAACTGGGGTGATAGCCCATATGCACCATCATGTCCTGTGATGCAGGGGAATAGTCATTACTTAATTTAAATCCCATTTCTTTCATAAGGTCTCTGCCCCATAAGGAAACCGGGAGCTTTAACACATAAGGCTGTATTATACCAGAATGTCCTTCTTCATCACTCCAGTGCAGCTGTCTCGCACTCATGTCAGGGGCCTTAGCATATCCCAGACCTTGTAAGGTTTGGGAGGACGCTTGTACAGGCCATCCTGATGGCCAATCTTTTCTGGCAATAATGCTCCTGTCTGCCCCAGTATCCAAAAGGCCCAAAATTTTCTTATTATCAACATTGAGTTCAAGAACTGGTCTTTGGTCCAAATCAAGAGACAGGAATGTTAAGTCTGTTCCCGTGGATCCAAAACCCCCTTTTCCTCTTAGCTTGGGCTGAGCCGCAAAATGGTCATGTAAACTGGGTAAAATCAAAAGCTGAGCAATTCTATCTCCTGGGGAGATGGCTAAAATTCCTTTAGGAGATTCAACCATAATCTTTACAATTCCAGTATAGTCTGGGTCAATCACACCAGGATGCACCTTAAGGCCCCGCAGAATTGTGGATGACCTCCCTATCAACAATCCCACCGTGCCAGGCTCAAGGGGTCCTTGGAAGTCTGTGTCAACTAACTGGACCCCCATTCGGGGAGTTAATACGAGTCTGGTGGTGGCACGGAGGTCCAGTCCTGCTGAGCCCGCAGTGGCTCTCCGTGGTCCTTGGGGTGCCAGAGGGTCGGCCACTGTTCTGGGTAGTAGCTCCTGTCCTGGTTCTCGACTGCCCCATATATTTGCGGGCCCTGAGGGCGGGGGCCCTGCTGCCCGTTTTTTGAATGGGCCTGCGTTAAGGTTCGACCGTTGATGTCTTTCACAGATCGGCATTCAACTGCCCAGTGCTTCCCCCTTTTACATCTAGGGCACAGCCCAAGCCGCTTCGGCTGTTGTCCCTTTCCTGTTTCTATCACACTTCCTCTTTCAGGGCAATTACGCTTTATGTGTCCCATCTTGCCGCATCTAAAGCACGGACCTGAGACTCCTCCTTTCTTCTGGGTTAATTGCACCACAGCAGCAGCTAATCCAGCATTAGTTAGTGGTCCGCCCAGCTCTCTGCAAACTTTCATCCATGCTTCTAGTCCCCTATTCTTATATGGGGTTATGGCGGCTCTGCATTCCTTAGTACACTGCTCGTAAACAAGCTGTTTAATTGATGGCATGGCTGCGTCTGGGTCACCAAAAATTCTGCCAGCGGCCTCGACCATACGAGCAACAAAGTCCGAAAACGGCTCCATAGAGCCCTGCAGGATTTTGGTGAGATTGCCACTCACCTCACCTTTAATTGGTAAGGCCTTCCATGCCTTTATGCCAATTTTATTGATTTGTTCATAAACTTGAACCGGGTAGCCTATCTGCTGATTGGCGAATCTCCCCTGTCCAAGCAGCATATCTCTGTCCCAAGCTGGGTTTCCCCCAGCCTGATTGGCCGCAGCCTCTTCACTAGCAAATTCAATCAAAAAGGCCTTCCAATCTAAATACTGACCTAGGCTCAAACAAGCTCGTGCGAGCCCACTCCAATCACCGGGTGTCATGCAATGTCTGTTTAGGGCCTCCACCTGGGCTACAGTAAAGGAGGCTGTGATTCCGTATGTCCGCACAGACTCAGCTAAAGATTTATAACCTTAAAATCTAAGGGTTCATGATACCGCTGTCCCTGTGGATCCTGAAATATTGGACAGGCTAGATGTGACTCGGTTCTGATGGCTTTCCACACGCCTGGGCTGAAAGAACAGCCGGGGCTGCCACTTCCGGGGTCCTCCGCATAGAGCGGAGGGGCCGAAGGTGTGGGGCGGTGCACGGAGGGCGTGCATTCCTCTTTATCTGGGTCCTCTCTCTCCTTCCCTTTCCTCCTCTTTCTTATCTTTGTTTTTTCTATTTGTTCTATGAGTGATTGTAGTTCCTCTGAGTCTGTAGACTCAGAGGTCTCTAGTTCGGCAAAATCAGGGTATGATCCCCCCCTGCTCTCCTCCTTTTCACTGTCTGCCCTTTCCGATCTTTCTTCCTGCAGCATTTCTAGGGCGGCCTGACCATTCTCTACCACCTCACTGCAACGCTGGTCCTCGAGACAGCCTCTTATCAGTTTCCATATTGGTCTCACTCCGCTCTTAAGCGTTCCTTGTTCAGAGGCAAAATCTAGGTCCCTCCCTAGTTTCTCCCAAGAGGCCACCATGAGGCTTCCGGAGACAGCGAACAACGGCGCAACGATGTCACATTCATTCAAAAATCTCTCTAAAGTACTCTTTTTTATTTTTAACTTTTTTGAGTGCAGTAGCTCATTGAGAGCCAAAAAAATTGGGTGCGAAGAAGAAGCGCCCATGTTTTAAACATTTAAAGCTGGTAAACAAACTTTTACTTTCACTTTTGGCTACTCTACTGACTAGCCCCGGGTTCTCGCTCTCTCTTTATCTACCGAGAAGAGCAAAAATCCCCCCACTCTTGTCTCGGATTCCCCTTTTACCTGGGAACTTACTCCCCGCTCTTGTGGCGGATTCCCCTTTTACCTGGGAACTTACCGGTGCACCACCCTGACCGCAGAGAGTTCTGAGTCCTCATTGGGGTTATAGCTGATTCCCCGTACGGGCCACCACGTGTCGCTACCGCCTCGACCAGCAAGGAAGACACGACACCGGACTCTTCTCTCTGCAGTTTATTCAGGACCTTTTTGTAATCTTCTGACCCCAACCCCGGGGAGAATTCCCCACAGCCTTAAGTACCCGCTGGGTAGCCAACCCTGATACGCCATGTGGGAACCACCAATAGGTTCAGGTGCGCGGAAGCAAGCCAGATTCTTTGCCTTAGCCATATCAGGAGTTGTTTACCACAGAGAGCACTCGCCATCGGGAAGGCGGAGGGCGGAAGCTGGCACCATCTTCCAGGTGCGACCTCTCACAGCTCTCTACATGTTTGTGACATCCTCAAAAGCGTGACATCACATTTTCATAATAAGCGCATCATCTCATTGTGACATAACCAAACTCAATGACATAATCGTATTATGACAACAATTCTCATTTTGACATCACAGACACATTCTGAATGCCTATTCTGTGATTTCATATGTGGCATGAGAGTTGCTATCAGAAAAGCATTTTTGTGTCTAAATAACCATTTTGACATCATAACCACTTTGTGCCATCACAGTGCCATTGTGTTATCACTAGCACAATGTGACATCACAAACTTCTCCTCTCCTCATAACATTTGTGACATGCTGACATTGTGATATCAGACCTTTTTGCCCTCATAATTTGTTTTCAGCCTCATATTTCATGTATGATATTAGATACCAGAAATCCACTGTGACATCATGACCATTGTGACTTCACACTGACAGATGTAATGATCATCTTGTCACATTGTGGCATCACAAAAGGTTTTGATGTCACAATTAATTGATGATGACCTACAGGTAAGGGGTCACAGTAGGTCTATGATGTCACAGTTGGTTGTTGATATCCAAATGGCATAAAGGATCTCATTTGTCATGAAATCACAGAGAATATGAGTTACAAAACGCACTGTGCTATTTCCAAAGTCATGTGTTGTCACAAATGTGATGCAATCCTAGGAGGATTGTGATGTCACAGTGTGACACAGTATTTATGATGTCTGTCAGTATGATGTCACAATGATCATGATGTCACAGTGGATTTCTGATATCACATATCATAACTGAAATATTATAAAGTTGAAAATAGATTACGAACTCATAAAGGGCCTAAGACATTAAAATTGCAGCATATCACAAGACATGAGGATAGGGCAAGTTTGTGATGTCAGTGTATTAGTGATACCACCATGGAACTGTGATATCACAAAGTGATTGTGATGCCATATATTTATGAGATCACAATGGTTTTCTGATATCAACCCAGAGGCCACATCATTTGAAATAGAATGAAATAGAATAGACATTTACAATGTATCTATGACATCACAATGACAATATAATGTCATAATGCTATGAGGTCATTGTAAATTGGTGATGTTGCAAGGAGATAATGGTGTCAGAATGAATATATCTTGTCACTCTGGTGATGGGGTAACAAAGGTTTGTGATGTTACAATGGCATATATGAATACAATTGTCATGTGTTCACAATGAGGATATGGGTACACAAAGGGACTGTAATGTCACAAATGTCATGTGTGTATTCAAAGGTACTTAGGGGCCATGATAGCTTCATGATACACAGTTGTGATGAGCTCACAATAGGTTTTAGATGTCAAGATGAGTTTGTAATATCTTAAACACATTTACAATTTCAATTGCTATTTCACAATGTGCATATAAGTTCACAGAAGGAGCTTGAAGTCCTAATGGACATGAATTTTTAAAAATGTTATAAGGCCATATTAGGTTTGTGAATACACAATGGGACATTGATATCACCATGGCAATATCAACTCACTGCATCATGTCAAAATATTATTTTGGTGTCACAATTAGTTGATGATGCCACATTGGTGATGAGGTCACAAAAGATTGGTGATGTCACAATGTGTGGGGCATGTCACAATGGCATAATGTTTCTCAATTGTCTTTAACTTACAATGAGTATCTGAGTTCACAAAAGAACTGTAGTTTTTCCAAAAGTATGTGTTGTCACAAATATATTGAAATCTTAAAAGGTTTGTGATGTCAGAATTTGGCAGAATGGTTATGACATCTGGCAGTGTGATGTCACCGTGTTCATGATGTCACTGGGAATGATAGCAAATGTCATATGTGCAATCTAATGACGTCGACAGCAGATCATGAGGACAAAAAGGCTTAAAAGAATTACAGCGTGTCTCAAAAATTTATGATGACAGGATAGGTTTCTGATGTCATGGTGGGTTAGTGATATCACAATGACAATGTGATGTACAAAGGGATTGTGATGTCACAATGGTTATGAGTTCACGATTTGTTTATGATATCAACCTACAGGCCACATTTGAAATACAATGAAATCACAGAAAAGACATTCATAATGTGTCTATGATGTCACAATGACAATGTGAAGTTATAATTCTATCATATTATTTTAGTTTTGTGATTTCAGAATGAGCAGATGGTGTCAAAACTACAATGTGATGTCACAATTGTGATGGTCTCACAAACTTTTTGATGTTAAAATGTCATCTTTGATTCTCAATTGTCAATATTTCACGGTGGGGATTTGGGTACACAAAGGGACTGTGATGTCACAAAACTATGTATTTTTTTCAAAGGTTATAAGAGGTCATAATAGTTTTGGGATGTCACAATGTGATCCTGTTGTCAAAAACAGCACAATGATATCACAATGGGTTTGTAATGTCACAGTGTTGGTGAGGTCACAATGGGTTAGTTATATCATGAGTTTGTAATATCACAAATTTGTCCAATTTCACCATGATACACTTAATAACCAGCAGTGCCCCTATCATCCATGGGAACAGATAGTCATCATGGCCTCCTGGTCTGGACCACCGGACAGGAGGATGAATGCAGCTGAAGGGGGCAGCACATGCTGCTGAAGGAGATAGGTAATCAAGCCCCACATGGTGAGCTGCCATGAAGTGATTGGGCATGGACATTTGGGAAGAGATGATTGAAAACTGTTATGCAGGAAACATACTGCAGTGGGGGAAGGGTACAGCCTATACATAGGCTGCATGTTCAGAGCAACAGAAGGGGAGAGAAAAGGGGGAAAGGCTTGGAAGGAAAGAAGTGAAGAGACTGCAGGAGAGTAAAAACCTGGGAGGAGAGGAACTTGAGGGAGACCAAGAGTTGAAGGACGGCAACTGGCCACCTGGACAGGGCAGGGCAGGCCTGTCAAGAGTAGAGCAGCCTGAAGAAAAGAAGGGAATGGTGGAAGAAAAAAATGAAAAGACCTGAAAGGTAGGACAGGTCTGTAGAGAAGGAGGATGAAGAGAAAGAAAAAAACCTTTTCCTTTGAAGTGTGGAGCCTTGGAGATCATTATTTTTGGGGTTGCTTGTTTGCAGACCAGATAACAAATGGCGGGGCTGCTCTTTGGAGGTCTGAGGGTTCATGGTTGAAGCTGCATTTAGCTGTGGGCATCCAGCCCAGGTCAAGGTAGACACTTGTTACAAAATTCATGAGGACAAGAGAGGTCTGTGATGTTACATTGTATTAATAATATCACAATGTCAATATGAGGTCACAAAGGGATTGTAATGTCACAATGGTGATGTGGTCACAATGGGTTTCTGAAATCAACCTATATGTCACATTAGAGATATAATGAAACCACAGAATAGGCAATCACATTGTCTCTATGACCTAACAATGAAAATGTGATGTCATAATGCTATGACGTCATTGTCATTTTGGGATGTCACAATGATTTGATGGTATCATAAAACAGTGTGATCTCACTCTGGAGATGATATGACAAAGTGTTTGTAATGTTACAATGGCATGTCTGATGTCAGTTGTCCTTTGTTCACAATGAGGATATGGTTACCCAAAGGGACTGTGATGTCACAAGTACCATGTGCTTTTTCAAAAGTGCTAAGAGGTCAAACAGGTTTGGGATGTCACAAGGTGACCGAGATATCACTGTGGCAATGTGATGTCACAATGGGTTTTGATGTCACAGTGGTGATAAAGTCACACTTGGATAATGGTGTCACAATGAATTTGTAATATCACCATTACATGTCCAATTTCATTCTACTAGATCACAGTGAAGATACTAGTTCACATAAGGAGCTAGAAGTCAGAAAGACCATGAATTTTGTAAAATATTATGAGGAAATAATTGATTGGTGAAAATGCAATGGTGAAAATCTGATTGGTAATGTGATGTTACTATTACATGGGATAGTATTGTTTTGAAGTCACAAATAGTTGGTAATGCCATACAGGTGATGAGGTCACATAGGTTTGTGATTTCCCAATGAGATGGTGATGTCAAAATCTCATGCCAGATCTCTAATTGACAATGAATATATAAGTTCAGAAGGGTTAATGATGTATCCAAAGGCATATGTTGGCACAAATATCATGAGTCTTAACAGGTGTGTGAGGTCACAATGTGAATCATTGGTCATGATATCTTGCAGTGTGATGTCACAATGGTCATGATGTCACAGTAGATTTCTGATATCACATGTCATACCTGAAGTATTATGAGTTGAACAGTTTATGAACTCAGAGAGGCCAAAGAGATCACACTGGAAGCATGTCAAAAATTTATGAGAATAGGACAGTTTGTGATGTCACAGTGGGTTAGTGATATCATAATTGCAATATGGTGTCATCAAGGTATTGTGATGTCATGATGGTTATGTGGTCACAATGTATTTCTGATATCAACCCACCTGCCACATTTGAAATAGAATAAAATCACAGAATAGGCATTTCAATGTGTCTGTGGCATCAGAATGACCATGTGATATCATAATGCTATGATGTCATTGTTTTATGATGTCATGATGGGCTGATGTCATAATGACAATGTGATATTACACTGGTGATGATGTCATAAAGGTTTTGAGATGTTAAAATGGCATGTCTCATCTCAATTGTCATTAGCTCAAAATAAGGGTATTGATACCAAAAGGCCTGTGATTTCACAAAGGCCATGCTTTCTTGCAAAGCTCCTGAGGTCATAATAGGTTTGGGATGTCACAATGTGATCATGGTGGCACAATGGCAATGTGATATCCCAATGAGTTTGTGATGTCACCACGGTGATAGGGTCACAATGGGTTAGTGATGTCTTATCAAGTTCATAATATAACAATGACATACACAATTTCAATTTCTTCTAATTCACTATGAGGATACTGTAATAACCACTGGGGCCAGTATTATCTGTGAGAGCTGATAATCATTGGCCTGGCCCACGGGAGAGTGTGGGAAATGCCGCCAAAGGTGAAGTGTCAAGCCTCACAAGGTGAGCTGTCAAGAAGTGATTGAGCATTGGGCAGTTTGGTAAGTGATGGTTGAAAACTGTTAGGCAGAAGACCTGTTGGAGTGAAGAGAGGTAAACCTATATATAGCTTGCATTTTCAGAGCATTGGAAGGGGAAATAAAAATGGGTGCTACCTGGATGGAATAAAGGAAAAAAAACCTGAGAAGAGAGGAAGTTGATGGAGAGCAGAAGGTTGGCAAGTGGTCACTGGGGCAGAGTAGGGCAGGCCGGTGGAGAGTGGAGAGGCCTGAAGAGAAGAAGGAAGTGGTGGAAGGGATAACGAGAAAGACCAGGAAGGAAGGACAGCTCTGTAGTGAAGGAGGGAGGAATGGAAAAGTAAAAAGCCTTGCCCATTGAGGTTTGGCGCTTTGGAGATCATAATTTTTTGGTTGGTGGTTTGCAGACCAATTAGAAAGGGTGGGGCTGCCCATTGAAGTTCTGAGGTTTGTTGGTCAAGGATGCTCTTGGCCCTGGGTATCCAGTCCAGGATAAGGCAATCACAGTAGCCTTTCTACTGTAAATTGTTTTATTATATTAAATGTGACTCGATGGCTTGTCTCATTGACTTAGGGGTCATAAGTACATGAGTTCACAGAAAAAGCTTGAAATCTCAAAGGCCATGAATTTTCTAAGATGTGATGTCACCATAATAGGTTTGTAAAAACACAATGGAACAATGGTGTCACAACGGCAATACCACAATATAATGTCAAAATAATGATTTGATACCACAATTAGTTGTTGATGCCATTCTCATGATGAGCACAATAAATTTGTGATGTCACAATGGGTTTATGATGTCAGAGTGACATGGCAGATCTCAACTGTCATTAATTGGCAATGAATATGAGTTCATAAAGGGACTAATGTCTCCAAAGGCATGTGTTGTCACAAATGTGATGCTGTTCTAACAGTTTTGTGATGTCACAATGTGACACAATATTCATGAAATCTGGCAATATGATGTCACAGGGGATTTCTGATATCACATGACATACCAGAAATATGAGATTGAAAACAGATTATGAGCTCACAAAGGGCCGAATATATAAAGAGGGCAGCATGACACAAAACTTATAAGGACAGGACTGGTTTGTTATGGCACAACAGGATAATGATATCACAATGGCAATGTGATGTCACAATGTATTGTGATATCACAATGGTTATATTATCAAAATGGGTTTCTGAAATAGAATGAATTCATACAGTAGGCCTTTACACTGTTACGTCTATGATGTAACAATGTCACTGTGATTTACACTGCTATGATGCCATTGTCGTTTGGTGATGTGACAATGAGCTGATGGTGTAATAATGTCAATTTGATGTCAATGTTGATTTATGATGTTACAATGCTTATGAGGTCACATTATGTTTCTGATATCAACACACATGTCAAATGCGAAATAGTATGAAATAGCCTTGCACCGGTGGCTCACACCTGTAATCCTAGCTACTCAGGAGGCTGAGATCTGAGGATCATAATTCAAAGCCAGCTCAGGCAGGAAAATTCATGAGACTCATCTCCAATAAAAACGACTAGAAAACCAGAAGTGGTGCTGTGGCTCAAGCGATAGAGTGCTCACCTAGAGCAGAAGAGCAATGACAGCAACCAAGCCCAGAGTTCAAGCCCCACAACCGGAAAAAAAAAACAATTAAAAATAGGCATTCACATCTATCTGTAACATCACAATGACAATGTGATCTCATAATGCTATCTTGTCATTGTACTTTTGTGATGTCAAAAGTAGTTGACACTGTCATAATGAAAATGTTATGTCACACTGGTGATGCCACAAAGGGTTCATGATATTACAATGACATGTCTGATACCAATTGGAAGTTCATAATGAGGGTATAGTTACACAAGGGGACTGTGATGTCACAAAGGCCATATGTTTTCTTCAAAGGTGCTAAGAGGTCTTAATAGGTTTAGGATGTCAAAATGTGATAGTGATGTCAAATGGCAATGAAAGTTCTCAATGGGTTTGGATGTCAAATTGGTAATGAAGTAATAGTTTTGTGAAAACACATCTCATAACCACATGTCCAATTTCAGTTGCTACTATTATACAATGAGGATATGAGTTCACAGAAGAAGACTGAAGTATAAAAGGCCATGAATTTTCTAAAATGCTATGAAGACATACTAGGTTTTAGAAAACACAATGGAACAGTGATATAATAATGGCAATGTGATGTTGCAATATGATAACTTAATAAGGTTTTCATATCACAATTGGTGATGCCACAGTGATATTTACAAGAGATGTGTGATGTCAAAATGGGTTGGTGATATCAAAATGACACATGTGATCTCAATTGTCATTAACTCACAATGAGTATATGAGCTCATAAAGGGACTCTGGTATCTCCAAAGTCATGCGTTGTCACAAAAGTGATGAAGTCCTAACAGGTGTGTGTTGTCAGAATGTGACAAAATGCTCTTAACATCTTTCAGTGTGATGTCACTATGATCTAAATGTCACACTGGATTCGGGTATCACATTTCATACCTGGATTGGGTATGAGAGGATTAGAATTTCACAGTGGGTTAGTGATATCACTATGGAAATGTGGGGTCACAAAGGGATTGTGCTACCACAATGGCTATTAGATCACAATGTGTTTCTACTATAATAGGTTTGTGCTGTCACAATTTTGGGGGGGAGGGGGTTTGTAATGTCTTGTTTTTTTATTGTGAGAATACCGTACAGAGAAGTTACAATTATGTGGGCAAGATAACGAGTACATTTCTTATCAAGCATTATTGCCTCCTGGTTGTTTCCCCTTCCCAACTCTTCCCATACTCCTCCTCTCTTCCCACCCAATCCTCCTCCAAGCCCCACCAAAGTTTTTAAGTTTCTTTTTCGACAAAATGACTTCTACATCTCATTGTTGCAATGGGTCCTCCTTTATCCCTAGTTAAACGATTTGTTATTTTTTTTCCCTTCCCCTCCACAAACTATACCCACATCAAATACAGTGAAAGTATGGGTTATACTGTGGGGGAGGGACATACAAAGCAACATAGAAATCATCTTATAAATATGATAGAAAAAATTGCATGAAAGGAAAAAAAAAACAAAAAATTTGAATACTTATCTTAGGGTTCATTCCAGTAACATCAACTTATCTGACCTTTTCTGCTTGACTCAGACATATACTAGTTATTGCAAATAAGGGAAACCATGGGACCTATGTTTCTTTGGGCCTGGCTTACTTCACTTAATATAACTTTTTCCAAGCCTTTCTATGTCCTAACAAATGGGGCTATGTCAATGTCATTCTTTCTGATGGAGGCATAGAATTCCACATTTTCCTGATCCATTCATCTACTGAGGGGCAGCTGGGTTGGTTCCATATCTTAGATATGGTAAATAATGCTGCAATAAGCATAGTTGTGCTGGTAGCTTTAGTGTGGTCTTGTTTGTGTCACAACTGGTTGGAAATATCACAATGCTATGCTGGATCTCAAATGTCATTAATTCACAATGAAGATATGAGTTCACAAAGGGTCTGTGTTGTCTCCAATGTCATGTGTTGGCACAAAAGTGATGAAGTCCTAACAGATTTGTGAGTTCACAATGTGACACCATGGTCTTGATGTCTATCAATATGATGTCACAATGGTCATGATGTAAGTCAATTTATGATAGATATCATATGTCATACCTGAATTATTATGAGTTTGAAAACAGATTCTAAGCATACTGAAAGACTAAAATATCCTAATGGCTGCATATCATACAAGTTATGACTAAAATTTCATGGTCTTTGGAGCTTAAGATTCTTTCATTGAAATTCTATCCTCATTGTGAACTAGTAGAAATTAAATTGGATATGTCATGGTGATATTACAAACTCATACTGACAACACAAACTCATTGTGACCTCATCACCACTGTGACATCACAACCCCATTGTGACATCAAATTGCTGTTGTGCTTTCACAATCACATTGTGACATCACAAAGCTATGTAAGCTCTTATCACCTTTAAAGAAACACAACCTCTGTGGCATCACAGACCTTTGTGTAGCCATATCCTCATAGTGAATTAATGAAAATTGTGATCACACATAGTATTGTATCATCACAAATACTTTCTGCAATAATTATGACTGTGAAATCACATTGTCATCATAACACCATCATCTCATTGTGACATCACCAAACCCCAATGATACCATACCATTTTTCTCTTTTTTAAAATTCTGTGTCTTTTATTATAAGTAAAGTGTACAGAGGGATTACAGTTATATGAGCAAGGTAATGAGTTCATATCCTATCAAACATTGCTGTCTTGACATCACGTTGTCATTTTGATGTCATACACCCATTGTGAATGCCTATTCTTTGATTTTGTTCTATTTCAAATGTGCCATGTGGGTTGATATCAAGACATCACTGTGAACTCATAACTTTTGTGACATCAAAATCTCTTTGTCACAGCACATTGCCTTTGTTATATCACTAACTCACTGTGACATCAAATACCTCTCCTGTCCTCATAACACTTGTGACATGCTATTGTGATATCTTAGGCCCTTTTTTGTGAGTTGAAAAATCTGTGTTTGACCTCATATTTCAGATATGACATGAGATATCTAAAATCCAGTGTAACATATTGATATCACACTGCTGGACATCATATCCTTTGTGTCAGACCTTTTAGTTCTTCACCTTTTTGACTACATATACGTTAGTGACATCAGAATCCCTTCCCAAACTCATATACTCATGGTGAGTTAATGACAATTGAGATCCCATATGCCATTGTGACATCATGAACCCCTTTGGACATCTCCAATCTATTACGACCACCTCATCAGTATGGCGTCACCAATTGTGACATCAAAACATTATTATAATAAGATGTTGAGACATCACATTGTGTGTGTGAAATCACTGTCCCATTGGGACAGTGATTCTATCTCCTTCTATCAGCTTCTTCTATCTCCTGGTATCCTCATATTGAATTCTAAGTAATTGAAATTGGATATATCATTCTGATATTACAAACAAACTGTGACATCACAAAACCGTAGTGATCTCATCACCACCACGGTGACATCAAAAAATACAATGGGACATGTCATTTCCATTTTGACATTATGAATCACATTGTACCATTCCAATTAAGACTTCTTACCACCTTTAAAACATACATGGCCTCTGTGACATCACAGAACCTTTTTTGTATCCATATCCTTATGGGGAACTAATGACAACTGACAGACATACCATTGAAATATAACAAATCCTTTCTGACTTCATCATATTTGTGACATCATGTTGCCATTATGACACCATCAGCTCATTTTGACATGTAAAACTACAATGACATCATAGCATTGTAACATCACATTGTCATTCTGATGTCATACACACATTGTGCTTGCCTATTAAGTTTTTCATTCTATTTTTAATGTGGCATGTCGGTTGATATCAGAAACCCATTGTGATATCACGATGCCTTAGTAGCATTACATTGCCACTGTGATGTCACATTGCCAAATTGATGTCACAAAGGGATTTTGATGTGACAATGTTTATGACATCACAATGAGTTTCTGATATCAACCCACATGCCACATTTCAAATACAATGATTAGCCATTCATAATGTGACTATGATGTCACAATGACATATTGGCAAGTGCTATAATTTCATAAGCTAAAGATGTTATAACAACATTGTGATGTCACACTGGTTATGATGTGACAGAGTTTGTAATGTTTCAATGGTTATGAGGTCACAGTGTGTTTCTGATATCAACTGATATGCCACATTTGAAAAAGAATGAAATCACAGGGTATACATTCACAATGTGTCTATAACAGCAAAATGGCAATGTGATGTCATAATGCTATGATGTTACTGTAGCTTGGTGATGTCACAATGAGTTGATGGTGTCATAAAAACAGTCGGATTTCACACTGGTAATGATGTCACAAAGGGTTTGTGATGTCACAATGGCATGTCAGAATTTAATTGCCATTAATTTATGGTGAGGATATAAGAGTGAAATCTCGACATACACAAATGAAGTATGATGATGCAAAGGCCATGTTTTTTGTTAAAAGTGCTAAAGTTGCTAACAGGTTTCGGTTGTCAAAGTGTTAATGATAGAAAAATGATATAATTATTGATATAAAATGAGTTAATGATGTCCAAACTAGTTTGTAATGTGACATCTTATTTCACATTTCAATTGCTAGAAGTTCACAATGATACAATTCACAGAAGGGGCTTGATATCCCAAAGGCCATGAATTTTCTAAGATGTAATGAGATCATAATAGGTTTGTGAAAGTATGTAATATCACAATTGCAATATGATGTCAAATTATAATGTCATAATAGTGTTGTTATATCACAATTAGTTGGTGATGCCATAATAGAGATGAGTTCAAAATAGTTTTGTGATGTCACAGTAGATTGGTGATGTGACAATGGCAGTCCAGACCTCAATTTTCATTAATTCACAATGAGTATATAAATTTAGAACGGGCTTGTGACGATTCCAAAGCATTTGTTGGCACAAATGTGATGAAGTCAGAGCAGATTTGTGATGTGACAATGTGACACAATGGTAATTAAATCTAGTAGTGTGATGTCACAATGTTCATGATATCACAGCATAGTGCTAATATTTCATGTCACACCTGAAATAATATGTCAAAAAGAGTTTGAGCTCTTAATGAGCCTAACATAACACAGTGGCAACATGTCACAAAACATGAGGACAGGACATGTTTGAGTTGTCACAGATGTTTAGAAATATCACAAAGGGATTATGATGTCACAATGATTATGAAGTCAAAATATTTTTGATATGAACCCACATGCCACATTTGAAAAATAATGAAATCAAATAATAGGCATTCATAATGTATATATGATGTCACAAGGACAATGTGATATCATAGTGGTATGATGTCATTACATATTTGTGATGTCACAATGAGCTGATGTCATAATGACAATGTGATGTCACACTGATTACATTGTAAATCCTTTGTGACATCCATACATCATCCATCCATACTCAGAGACATGGAGTTATTGCCTTCTTTTTTTCTTTGTCAGGTCTGAGGTTGAAATATGAGCCTAGGCCCTATCCCTGATCTCCTCATGCTCAAGGGTAGTCCTCTGCCCTTGAGCCACAGCCCCAACACATGGGGATATTTTCCTGTGATCTCTTAGAAATAAGCTGAATTCAATTTGGCATTCTATACATCTCAGCCTCCTGAGGAGCTAGTATTACAGGCAGGAACCACTGACACCTGGCTTTCTTTTCTTCTTGTTCTTTTTTTCATCGTGACAATCGGAAATCTTCACAGTATTATTCCAAAGGTTTTCATTGGAAGTAAACTACCTAGCGTTTGAGTTCGAATGCCAGGACTACCACCCACAAATGGAGAGAGATCCTGACAGACTACTTCCTATTTATGTGAATGCTATCAAAATAATAATTAATTTTGCAGTTAATTCATGATTCTATTTTAGAATGCCACACAAAAATTATTGGATTTATAGCTTCCATTCTAGCACCATGGTATGTTTCCCCTAAAGGAAGGATATTGACTAATTTTTATTAAAATTTTTATAAGTATTCAGCCATGATACTTCATTAAATGGAGACATAATTTCATAACTAATCATTGGTAAGTATATTTAATTTATATAATTTAATAATATCCTCACATTCTCTCTCTGTATATATATATATATATATATATATGTGTGTGTGTGTATATATATATATATATATATATATACATATATATATACAGCTTTCTACACATCTATCAATATATATATATATAGGGCACTACTGTGACTTGATCACAGGTCCTTAGAACTTCCTGGCAGCTCAGTTTGCCAGAGGTTGGTGTGCTAAGACTGTGACCCCATTTATGGATTGGCCATTGTAGGCTGTGAGTTAAAATCCCAGCATCGCCAAAAATTTATTCATGGAGTAAGAAACCACTTTCGACACATATTTTTCCTGAAAAAAATTTCTGGGTCTCAGTATAATGTATAATCCATATGCAAATATATCCTGTGTGATAGGATGTAATAAATGAAATGTTATATGTGTAATAATAATAAATAAATAAGGGTAATAAATGTCATAGTTACTAAACCCATGTATGTAAACAGTGATCATATATGAATATCATTTTTTTCCAGTGCTGGGGCTTCAATTCAGGCCCTGGGAACTGGTCTGAATTTCTTGTCTTCTAGGACCAAGAGCTTCCCCTTCACCCACAATGCCACAGAGTTACCCAGACCCTGAGTTCAAATCCCATGCCAGCCAGAAAAATTCCAAAAAATTCCAAAAAAAATCCCAGCCAGGGCTTTATTTTGTTATGTTTTTTGGCCAAACATGGGGCTTGAACTCAGGTCTTGGCATCTCTGCCACAGCTGAGCTTGGGATCCTAGGACCCAAGTTCAAATCTCGGGGTTAGCAAAAAATTAAAATTGAAAGGAGAAGGACAAAACGGAGAAGTTCAAGAAGGTGGTTTTACATTTTTTCGCTTTGCATTGTGACCATCCTGGGTCTAAATGAAAAGGCCAAGAAAGTGTACATGACCTTACATGCTGATGTTTGGCTGGCTATTATGGTAGCCATAGCCGAAACCTCAACTTAAGCCTGCAGGTCAAATCCTGGGACTGCCACTAATGATTGGTGGGAGATTTTAAGAAACGCATTCCAATATACATCACTATAAATGTTATAAAAGTAACAATTAAGTTAGTAGATAGTGTATGAGTATAGTATAAAATTATACACATTGACTAGATACATATAGTACATTGACTAATTTTCAATTTTAATACTTTATTATGTATTCAACCATGATAGTTAAAAGTCGAAGGAATAATTTTTCAATAATTGGCAGTAATATAATTTATGTAATTTCATAATATACAGTCATCTTTCTTTTGTTTTATACATATACATATATTTATACATCTACATATATATATATATGTAGACACATATATATGCCAATCTACACATTTATCTGTTTATAAATGTCACTCCTGTGGCTCAGTGCTATATAGTGATGGCTAGAATATACAAAGCCCTGGATTCGATTCCTCACTACCACATGCACATAAAAATCCGGAAGTAGTGCTGTTGCTCAAGCAGTAGAGCACTAGCTTTGAGCATAAAACCTTAGGGACTGTGTGCAGAGCCTTACTCAAGAACCAGGACGGGCACCAAAAAAGATTGAATGTTGTGACTGCAACTATATAAGAATAGGACTTCAAATACCTCATCACAGAGCAAGCTGGGTGTTTGGTGCTGACAGCTGCAATATAATCTGAATACCCAGATGTATACCACTGCAACCAAGCGCCATGGAACCAGATGCTGCTGGCTTGCTCACCCCTGTCATCCAAGATACTTGGGGGCTGAGACCTGACACTGGTGGGTTTAAAACCCAGCCCTGGCAGGATGTCTGTGAAACTCTGAGCTGTGGCTCAAAATGGTAGAGCTCTAGCCTTGAGCAAAAGATCTTAGGATAGTACCCCCAACATTTTAGTGCAATCCTTGTGGGTGACTCCCCCCCAAAAAAAACACCCCTCTAAATTATTAGATGTGAACTTTGTGCAGTTTGTGATGGGTTTCTGAAAGAATGGTGATACTGATGAAAGCACCCTAATACTAATGACAGCTTGTGGGATACAGCTCTGTGATGAGTCCTTCCTGGGGTTCTGAGTCCCTCACAGGGTGCTGTGTGCTGAATCCTGCACAGGATGTAATGTGCTGAGTCCTTCACCGGGTTCAGTGTGTTGAGTCCTTCATTGGGTTCTGGGTGCTGAGTCTTTCACAAGATGCTGTGTGCTGAGGGTTATGTGGAGCCAGGCACCGGTGGCTCATGCATGTCATCCTAGCTACTCAGGAGGCTGAGATCTGAGGATCGTAATTCAAAGCCAGCCCAGGCAGGAAAGTCGGTGAAAACCTACCTCCAATAAACCACAAGAAAACCGGAAGTGGTGCAGTAACTAAAATTGTAGAACACTAGCCTTGAGCTGAATATCTGAGGGACAGAGCTCAGGCCAAGAATTCAAACCTCACGACAAAATAAAAAAAGAGTGTTATATGTTTTGTCCATCAAAGGGTGCATTCTTTCACATTGTCCTTGTAAGAACTCCACAACTGAGATGATTATGCAGATAAGAATATTGAAAATCAGATATGTCCCCATGGGAGGGACAAAATTATGTATCACTGAAGACTAGTGAGTTGTCTCCTGCAGAAAATTGTTTTGTTTTATTTTGTTTTTCTCAGTCATGAACCTTGAACTCAGGGCCTAAGCACTGATCCTTACCTCTTGGGCTCATGGATAGCATTTCACCACGTGGAGCCAAGGAACCACTTGCAACAGAGTGTCATGGCCTAGAGTTCTATAGCAGAGGTCTGTCATCCTGCCTTCTCAGGAAGCTGAGATCTGAGGATCTGAGTTCCAAACTATCTCAGACACAAAATGTCCCATGAGACTATTATCTCCAATTCACCACTAAGAAACCTGAAGTGATAGCTGGGTGCTTGTGGCTCATGCTGATCATCCTAGCTACTCAGGAGGATGAGATCTGAGGATCATGGCTCAAAGGTAGCCTGGGAAAGAAAGTCCTTGAGACACTTAGCTCCAATGAACCGCAAAAAAACCAGAAGTGGTTCTGTGGCTCAAGTGGTAGAGCAACAAGATTTGAGCTGAAGATCTCAGAGACAGCCCCAGGCCCAGCTTTCCACTCCTACAATCGGCAACAATAAAAAAAATAGATACACACTAACAAACTGAAGTAGAGGGCTGGGAATGTGCCTTAGGGGTATAGTGCTTTGCATATATGAAACCCTGGCCTTGATTTCTCAGGACCACATCACTAGGGAAAAGCCTGAAGTGCCTCTGTGGTTCAAGTAGGAGAGGGCAATCCTTATAGAAGAGAAACTAGGTACAGTGCTATGTCCTGAGTTCAAGCTCCAGGACTATAATATGCATACACACACACACACGCACACACACACACACACACACACACACACACAGAGGGAGAGAGAGAGAGAGAGAGAGAAAGAGAGAGAGAGAGAGAGAGAGAGAGAGAGAGAGAGAGAGAGAGAGAGAGAGAGAGAGAGAGAGAGAGAGAGAGAGAGAGAGAGAGAGCGGAAGTGAAGCTGTGACACAAAAAAAGCACTAGACTTCTCTGTTCTGAGCTCATTGCCATCACCCAGGCCCTGTGTTCAACCCTAAAACGTAGTCACCAGGGCCCAACTAGGAGAGGTCAAAGATTTCAAAATCTGATGAGCTTCACCAGCCCTAGATGACTGGAAGCTTTGTGATATCCAACATGTGCTTGGATTTCCAAAGCCTCCAGAAAACTAGAAAAGGCATCATCGGCCCATCATTGCCCTCAATGGAACATTTCATTAGGTTCAGTGCCCTATTTGTCTGCCAGAAGGACTCCTGAATTATATTGAGCAATGTATCTGAGCCCAGGAATATAGTCTCACAAAGGCAAGATGAGTGCACAGAACTTGGCCTGCCATGGGAGTTGGTACAAATGAAGGCTTCCTGTCAAAAAACAGCACTGGGAAGAGAGATAGCTTGTACAAAGAGGACTTTTTCTCCTGACCTTCAGAGACCGCCCGCACTCCTCCTCACTAATTGGCCCAGATGGAGTTGTTTGATACACAGCTCTACAGGAGGGAGGCCTTCTGTGTGCCTGTCCAGACAATGAAAAAGACTTCTTCCAGCTGGCCTGGGATGCAGAGAAACCCTCAGGCTACAATAGGAGCAGTGAGGGGAGCCCTGGAATCTGTAATGTCATAAAAGCAATCTCTGTGTTATGAACTCATTGAATTGAATACAAATTTCCTATCTTGGTGCCATTTATCATAGCTACACGGGAGCTTCACTTATAGGAATATATCTATACATACACAAAGACATGGAGGTGCAGGTTCTTTTTGAGGGGGCAGGTCCAAGGGTTGAACTATGAGCCTAGGCCTTGTATCTGAGCTCCTTTTGCTCAAGAGTAGTGCATTAAGTTGGAGTCACAACCCCACTTCTAGGTTTTTCTGTGATCTCTTTGAAATAATAGTGCCATGGACTTTCTTATGCTGGCTGGATTCGAACTCAGATTATCTACATCTTAGCCTCCTGAGGAGCACGGATTACAGTCAGCAGACATTGGCACCTTCTTTCTTTTCTTCTTCGTTTTGTAATCTGGACAATCTGACTTCTTATTAGGGTCATTCCAATGGTTTGGACTTATAAGCCAACTACCCATTGTTCCTTATAGCTATGTTCTCTGAAAAGGATTTTCTCTACTCATCATCCCTTCTGGTCACAGGTTTGAAACCAAAAGTGCGAATTGAGTGTCACAAGATTTATGAGCAAATGTCCACAAGACATGCCAGTACTGTCACTTAGCATTGAGATGCAGTTAATTTACTGTCTCAGGGTATGAGGACCAAAAGCTAGAACGATCCTCATACTGTCTGCATTGCTCCTTTTGCCTAGAAAGTGATCTAATAATTATGTGTTTTGTGTCTCCAACCTTAAGTATCTAGAACACACTAGAAGCATCTTCCTGTTTCTGTTTTTCTCAATTACCTCTCGAGATTTAGATGAAAGATTTGTGTGGAGTGGCTCCTAGGTGAATCCCTGAGGAAAACCACTTGAAGCATCCTCAGGAGATCATGATTAAAAGCCAGCCCTAGCAGGAAAGTCTGTGGGACTCTTGTCTCCAATAAACCACCAGAAAACCAGAAGTGGAGCAGTGGCCTAGAGAGTAGAGCTCTAGCTTTGAAAGAGAAGGCCAAATAAGAGATACAGGCCAGACCAGGCAGGAAAGCCTGGGAGGTGCTTATGTTCAGTGAACGACCTGATGGCTGGCAGTGGAGTTGTGGCAGTGGTAGAGCCTCAGCCTTGAGCAAAACAGCTGAGGAAGGTATCACACACTGAGTTTAAGCCATGGGATGGCCACCAAAAAAATTTCAAAAAGCAAAGGCCAAGTTTATGTATTAATGCCCTACTTACAGCTGTATATTACCTCGCTGAGTGCAAACAGGCTGTATGCAATGCTTCTGCTTTTATTTACTGATTTAGTTTTCAGATATGCTCATTGCGCATACTGCATCATTCTGTTCATTTCAGCCTCATCGTTTTTCTCTTCTCAGATTCCAGGCCTGTGTCCTTATATGATGCACACTAAAGCTCTCAGCAGCCTTTATTTACATTTTATTATGAGGCCAATGCAGGAACCGTCACAAATCAGGCAGGGGAAGAGAAGATCTGGGTTCATAGGAATAACCTGTGTTCCAAAAATACACCTGGGGACATAAAATGCTAGCATACTTATGTAAAACTACCTTTAAGAAAAAAGATGAGGGGGCAGGGAATGTGGATTAGTGAGAGAGTGTTTGCCTAGCATGCAAGAAGCCCTGGGTTCAATTCCTCAGTAGCACATACACAGATAAAAGCCAGAATTCGTCCTGTGGCTCAAGTAGTAGAGTGTTAGAGACAATGCTCAGGCCTTGAGTTCAGCCCAAGAATTATCAAAGAGATAGCTAAGGTGGTAGGTAGGTAGGTTGGTAGGTAGGTAGGTAGGTAGATAGGCAGATAGATAGATAGGCAGATAGATAGATAGATAGATAGATAGATAGATAGATAGATAGATAGATAGATAGATAGATAGATAGATAGATAGATAGATAGATAGATAGATAGATAGATAGATAGATAGATAGATAGATAGATAGATAATACATACATACATACATACCTAGATAGATAGATAGATAGATAGATAGATAGATAGATAGATAGATAGATAGATAGATAGATAGATAGATGATAGATAGATAGATAGATAGATAGATAGATAGATAGATAGATAGATAGATAGATAGATAGAAAAATGGTAGATGAACCTGGTCTTGGACATCAGCAGGAAAGAAGGGAAAAATTCCCAGTAATGAGGCCTTCTGCAATGTGCCAGGCCACCAGCATCACCTTCACACAACCACAGAGGAGGAAAACTGTCTTTTTCCCACTTTTCAGGTAGCCAAACACCCCAGAGACAAGAGGGCAGAGCCAGGCTGTAATTCAGCTGCTTGGAGACAGAAGAGAAATAACCATGCCTCTCCTTGAACAGGGGATTTGCATTAATGATATGGAGAATGAAGGAAGGAGAATGGACTGGCAAAGGTAGAAGAAGGGCCTTCATATCTGACAGATGGAGAGTCAAAAAACTACTCCCTAATATCAGAGATCAGGGATTTTCTACTCTGTTCCTCGCCTCTCCTCCACTAAACTGGCTCTCTATTGGTAACCTAACGATAGCCTGAGGCTCCCTTCACCTGAGGAAGGAAGCTTAACTAGTCATTGTTTGAAGAGGCTGAGAAAAGCATGACCCTGGTGTAACTCTAACAAATATTTCAGGTTTCCCTTCATTGCTGGCTGTGCCTGGAATGAATGAAGTGGTTTTGCAACTCACTTCCCTGTTGAGTGTGTACATTCTGCCTCCTAATCCTGCAGGCCTTGGTCTCCTTACCTAGCCTGGCTTTTGAAACTGTTTTCTGTCCTTCAAATACAGTGTTACACTGGAGTTCATCCTGCTAACAGGGCTAGGGCTTGGATTCTGAGAACTTCATTTGAACCCAGGATGGGTAAATGATGTTTCTTTCCTTCTCCTATAGCTCAGGAACTCTAAGAACATTTAGAGTGCAAGTAAATATTTATTTATTCAGCGGAATATACATATAGAGAGATGTATATGTATGTGTAGCAATTTACACACCTATCTATTTATATATTGGCCACTCCTGGGGCTAGAATTAAGGTCCTGGGAACTGCCTGGCAGTGAATTTGTTTGAGGCTGCTATGCTTACACTGACCCCTTGATGAATTGGGCATTCCAGGCCCTGAGTTCAAATCTCAGCAATGCTGAAGGTAATAGGTAGAGTAAGAAGCCAATGTTGACCTGTTTTCCTTTCTGTGGAAATATTGTGTCCTAGGTAAAATGTGTAATATATATACAAATACATATATATGATATATATTATACATGTATATGAATATTATTTTTGCCATTCCTGGGGCTGGAATTCACGCCTTGGGAATTGATCCTGAATTTTTTTTTTCTTCCAGGAGGTTAGCGTCCACTTCACCCAGAGCACAATGGAGTTATCCAGTCCCTGAGTTCAGGTATGGCTGATAAAATGGCCCAAATTCCTAGCCAGGACTTTCACATTTTGGGGGGCAGGCACAACCTGAGTTCAACTCCCAGCTCTGGCAAAAAAATAAAAAAACAACCAAGACAGAGGAGGGAAAACTAAACCAGGAAGTTTTACACAACAGTTTTAACTTTGTTTCCTTTGTACTGTGACCATCCTGAGCCTCAATGACTCGGCTTGAAAATTGTATGTTACCTTGCAGAGCAGAAGGATGGTGGGTTGTCAGTGAAGCCTGAGCCCAACCCAGAAACCTAGGCCCTGAGTTCGATCCTGGGACTGCCACCTACTCATTCCTATCTATAGGAAAAATCTATAAATTTATTTATAGATGCATATACATATGTAAATACACATACACACGCACTGCAATCTACACATCTATCTGTTTATATATTGGTCACTCCTAGGGCTTGATCTCAGGTCCTCAAATTTTCCCGACAACTCCACTGGCATCAGACTGGTGTACTAACATTAACCCATTCATGAAGTGGGTCTTCTAGGCCCGTAGTTTAAAATACAGAACTGCCAAAAACTTAATCCTGGTTGAAGAAGCCAATTGTCCCGATTGTTTTCCTTGTAAGTGAAAGTCCTGGGTTTCAGGAATGATGTATAATACATAGGCAAATCTATGTCCTATGTGATAGGATATAAAAAAAATTATACATGTAATCATACTCTCTAAAATATATAATAATTAAATAAAACACAAAATAAAATGAATGCATTAAACATGTGTGTATAAATAGAAATTATGTATTTAAAATGTATATGAATATTATTTTGTCGAGTGCTAGGGCTTGAATTCAGCTCATGGGAACTGGCCTGTCTTTTTTGTTTTCCCCCACTGTGAGCTTTCCCTTCCCCCACAGTGCTGCAGATTTATTCCAACCCTGAGTTCAAATCCCAGGCCTGGCAGAAAAAAGGCATGAATGCCAAGCCAAGGAGCCTCATAATTTTTTAAAATATTTTTAATGTATGTATGTATGTGTGTATGTATGTATGTATGTATGTATTTGTGTGTGTGTGTATATATATATATATATATATATATATATATATATTTGTAGGGAGGGAGGGAGGTGTTTTTACTTTGTCAAGCACAGGGCTTGAAGTCAGGGCGTGGCAACTCTGCCTCAGCTTTGATCACTGTAGGCTGGGTTGCAGCCACTGGACCCACAGCCGTACCTGGGTTTCTGGGCCTCAAAGGCTGACAGGAAAAAATAAATAAAATGACACAGAAAAAAAACCTGCAACTTGCTGATGGCTTCTGGTTTTACATTTGTTTTCTTTTCAAGGTGACCATCCTGGGTCTGGATGACATGGCTGAAAAATGTTGGTAACCTGGTATTGCTGAAGGCTGGTGGGCTTCTAGGGAAGCCATAGGCCAACACAACAACATAGGCCCTGTGTTTGAAGCTGGGTCCTGACCCCTACCAATAGAGGGAGATCCTAATATTCTAGTTCATATTCATAGGAATACTGATGGAAGGTTATGAATGTCAAGGTTGACTTAGTTGTTCTTGAATGATACTAATGATAAAAGTAGAGAATGATTTTAGGAGGCCAACGGATGTAATGAATATTTTTGACACATTGAAAGAATACTATTAAGTACCCGGACACAATAGTTTCGGGGCAATGGTTGATTTACTTAATAATTCATTAAGGATGAAAACAATCTTATTAATTACATGGACGCATAATAAATACAAAAGAATTGGTAGGAATGTAGCCAATGTAACTGAATAATATATAGAAATCTCTGGCACTCTATAATGATCTATATGTATTTGTGTACTATCATCTACATGTCAATCTGTTATTTTGTCTATCCCTGGGGCTGGATCTCAGGTGCTGGGAACTTCTTGTCAGCTCCATATGCCCCAGGCTGGCATACTGACACTCACCCATTCATGAATTGGGCCTTGTAGGCTGTGAGTTCCGATGCCAGCACTTACAAAAATTGAATCGTGAGCAGTAAGAATCCCATGGTGACACATGGTTTCCTTTTCTGTGAAAGTCCTGGGTGTCAGGTGTGAAGTTTCATACATAGACAAATGTATAATCTATGTAATAAATATAGTAAAAATTCCATTTATTATAGCAGTCAATAAAATAAATGGTTAATGAATAAAACAAAAATTAAAATGAGTAACTACACTAAGCGCAATTTGCAGTCAACATATGGGGCTCCATCTCATGGCTTGGGCACTGCCTGGCAGCTGAATTGGCTAAAGGCTGCTGCGATGGCAATCACCCATTCATAAACTGAGCCTTCTAGGCCCTGAGTTTAGATCCCAGCACTGCCAAAAATATAATCGTGGAGAGAGAACTCGAGCATGACACATAAGTTTTCCTTTTCTGTGAAAGTGCTCGGTGTCAGGTAGGATGTATAATTTGGGTGCAAATCTATATAATATGTAATGGGATGTAATAAAGGAAAAAAATGTCATAGGTGGAAGATTGTCAATACAATAAATGATAAACAGATTGATTTAGTAGTGAATTATTCTAGAATAAAAATTAGACACAATAGGTATAGGATGTGCATTAAGTTTAATTAATATTTTATTAAGCATTAACAAAACAAATATTACATGGAGACAAAATTAAATAACTAATAATTGGTAGCAGCACATGATGCAGAATTTAATAATATATCAGCCTCAGTCTATGAAATATGTATGGATATATGTACATATATGATAAAATAATAGGATATTGAGTAATTATTAATTAATGCTTTATTATTTGTTAACTGGGACATATCATTAAATGGAGATATAATTTAATACTTAATAAATGGTAGTAATATCTATAATGTAATAATATGCAGAAATCTCTTTTTGTGTATATACTATTTATATACAACAATCTCTATACCTCGTTCACTCCTGGAGCTCAGTGGTTGAGTGCTCACCTAGTAAGCATGAAGCCCTGGGTTCGATTCCTCAGTGCCACATAAACAGAAAACCCAGAAGTTCTATTGCCTTTGAAACAATTGAGTGCTAGCTTTGAGCACAAATGCTTAGGGAGTGTGTCTAAGCTCTTACTCAAGCCCCAGGACTGACGCAAAAAAACAGTAGGGTGTTCTAACTGCAATTATAGAAGGACAGAACTACAAATACCTCATAACTGAGCAAGCTAGGAGTCTGGTGCTGACAGCTGCCACCTAACATGACTTACCCACATGTAAACCGCTGTAACCCAGCTCCACGGGTTACCCATGTCATCATGGCATATGCCTCTCATCCTAGCTGCTTGGGGGCTTTAAAACCCAGTCCTGACAGGAAGTCTGCAAGACACTGCAAAATGTGGGTCCAAGTGGTAGAGCTCTAGCCGTGAGCAAATGTTATTAGAACATTATCCCCATGCTTTGAGCTCAACCCTCAGGGGTAACCTCCCTCCCCAAATAAAAATACCCCACTAAACCATTAGATATGAAATTGTGTGGTTTGTGAAATGTTCCTCAAAAAATGGTGATACTGATGAAAGCACTCTAACTCTAATAACAGCTTGTGGAATAGAGCTCTGTGCTGAGTCCTTCAAAAGGTGCTCCGTTCTGAGTACTGCACAGGGTGCTATGTGCTGAGTCCTTCAGAGGATGCAGTGTGCTGAGTCTGACATTGGGTGCTGGGTGCTGAGTCTTTCATAGGATGCTGTGTGCAAAGAGTGCCATGTGTTGTGTCCTTCACCGGGTGCATTTTTACATCTTGTCCTTATAAGAGCTCCACAACTGCGATGATTATGCAGACAAGAATATTAGGGCTCATATAGGTCCCCATGGCAGGGACGAAATTATGTATTACTGAAGACTATGAGTTATCTCCTGCAGACAATTGTTTCGTTTTGTTTTTTCTCGATCATGAACCTTGAACATGGGGTTTAGGCACTGACCCTTACTTATTGGGCTCATGGCTAGCACTCCACAACGTGGAGCCATGGACCCTCTTGCAGCAAAGGTCGTGGCCAAGGGGTTGGTAGCTGAAGTCTATCATCCTGCCTTCTCAGGAAGCTGAGATCTGAGGATCTGGGTTCTAAACTATCCCAGACACGAAAGGTCCCATGAGACTATTATCTCCCATTCACCACTAATCACCTGAAGTGGAAGCTGCATGCTTGTTGCTCATGCCTGTCATCCTAGCTACTCAGGAGGATTAGATCTGAGGATCATGGTTCAAAGCTAGCCTGGGCAGGAAAGTCCTTGAGACACTTAGCTCCAATGGACCACCAGAAAACCTGAAGTGGCGCTGTTGCTCAAGTGGTAGAGCACAAGACTTGAGCTGAAGAGCTCAGGGACAACACCCATGCCCAGACTTCAACTCTTACAACCGACATCAACAACAACAATAAAAAAGACAGAAATAAACTAACAAAACTGAAGTAGAGGGCTGGGAATGTGCCATAGGGGTAGAGTGCTTTGCATATATGAAACCCTGGCCTTGATTTCTTAGGACCACATCACTAGAAAATGTCTGACGTGGCTCTGTGGCTCAACTGGGACAGGGATATCCTTCTACAAGAGAAACTAGGTACAGTGCTCAGGTCCTGAGTCCAACCTCCAGGACTCATGTATGTGTGAGCATGAATACACACACACCAGCACACACGCACACACACACACACATTCACAGACCAGAAGTGATGTTGTTACACAAAATGGTAAAGCACTGGGCTTCTGCACTGAGCTCATGGTCAGCACCCAGGCCTTGTGTTCAACCCCAAAACCTAGCCACCCAGGGCTTAACTAGGAGAGCTCAAACGTTTCAAAACTTGTTGATCTTCACCAGCCCTAGATGACAGGAAGCTTTGTGATATCAGACATGAGCTTGGATTTCCAAAGCTTCCAGAAAACTAGGAGAGGCATCATAGGCCCATCCTTGCCAGCAATGAAACATTTCATTATGTTCAGTGCCCTAGTTCTCTGCCTGAAGGACTCCTGAATTATACTGAGCACTGTATCTGAACACCAGAATATAGTCTCACAAAGGCAGGATAAGTGCACAGAACTTGGCCTGCCATGGAAGGTGGCACAAATGAAGGCTTCCTGTTAAAATAGATCACTGGGGAGAGAGATAGCTTGTTGTACAAAGAGGACTTTTTCCCTGACCTTCAGAGCCCACCTACACTCATCCTCACTAACTGGCCCAGGTGGAGTTGTTTGTTACCTACCTTTACAGGAGTGAGGCCTTTTGTCTGCTTGTCCACACAATGAGAGAGACTTTTTCCAGCAGGCCTGAGATGCAGAGAAACCCTCAGGCTACACTGGTAACAGTGAGGTGAGCCCCAGAACATGCACTGTCTTGAAGGAAGTCTCTGTGTTATGAACTCATTATATTGAATACAAATTTCCTAGGTTGGTGCCATTCATCATAGTTACTCGGGAGCTTCACCTACAGGAATATATCCATACATAGAAAAAGACATGGAAGCACAGGCTCTTTTTGAGGGGGCAGGTCCTGATGTTGAACTATGAGCTTAGGCATTGTCCCTGAGCTCCTTTTGCTCAAGGGTAGTGCATTAAGCTTGACAGCCTCACTTCTGGGTTTTTCTGTGATCTCTTAGAAATACGTGTGCCATGGACTTTCCTACATTGGCTGGATTCAAACTAAGATTCTCTACATCTTAGCCTCCAGAGAAGCTTGGATTACAGTCAGCAGCCACTGGTACCTTCTTTCTTTTCTTCTTCATTTTTTACTCTTGACAATCTGACTTCTTAACAGGGTCATTCCAATGGTTCGAATTTATAAGTAAAGTACCCAATGTTTATTTTCTCTCCTCATCTTACCATCTGGTCACAGATTTGAGTCCAAAATTGAGAAATGAGTGTCACAGGATTTGGGAGCAAATAACCACAGGACATGCCAGTTCTGTCACTTAGCATTGAGCTGCTGTGAATTTACTGTCTCAGGATGAGAGGATTGAAAGCTGGAGCAATCCTCATACTGTCTGCATTGCTCCTTTTCCCTATAAAATGATCTAATAATTATGAGTGTTTTGAGTCTTCAACCTTAATATCTAGAACACACTAGTAGAATTTTCATGTTTCCTATTTTCCCTATTACCTCTCGAGATTTATACTTAGGGTTTGTGTGGAGTGGCTCCTCGGTGAATCCCTGAGGAAGCCACTTGAAGCCTCCTCAGGAGATCGTCATTTAAGATGGCTGAGCAGGAAAGTCTGTGAGACTCTTATCTTCAATAAACCACCAGAGAACCAGAATCTTTTGGTGGTTCATTGGAGTTAAGAGTCTAACAGGCTTTCCTTCCCTAGGCTGGCGTCAAACTGTGGTCTTCAGATCTCAGCCCCCTGAGAAGATAGGGTTCCAGGTGAGAGCCACCGGAATCTGGTGTATTGCTTTTCCCAGACCTGGGGCTTGAACTTAGGGCTGGGCTGTCTCTGAGCTCTTTTTTCTCAAGCCTAGTACTGTACCACTTGAGCCATTCCACAGCTTCTGGCTTTTTCTGAGTATGTGGCAATGAGCATTCAAACTCTGGTTTCATGCATGCTGAGCAAGCTCTCTACCACTAAGCCACATTCCCAGCCCCAACCTTACAATTTTATTCCTCCACTTGCCTATCCTCAAAAAAAGTATAAATCATCTAACGAAATCTCTATAAGAAGTTGTCCAAAGATAAATATGATAAAGCTCATACTGGGGATAGACACCAAATATGTGATGGCTATAACAAATGCCTCCATTTAATTATGTGTCATGTTTCAACACTTAATAAGTATTAATATAAAAGAGTCAGTGTCCTAAATTATTTTGTATAATTTATATTAGATGTACAAAACATAATAAATAGTATGTGTATAATAGTACTAAATACAATAAACAATAAAATTAATAAAATAAAAATAAAATTAATACAAAATCAATCATAATAATCATAATATGAAATAAACATATATATGTACCTATATATCATATATTACACATGTATACAAATATTTTCTTCCATTGCAGGGTCTTAACTCAGGCCCTGGGAACTCTAGCTTGAATTTCTTTTCCTCAAAGACAGTGAGTTTCCCCTTCACAAATGGTGTAAAATAGTTACCAGGATGGTGAACACAAATCCCATCAATGGCAGAAATACTGGTCCCAGTTCTGAGACAGTGATTTAATATTTGTAATGGAAGCAGTTATGTTTATTCAGTTCCATACTGAACATTATAAAATATCAGTGTAGAATTTTGTACAGCTATTCAGACCTCCTTCCCTTACCCGCAAAGTGCTTCTTGACCACTACATTATTTTTGTAAGTTTTTTATTCTAAAAATGTTGTACAGAGGGTTCACAGTTGCATTAGCAAAGTAATGAGTACATTTCCTATGGAGCATTGTTGCTTCCTCCTTTGTTTTCCCCCTACCACCCCTTACTTCCTACCTCCACAACTACATTTCCCTACCGAGCAGTGACTTAATTATTTATTTTTGGTTTGGCATGGGGTTTGAACTCAAGTAGTGGCAACTGTGTACCTTCCCTCACATTGCTACGGATTTACCAAGACCCTGAGTTTAAATCCCAGGCTAGGAAAGAAAACTGGCCGAAATTCCAAATCTGGGAATCTTCTTTTTAAAAATTTAGTTAATTAATTAAAGCAACCACGGGGCTTGAACTCAGGTCATGGCAACTCTGCCTCAGTTTTGATCTCCCAAGTCTTGGGTGCAGTCTCGGGACCCATAGCCAATCCTGGGCCTAGGGCCAGAGGGCTTGCAGGAAGGAAAAAAAGTGGGACAGCACAAAAAGTGGGGAGGTGTAGAGGGCTTGGGATTTTACATTTTTTTCTTTGCACGGTGACCATCGTGGGTCTGAATGACACAGTTGCAAAGTGGACCTGACCTGCCAGTGCTGATGGCTGGCAGGCAATCAGGGAAGCCATAAGCCAACAAGTCAACATAGGCCCTGGGTTCGAATCCTGGTCCTGACACCAACCAATGGCAAGAGATCACAAGAGACTCGTTCC
Source organism: Dipodomys merriami (assembly GCF_024711535.1). Taxonomy (NCBI): domain Eukaryota; kingdom Metazoa; phylum Chordata; class Mammalia; order Rodentia; family Heteromyidae; genus Dipodomys; species Dipodomys merriami. Next base: position 1,425,717 of record NW_027206024.1, read on the forward strand.
TATGCATAAGAATACCGATTGAAAGAGTAGTTCACGAATTTGTCTAGTCTAAAATTGGAAGCAATAATCCTAGGATGCTGAGTCTATTAAGCATGAAAAGAATATTATTTCAATAATCAATATAATAAATACCTAAGATTTGGTAGGAACGTAGTAAATGTCATTTAATCATAGATAGATGGCTCTGGATTTCCTTATCAATATATATTGATTTGTATACCACCCTCTGCCTATCCATGTATCGCTGTTTTGGCCAAACCATGGGGCTCAATCTCAGCACCTGGGAACCACCTGACAGCTGGGCTGGGAAGGTGGCTCAGTGGTAGAGCACTTGCCTTGCATGCATGAGGCCTGGATTCGATTCCTCAGCACCACATAAGCAAAAAGAAAAAAAGCCAGAAGTGGCACTGTGGCTCACATGGTAGAGCGCTAGCCTTGAGCTGAAGAGCTGAGTGACAGCGCCGAGGCCCAGAGTTCAGGCCCCATGACCAGACCCCTCCTCAAAAAAAAAAAAAAAAGAGTGTCATTCTGTCGTCAGAAGCCAGTCATTGCACATGTTTTCCTCTCCTCTCCTGTGAAAGTCACAGGTCTCAACTAGGATGGGAATGCATAGGCAAATCTATAACCTTGGGAACAGGTTGTCTTCCATGTAAGCACAGTTATAGCTGTCACCATACTCAGTAAAATACACAATACGCCCATGAATTAGAGACAAAATAAGGAGAAGAAGTGCACTGAATGCAAGATGCTGTCCACACATGTATGTAAACATAGACCCTATGTTTAAATTAGGAATTTATGAATATCTGGCCCACATTGGGTCTCAATCTCAATGTCAGGTCCTGGGAACGGCCTATCTCCTTCCTTACTCATAGGCTGGTGTCCTTACCTAGACCCTTTCCCCAATTGGGACTGAAAGGCTCTGAGTTCAAATCAAAACACTGCCAAAAGATGAATCCTGATGTGAGAAGCCCATCGATTCACCTGTCCTGTGAAAGTCCTGGGTCTCAGCTATGATGGAGAATGCATAGGAAACCCTATAGCCATGGCAGTATGTTGTCATCCATGTAAGCACTGTTATATCTGTCACCATGCTCAGTAAAATACAGAATACTTCCATGGATAAGACAGAAAATAAGTAGAAGAAGTACACCAAATGCAAGATGCTGTCCACACATGTATGTAAATATAGATCTTATGTTTAAATAATGAATTTATGACTACCATGGCCCACCCTGGGGATCAATGTCATATCCTGGGAATGGCCTAACTCCTTAGCTGCTCACAGGCTGGTGTGTTCACCTTGAACTTTTCACCAATTGGTCCTGCTAAGCCCTGAGTTCAGATAATGTTGTAAGAAGCCTAGTGTGAATTTTTTTCTCTGAGAGTCCAGGGTGTCAGGCATGCTGGAGAACATGTCTACAAATCTAGATGCCATGTGACAGCATGTCATCAATGTAATAAACGGAATGGGTGTCATCATAGTAAAATCAACAGTAAATAAATGAAGAAAACAAAAAATACAAGGAACAACCACACCAAATGTGTATGGGCTGAACATCCATAGGTACACACCCTGTCTTTACAATGTATATAAATAGTATGTTTTCTAGGGCTGAGGCTTGAATTTAGGCTTAGATTACAAGCCTGACTTTCTTATCTTCAAGCACGGTGAGCTTCCCCTTTCTTCCACAGAGCTGCACATTTACCCAGACCCTGAGTTCAAATCCAAAGCCTGGCAGAAAAAACGGGGTGAATTGAAAGCCAGGGAGCTAATTTCTTTTAATATTTTTTTTGGCTCAACAAGGGGTTTGAACTCAGGTCGTGGCAACTCTGCCTCAGCTTCGATCACCCAATGGTATGGTGCAGCCACTGGACCCACCGCTGATTCTGGGATCCTAGATCCCCAGGCCTTGTGTGGGAAAAAAACGCATAGAAAAAATGCAGCGAGATGGCTTTTTTTCCTTTTCTTCTTTTGCACGATGACCCTCCTGAGTCTGAATGACACTGTTGCAAAGGTACTTCACCTTGCATTGGTAAAGGCTGGCAGACTATTTGTGAAGTCATAGACCCACGTGACAATGTAGGCCCTGATTTTGAATCCCCCTCCTGACACCAACCAATGGCAGGAGCTTCGAAGAGATTCGTTCCCATCCATAGGAATAACAGTGGAATGATATCAATGTTATGGTTGAATGAGTTGATTGTGAATGATGCTCCTACAAAATTAGACAGCATGATTTCAGGAAACTGATTTTATTTAATGTTTATTAAGTATTAAAAGAATACTATTGCTTACAGGAATGCAATAATTTCAGCACCCTGATTGATTTATTTAATAGTTTGTTAAGGATGAAAACAATAACATTAATTACATGGAGGCATAATAAATACCCAAGAATTGGTAGGAATGTAGTCTATATAACTGAATATTGGATAGACATCTCTGGCACTCTATAAATAAATAAATAAATATATATATATATATTATTTATTAGCATACTACCATCTGTGTGTCAATCTATTCTTATTTTGTCAACAACTGAGGCTCGATCTCAGGTCTTGGGAACTGCCTGTCAGCTCAATTTTCCCCAGAATGGCATGCTGACACTCAACCATTCATGAATTGGGCCTCAGAGGCTGTGAGTTCTGATGCCAGCACTTCTAAAAAATGAATCATGGAGTAAGAAGCTGATGGTAACACGTTTTCCTTTTATGTGAAACTCCTGGGTGTCAGGTATGAAGTGGAATACATATGCAGACCTATATCCTATGTAATCAATGTTCTATATGTCATAATAGTCAATAAAATGAATAGTCAATACATGAATAAAAAAATAAAATGAATAATTACACTGAACGCACCATGAAGTCAACATATGTGTGTAAACATAAATCACATATTTAAAATGTACACAAATAGCATGCTTTCTAGTGGTGGGGATTGATTTCAGGCTTAAGGAACAGACTTGAATTTCTTGACTTCAAGGAGGCAAGCTTCCCCTTCCCACACAGTCCAACAGTGTTACCCAGACCATGAGTTCACATCCCATTCCTGGCAGAAAAAATGCCACCTTTATACTATGTGATGTCCAATTTTTAGGTATTTCATTATGCCTCCATTTAATGAATGTAATTTTTAAATGCTTCATAAAATATTCATTAAAATCGATCAGTGTACAATAATGTAATTGTGTAAAATTTTATCCTAGAATCATTCAAAAACTGCCCATTCAACCATGACATACATCACATTCCATTGGTAATCATATGGATAGGAATGAGTTTCTTAGGATCTCTTGTCATTTGGACGTGACAGGACCAGGATTCAAACTGTGGGCTCCAGCTCCTACCAATTAAACCCAAGGATAGGGAACTCACCAATCTGTCCAAGAACATCAGCAAGTCCAATGATTAGGCAGGCACCAGTGGCTCTCAGCAGTCCTCCTTCATACTTACAAGGCTGAGACAGGAGGATCATGGTCAAAGTCTCCCTAGGCATGAAAGTTGTTGAGACCCCTGTCCAATTGTGCCAACAAAACCAGAAATAGATCTGTTTTGCTCCAGTGGTAGAAGGGTAGCATTGAGCAAAAGCAGCTCACAGACTGTGCCAAGATCCTGAGTTGAAGGTCCAAGAGTGGCAACAGACATACAGAACAATCTGTGCAGCCATCCCACTAAAGCAGGTCTCCCTCTTGTCTCCAACTGGATTGGACAAGGCACTGCTGTCATCTTGACTCCAACCATTCTTCCTGGATCACAGGATCCAGACCCCCATTCTTTCATGGTTCTTTCTGTCCAATGGGATACAAGAATGGTGGCCACACTCACATTACATTCTGCCCTGTAGCACTGGGATTCCCACTGTTGGTTGACACCACTACCAGCAGTTGAGGAAGGTAGAGGTGACTGAGTGGTGAGCAAGAGACTTGAGGCCTAGGAGAAGAGACCTTGCTCAGCCCCACCACATGCCCACCCGTGCCCCACCTCTCTAATACCCTTCCCAGCGGTGCAGCATTTCAAACCATGTGCTGACTGCTTGGACCTGTGGTGTCTCTTGTAGTCCTCAGACAATTGTGCAATAGTGTACCACCGGCTGGCTTGCGGCTCTGATCTGGTCCTGGCCACCCTGTACGCTGCTCCGGGCCTGAGTGTCCACCATGCCTCTGACATTGCTGCTCGCCAGAGCAGCTGCCAACAACTTCTTCCTGCAACACATGTGAGTGTCTGCCATGCAGGCCCTCCCCGCGACCCCATATTCCCCTTTTCCCCCTTCCTGACCCAGACCCACAACTCCCTGGTGCCCCACATTCTGGCCAAATGCATCCCAAGGTGGAGATGGGTGTTGACCCAAGGATACCACCCCCATCCCTAGTGGCCAGTGTCCCAGGAAAAGGGGAGATGCAGGATTGGGTGAGGAGTGGGAGCCACTGAGCCCCTGACTTGGAGCAGTGGGAGCCACAGAGCTGCACATCTACACTCTTCCTCTCCCTGGTGAGAACTTGGTGGCTTTAGTCAGAGGGGAACAACACCTCCACACCTGCCTTCTGGTGTCTTTTCGTGGGGTTGGGGGTGTTGGATGCAGATGATAGAACCCCCTTGCTGTGTGAGCCCTCGTCTTCTGTGATTGGTCACCCTTTTCAACTGAAGAGGGTCCCAGAAAAGCCCAGTAGGGAGGTAAGGGTGCTGGGGGTCAGAACAGAAGGTGAATATCTGGGAGGAACACCCCCCGCACACACACATACATACACCCGGCCTACCTCCCCCCCCCCCCCAGCTGTCAACAGTTCTCAGGCTGATCACATTTTCCAGCTCTGCCAGCTTCTGCTGGTGCTCCCGGTCCATCTGGTCTCCAACAAACTCAGGAGAGGCACTGCTCTGAATCTATATGTGTGTGTGTGTGTGTGTGTGTGTGTGTGTGTGTGTGTGTGTATGTGTGTGTGTTTGTGTGTGTGAGAAAGAGAGAGAGAGACAGACAGACAGACAGACAGACAGAGAGACAGAGAGAGACTGAGAGAGACAATGAAAGATACAGAGAGACAGAGAGACAGAGACAGGGAGAAACACAGAGAGACAGAGAGAGACATAGAGAGAGAGAGAGACAGAGAGATCATCTTTCTCCTTGTACAGCCTGACTGTACTCAGGTGAGTAATAAGTTGGCAAATTACAGGTGCTGCATGGATGAGTGTTGTCACTGTTCTGGACGTGTGTGTGTGTGTGTGTGTGTGTGTGTGTGTGTGTGTGTGTGTGTGTGTATGTGTGTGTGTGTGCGTGCGTGCACGTGCATGTGTAGAAGTGGGTTGTAACAAGGAGGCTGGATGTTTTGGTAATTTCTATCTGCTATCTTTGAGGGGGGGTGCATGGGCTTCACAGCTGAAGTCTGGGGGCCTGGAAGGGTGAGACACTTGATGGGGACTCAGCACATTTAAAGTACAAGAACAAGGGATCTCTTTTACATGGAGCTGTGTACTCTCGAGTCTGGTAGTTGGCAGTGGGGTGCTTGGGAAGACCTGGGAGTGGCCCGCAATGGGTGGCTTCCCAGGGGTACAGAGAGCATGGCCAACACTTAGTAATGATATGAGCCTTGGTAGTATGGAGCACACCAACATAGGTCAGACGCCGGGTCTTGTCATCATGATGTCTGATGGGCAAGGCCAACCCTATTTTGAATCTTGAGGTGTGATATTCAGATCACAGCCTCTTAAGTAGCTAGGATTATAGGCATGAGCTTTGGGCAGTGGGCCTCTGATTCTTAGGTATGTTAGGGATTGACCTCAAGGCCTTAGGCTTGCCAGTCAGGTCTTCTACCATGCAAGACAAGCTTTTCTGTCTTGGGTATTTCTGAGATGGAGACTTAATATATGCTAAGGCTGTGCTGGATCGCGGTTCTCCTATTTGTGACATGTATGTGCCATTAGGCCATGTCCTCTGTAGTTGGGATGGTAGACATGTGGTGCTACACTCAGTCATTGGTTTAGATGGATTGTCGCAAATTCAGTCCATGGGTAGCCGATTCTTAACCACAGGTTAAGCTCTGGGTTGGGCCTCCACCATTGGACTTCAATCTCCTCATGGGACAGTTGTGAGGAAACAAGGGATTAATACAGAGAGATCTCTGGAGCACGGCCAGGCACAGAGGGAGCAGCCCTCAGATACGGTTCTCAGCAGTTCTGTGAGCATATGCCAGAAAGATACCAGGAAAGAGCTCAAAAGGTGTGTGTTAATGGTGAGACAGGCATTGGGATTATGAACAAAACATGTGTCTCTTTCATTATGACCCTATCCCTATGAGGAAGTGGATCCTTCACTTTGTTCAGTTTTGCAGATGTGGAAACAGGCACGGAGAAGCTGGGTGACCTACATGACTCCCATATGAGAGGAAGCTCAGCCTGACTTGCCGAGTCAGGCTCCCTAGGACAATGGGTGCTATTCAGTAATTTCTTGTGGTAGGAAGTCCACTTCTTTTCAGTCGTGGGGCTTGAACTCAGGGCCTGGGCGCTGTCCCAGAGCTCCTCAGCTCAAGGCTAGCACTCTACCACTTGAGTCACAAGGCCACTTCCGATTTTCTTGTGGTTCTTTGGAGATAAGAGTCTCACAGTCGTTCCTGCCCGGGTTGGCTATGAACCATGATCCTCATATCTCAGCCTCCTGTGTTCTTAGGGTTATAGGCCTGAACCACTGGCACCTGCCTTAAGTGTATTTCTGAACTTCTTTCTCTTTCTCTCTCTCAGGAACTGATTGAATGGGTGCTGGAGGAGGTGGCCCAGTGTCCCCAAGTGGCTGGAACCAAGGTGGTCCTCTCATTCTGGAGGTGGGCTGTGGGTCAGGAGCTGTCTCGCTCAGTCTGTTGTATGAGCTCCATGAGGTAAGCCCCTCTATGCCTTGCTAGAACATGATGGTTATTCATTGTCCATCTAGCCTTACTTGACACAGTATTGTGTTCCATGTCCTTTTTTGGCAAAAATTTCTGGCCAAGTGATGATATATAGTTACAAAATGAAAATGTAATGCCATCTTAAGAAAGTCATTTAGGGCTGTGGGATTGGGCTTCATGGTATGGTGATTGCTTAGCATGCCTGAAACCCTGGGTTCAATTCCTCAGTACCACATAAACAGAAAAAGAAACACTGGAAATGGTGCTGTGCATCAAGTGGTAGAGGGTTAGCCTTGAGAAAAAAAAATCTGAGGAATAATTCCCTATCCCTAAGTTTAAGCCCCAGGACTGGCAAAACAACAACAACAACAAAAATTTACCTAGTAAATGCAAAATAAAGAACCTATACTTGGAACATATAATTACTCCTTCCATACTGATACCTGACAATAGTCCCTAATTCATGTACTTTACCTATATTAGGATACTGTGTGGAAAAAAAGTTTTCTTCATAAGGTCATGGCAATTAATGCCAAGAATGTGCTTAGATGTCAGGTGAAGATTAACTCTGGAAATTCAAAGATTCCAGGCTTGGGAGTTCCGGGAAGATGGCAGAGGAGAAGCTGGAATCTGAACAAGCTCTCGCATAGAAAGCAGTTTTAGAGTTCCAGTGAACAGTCCTAAGCCAGAGAATCACACCAAGTGTGCCATCACAGGACAGAGAGTTAGACAAGAGAGGGGAAGCCAAGGAAACACATCAGCTGCCGCTATGGCGGCAGGGTCTCAGCAGCGACCACCGCCGCGGGGTCATACCTGAGACACAGAGAGTCTGGGACGAAGGAGCCAGACGCACCGGATGAGCAGATTCTACTCAACACCAACAAGAACCGACAAGGAGCAGAAATCTTCATCCTGCTGTTTGCAGACCAGAGACGACCAAGGATCCAAGACTCGGCGTGAGTACAAGCCCGACATCCTCACTCCTTCTAAGGAAGCAGAGGAGGGAAGGCCACCCCTCCCCCCCCAGCGCCGGTGATCTCCATCTTGGATACCGACAAAGCTCGGAGGAGCTGCTAGCTCCAGCTCAGGCCTTGGAATAAAACGAGTCATTTAGCAGGTCACAAGAACTTAACAGCGAAGTGACCTGCCAGACTCAGCTCCATCCAGGGAAAAGTCACCCAGCTCAGGCACCAGCCATTGGAGTGCCTTGCCTCACTGGGTAACCAGAGCCAGAGGCTGCCCCTCCCTCTAGCAGCCACCACAATCAATTGAAAAACAGAAACCCTGAGAATGGCTCCAGGCTGGGCGCTGTGAGCTTTATAACAAAATAGCCCCATGGAAAAGCTACTGTTTGTTGAAAGGCCTCAACTCTACCCAGAACCTAGCCTCATCACCACATCCCCCTCTTTTGTGATTCTCAAAGCAGATCACCCTGCCAGAAAACCAACCTGGGAGGGGGATCTCAAAATCTTGGGTAAAGCAGAGCATTTTTCTGCCTCTTCCAACCAACCGACTTAAGAAACCAATCAAGCCACAGGACCTCAAGCTGACCAGAGACTCCAACAAGAGACTGGTTAGAGACAAAAGGGAGATACAGGATTCTTCCCACTCCTCCCCACCAAAAAAAAAAAATCAAAAGACTTTTTTTCTTTTTTTTTCTTCTTCTTCTTTTCTTTTTTTGCTTGTTTTTTGTTTTTTTGTTACCTTATATATACATATATTTTTTCCCTTCTAACACTTTTATTAATCTTTAATTTTTGCCTCTTCTGAAAAAATAATTGTTTTCCAGTAACTTTTTTTTTCTCATCTTATAATTTTTACTTTAGGAATATGTGAATGAGCGTTTTCCTTTCTTTTCTTGTCTTCTTTCTCTTTTTCTTTCTTTCTTAATTATCTTTTTGTTTTTTGTCTAGCTCTACTGAACTTCTGATCTTTTCTTCTCCCTTTCCCATCCTTAAAGTTTTTCACATCTCCTCTATGCCCCTCCCCTTCTCTGAACATATTCACATTCCTCTCTAAATAGACGGTCTTTTAACCTCTATAATAACATTAATTTTTACGTTTCTATTTTTTTTCTGGTCTCTCTTCATTCGCCTTTCCGTCTCTTCTTTTTCTCTCTCTCTCTACTTGCATCCTACCCAAACCATTTCCTGCATTGTGATTAGGACATAGTTAACTCTCCCTGTGCCTCCCCACACCAATCTATTCCTATTTTTTACCCACATCTCTCCCTAATCCTAATAATTTCTGGTTTTCCAAATTCTTTTCTGCGGTTCGAAGTCCTTTAACATATAGTCGTTTGATGTTGAATAGATGTATCTGTTGAACTAGATTGTATCTGTAGACTATTGACTGTACAAACGCAAACTTTGGTTGAGGGTTGCCTTAAGATAGTGTTCTAGCATAAAACTGGTGCAATCTTCATCTCAAATGGGCCGAATAAGCCGGAAAAACACAAGAAAAATGGCAAATTCGGGTATCTCAATTCCCAATCTTGATAATCAGGGATTAGAACAGATAAAGAATAATCCAGAGGAGAGTTCCCAAATAGCTCTACAAACACTAATAGCAAACATGATAAATGAGAAGTTTGACAATGTACAAAGGACTTTGTATGAGCGTGATAGGGAGAGAGACGAGGCATCCCAGAAGTTTATACAGGAATATCATAAGCATGAGGAAGCTTCTCAAAAACTGATACAGGATTTGCGTGAACAACTTGAGAATGCTCAAAGAGAAAGGGAGGAATGGCATGAGCAGGCAGAGAACACTCAAAGAGAACTGCAGGATTCCCACGAAGGGGAAGAAAGAGAACTGCAGGAATCCCACAGACGGGAAGAAGCTAATCAAAGATTAATTCAAGAATTGAGAGACCAGGTAGAGAATACACAAAGATCACTAAAGGCATTCACGGAATCCATTAACAAAGAGCTGAAGGAAGTCAGGGAGACCACAAAGGGAATGCTGAATGGAACCCAACAGAAGGAATGGGAGTCCAAAGAAACCATAACCAATCAACTAAGTGATTTCAGAACAAACACTGAACACCAAATTAAGGAAGTAAAGAAATTCATACAAGACCTAAAACAAAGCTTCAACAAAGAACTTGAAGCCATCAAAGCTGACCAATTAGAAGGAAAAGAGATAAAAAACAAAGTAGAGAGTCTTGACAGCAGGTTAGACCATGCAGAAGATCGAATCTCAGGGATTGAAGACAGCATAGATATTGTAGAGAAAGAACATACAACCATCCAAGACAAGTCCAAGAAATATGATAGGTCTATCCAACACCTGGAAGACTCTATCAGAAGGCCGAATCTAAGGATAATGGGTGTAGAGGAGCACCTAGAAACAGAAGTTAATGGTCTAGGAAATTTGTTTACCAGGATCCTAGCAGAGAACATCCCAAACATACAAAAAAATAGGCCTATTCAGATACAAGAAGCTTTTAGAACCCCAAATAGACCAGACCAGAATAGGACATCCCACCGTCACATTATAATCCACACAGGATCAACCCAGACCAAGGAAAAGATCCTTAAAGCTGTCAGGGAGAAAAGGGTAATCACCTACATAGGGAAACCAATTAGAATTACCTCAGATTTCTCAGCAGAGACAATCAAAGCAAGAAGAGCCTGTAATGACGTATGACATTCCCTAAAAACAAACAATTATCAACCAAGAATACTGTACCCAGCTAAACTCTCCTTCATAACTGAAGGCCAAATAAAAACCTTCCATAGCAAAGAAAAATTGAAACAATACATCTCCACCAAACCAGCCCTGCAAAAGATTCTTAAAGATGTCCTACACATAGAAAACCAACAAGACCGTAACAAAGGCCAAGAAACTGCACCCAAACTGAGAATCCAAGAACCATAGGAAGAACCCAGTTTTCGCAGCCCCCAAGAAGGTGGATAACATGGCAGGAACTCCCAAATACCTCTCAGTCCTATCTCTTAACGTTAACGGACTGAACTCTCCAATTAAGCGACATAGACTGTCTAGTCGGATTAAAAAACAAGACCCTTCTATCTGCTGCCTGCAGGAGTCACATCTTGCCCGTAAAAACAAACACATTTTCAATGTAAAAGGCTGGAACAAAATCTACCTAGCAAATGGCCCTCATAAACAGGCGGGAGTTGCAATCCTAATATCAGATAAAATACACTTCAAACTAAAATTCGTTAGAAGAGATAAAGAAGGTCGCTACATACTAATTAAAGGATCTCTCCTTCAGGAGGATATTACAATTCTAAATATAAATATCTATTCGCCAAACAATGGAGCACCCAAATTTATCAAAGAAACACTACTTTCCCTCAAATCCCATATAGATCCAAAGACATTAATTGTTGGGGATATTAACACACCACGCTCCCCACTAGTTAGATAAACTCCGCAAAAACTCAACAGAGAAACCGCAGATCTAAACAGCTGCATAGATCAACTAGACTTAACAGACATTTACCGAACCTTTCACCCAGCAGCATTAGAATACACGTTCTTCTCAGCAGCACATGGAACGTTTTCTAAAATAGACCACATTTTAGGCCACAAAGCAAACTTGTCTAAATTCAGAAACATTTAAGTTATACCTTGCATTCTCTCTGACCACAAGGGAATAAAATTAGAACTCAACACCAAAAGCCACCAAAGAAAGTCCGGTATCACATGGAGGCTGAACAACACACTGCTGAATCATGAGTGGGTCATGGAAGAGATTAGAAAGGAAATTCAAATGTTCATGTTTTCAACAAAAATGAACACACAAATTACCAGCTCCTCTGGGACACAGCAAAGGCAGTACTCAGAGGCAAGTTTATAGCTCTGAGCTCCTACATCAACTAATTGGAGAGATCTGAAACTAACAATTTAAAGACACATCTAAACCTCCTTGAAAAAGAGCAGCAAGATGAACCCCAATCCAGTAGATGGAAAGAAATAATCAAAATTAAATCAGAATTAAATGAATTAGAATCCAAAAAAACTATAGAAAGAATCAACAAAACAAAGAGTTGGTTCTTTGAAAAACTTAACAAAATTGACAAACCCTTAGCAAACCTTATCAGAAAAAGGAGAGAACACACCCAAATTAATAAACTCAGAGATGAGATTGGAAACATCACCATGCAAACAACCAAGATTCAGAACATTATAAGGGAATACTTCTCAAAACTTTATGCTAATAAGTTTGAGAACTTGACAGAAATGGACCTTTTCCTAGCAAATATTGACATGCCAAAACTAAACCAAGATGAGTTAAACCAGCTTAACAGGCCCATATCAAGCATTGAAATAGAAACAGCAATAAGAGACCTCCCAGCTAAGAAAAGTCCAGGAACAGATGGTTTTACAGCGGAATTTTACAAGGCCTTCAAAGCAGAGCTCACACCAATACTCCTCCAACTCTTCAATGAAATTGAAAGAGAAAGCTCACTACCGAACACATTCTATGAAGCCATCATAACCCTCATCCCAAAACCAGGCAAGGACTCATCAAAGAAAGAGAACTATAGACCCATTTCTTTGATGAACATTGATGCAAAACTTCTCAACAAAATTTTGGCCAATTGACTTCAACAATTCATCCAAAAAATCATACACCATGATCAAACAGGATTCATTTCGGGGATGCAAAGCTGTTTCAATATACGCAAATCAATTAATATTATTCATCACATCAACAGGAGCAAGAATAAGAACCACATGGTTATCTCAATAGATGCAGAAAAAGCATTTGACAAGATCCAACACCCCTTTATGATGAAGGTTCTGGAAAAATTAGGAATCCATGGAACATTCCTCAATACAATAAAGGCTGTATATGACAAACCTACAGCCAGCATTATACTCAATGGTGAAAAACTAAAGCCATTTCCTCTTAACTCAGGAACAAGACAAGGATGCCCACTCTCTCCACTTCTCTTCAATCTAGTATTAGAATGCCTAGCTACAGCAATAAGACAAGATGCAGACATAAAGGGGATCCAAATAGGGAAAGAAGAAATAAAACTCTCCCTCTTTGCAGATGACATGATCTTGTATTTAAAGAATCCCATAGACTCCACTCCCAAATTACTCAAGCAGATTCAAAACTTTGGCAAAGTAGCATGTTATAAAATTAACCCCCCAAAATCAATGGCTTTTCTATATGCCAACAATGAGAAAAGTGTGGCTGAAATTAGGAAAGCAACTCCATTTGTAATAGCCCCACAAAAATAAAATACCTAGGAATTAACCAAAGAAGTGAAGGACCTCTATGATGAAAACTTTAAAATCTTGAAAAAGGAAATCAAGACAGAACTTAAAAAATGGCAAAACCTCCCATGCTCCTGGACTGGCAAGATTAACATCGTGAAAATGGCAATACTTCCCAAGGCTATCTACAAATTCAACGCGATACCTATCAAAATTCCACCCTCATTCTTCAAGGAAATAGAAGAGGCAATCCAAAAATTCATATGGAACAATAAAAGACCCCGAATAGCAAAAACGCTCCTCAACGGAAAGAACACTGCTGGAGGAATATCAATACCAAATTTTAAACTCTACTATAAAGCCATAGTAATCAAAACAGCTTGGTATTGGCATAAGAACAGACCTCAGGACCAATGGAATAGAATTGAAAACCCAGAAATGAACCTACAGACCTATAGCCATCTAATCTTCGATAAGGAAGCTAAAACACTGGAATGGAAGAAAGACAGCCTCTTCAGTAAATGGTGCTGACAAAATTGGTTAACTACATGTAGAAAACTAAAGCTAGATCCTTATATATCACCCTGCACCAGAATCAACTCCAAATGGATCAAAGACCTTGAACTCAAAGCAGACACTCTGGAAACATTACAGGATGGAATAGGAGAAACCCTAGGTCTCCTTGGCTCAGGCCGAAATTTTCTGAATAGAGACCCGGAAGCACAACAAATCAAAGAAAGGTTGGACAAATGTGATTGCATAAGGTTGCAGAGCTTCTGCAGGGCAAATGACATAGCTAGCAAGATCAATAGAAAGCCCACGGATTGGGAGAAGATCTTTACTAGCCATACAACGGACAAGGGTCTCATATCTAAAATATACTTGGAACTCAAAAAATTAAACCACACAACAACAAATCCTCAAAGAAACAACTGCCCAATAAATAAGTGGGCGAAAGACTTAAAGAGAAGCTTCTCTGAAGAAGAAAGAAGGAATGGCCAATAGACACATGAAGAAATATTCAGCATCCCCAGCCATAAAAGAAATGCAAATCAAAACAACATTGAGATATCACCTCACTCCAGTTAGAACAACAAAAATCAAGAACTCTAACAACAACAGATGCTGGAGGGGATCTGGACAGAAAGGAACCTTACTTCATTGTTGGTGGGAATGTAAACTTGTTCAACCACTTTGGAAAGCAGTATGGAGGTTCCTCAAAAGACTTCACATAGATCTCCCTTATGATCCAGCAATCCCACTTTTGGGAATTTACCCAAATGTTTACAAACAAGACCACACTAAAGCTACCACCACAACTTTGTTTATTGCAGCATTATTTACCATAGCTAAGATATGGAACCAACCCAGATGCCCCTCAGTAGATGAATTGATCAAGAAAATGTGGTATATATACACAATGGAATTCTATGCCTCCATCAGAAAGAATGACATTTCCCCATTTGTTAGGAAATGGAAAGGCTTGGAAAAAATTATATTAAGTGAAGTAAGCCAGGCCCAAAGAAGCATAGGTCCCATGGTTTCCCTTATTTGCAATATCTAGTATAGGTATGAGTCAAGCAGAAAAGGTCAGATAATGTGATGTTAGGAAAATGAACCCTTAAATATGTATTTTAATGTTTTCGTTTCTTTCATGCATATGTTTCTAACGCATTTATAAGATTATTTCTTTGTTGCTTTGTATGTCCCTCCCCCACAGTGTAACCCCCGCTTTCACTATATTTGATGTCAGTATAACATGTGGAGGAGATGGGGCCATACAAGTCGTTTAAGGATTCAGGTGGACCTGTTGCAACAATGAGAAGTACAAAATGTCATGTCAAAACCAGCTTTACAATATCGGTGGGGGGGTGAGGGGGGTATAATTGGGTGGGGGGAGGAGGGCGGCTGGGAAGGGAGGTGAAGGGTAAACAAAAGAGGAGGCTGCAATGCTTGGTAAGAAATGTATGCATTATCCTGCCCATGTAATTGTAGCCCCTCTGTACAGTATGTTCTCAAATAAAATAAAATAATATTAAAAAAAAAAAAAGATTCCAGGCTTTTGAGTGATCACTGCTAATCACAATGGGAAGGGTAATCTAACTGAGATTTGGAAACCTTTTTGGCCAGTCATGGCACCAAAAAGGCAGAGGCTAATTAATAGTTGTGACAGAAGAGAAGGAACAACTCCAGATGGAAGGAATAAATGATAGTAACTATGGTATAACAGAAACCATTCTAGGGAATCATTTTTGGTTATTGAAGAACTAGTTATCAACTACGCTTATTCCTCATTGCCTTTAGCATTCTAAATCTCTTAGGCTAGTTCTTAATCTCTGTGTGATAAATGTATCTCCTTCTATGCTGTTCTTTCATACCTTATATCCTTTGCTGTCTAAAAACCTCTTTCGTATTTCTATATGAACATTTCCTGATACTGAATACACCTACACAGATGGAAGAGGATGCTAATGTAAGGGTTCCATAGCTCATGAGTCATTAATGTAACAGCATGGAAAAGTAGGACATATTTATTGCTACCTCAATTAATCTGAAAAGCGGCAATGTCACATAATTTGGTTCAGATTTCTATTGTTTGAATTTTGTATTTTTTCTAGTGCCATTAACTGCACTAAACACAAATATGAGCCGGGTACTGGTGGCTCATGCTTGTAATCCTAGCTATTCAGGAGGTTGAGACCAGAGGATTGTGGTTAAAACCAGCCTAGTCAGGAACGTCCATGAAATCCTTATCTTCATTAAACCACCAGAAATCCAGAAGTGATGCTGTAGCTAAAGTGGTAGGGTGCTCAACTTGAGTTGAAGATCTGAGGGACAGTGCCCAGGATCAGAGTTCAAGCCCCACAACTAACAAAAGTGCAAATATGACTTTAACTTTCCCCAAAAGGAATGATGAAGTAAATAGTAATCTTCCCAAGCAGAGATAGTAATTCCAAAATGATTCAGTGCACCTACTTTTGCTGAGTTACTTAAGTTATGTCTTCTTTGCTGAACATATTCTCTTCTTTTAAAAATTGTCAAATATTAACTTAATAATAATCTTCATCTAATATTTCTTAGTTCGAAAAGGAAGTCCATACAGTTGATGTCACTTAGCTTTCTTACTATCTTAGTTCAAAGTCAACTCAGGAGGCAGAGTCTGTCAAACTCTTAACTGTAATTAAACAACGAAAAAGCTAGAAGTGGAGTTCTGGCTCAAGCAGTAGAATACTACCTTTGGAGGCAGGTGGGCAGGAAAAATAACGGTAGAGGGATAGGGTGCACCCTCTGAGTTCAAACCCTAGAACCAGCACAAACTAAACAAACAAGCAAACAAAACAAACCCCAAGTATTTCTTTGGGACCCTCTTTGAAGGAGTACTGGTCTGCGGAGAGGCTCCTTTTGCTGCTCATACTCACTGGATCCTGCTTTTTTGAAATCCTTCTTGCTATTGAAAACTCAGGACCAGACTAAAAGAATTGATAACTGACTCCTGCAACAAGAGAATCATCTCAGGAGTGAAACATCCATCCATAAGACACTTTAAACCTCCATATCTTTGTTTCTTTGCAGTATAACACTTTTTTTTGGGGGGGGGGGGGGTTCCGGTCATAGGGCCTGAACTCTGGGCCTGGGCGCTGTCCAGTTATAAACAGTGTTGGATTACATACAATAAGAATGACAAGAGGAGAGTTTCAATATCAATAAATAAAATCACATAAACAGGTACAGACAGTAAAAAATACTAACGTTATTCCTGCAGTTTCTCTAATGTGTACTCACTTTTCTTGGTGGTATTTTTTTCTAATAAATAAAATATTTTATTTCCACATTTTGATGGACTAAGTTATAGTTTTCAACTAAGTGTGATTAGTTCAAATAACATTCTCATATAGATAGTATTCAAACCAATGTTTCCAATGATATATTAAGAGTATGTTCTTCAGTATAGCTGTAAACACATGACCCAATTTACATAATACTACTTACATATCTGTAGTTACCATAAAAGGACACAGGCCATAGAACCAGTAGTTAAAATTTATTTTTATTTCTGCATAACACTATTTGTGAATTTATACCAACAAATTGAATTTGACTCTTTATTTATAAGCTAAGTTGGAAAACGTAAGGACTCTTCACTTATCTTTTCTCTTGCTCCAGAAGTCAACAAATATATTCTTCAATATTTCTGGTAAATTACCTCCATTCACAGATGAGAAATGTAAGGCCAACAGTCAATATAGTGAGTAAATAATGATACTCGAATTTGTATATGAGCTCTTAACTCTGTGTGCTTACAAGGAGAGTAACTTGGTGATGGAGAGGACCAATATGAAAAGACTATGTGGAAAAATCATACTTTGTAAACGGTTGTTTTAGGACTAGAGGATCAGTGATGAGTATTTGAAACAGGCTGGTGTCAGGCACATAAAAGGGAGTACATAGAAATTGTATTAGTGACAGAAACAGAAAATCTTGATCATTTATCTTATCTAATGGCAGGGAGTAGAAGGGTAAGAAGAAATCTAAAGTGCATCCACATCTCTGGCTAGCATTTGTGTTAGTTATATTCTTGGTGATAAGGACTACAAGTCGAAATGATGGATTTAGAGGAAAAAACTCTCAGAAAATTCTAAAGTTTATGTTACACAGATGCAAAGATAGGTCTTTTTAGATATCATCAAAATATCAACGACCATAAATATGAAAAAATGATAAAAATCAGGGGTATTATTAAAGGGAAGAGGAAAAGGAAAATTCTGACAAATGTGCGAGCAATGTGAGCAACAGTGTGGACAAGATTAGAAGAAAGATAAATAAGGAAACATAAAAGTAATAAACACAGATTTACAGATGTAAAGGAAGGAAAGAATTTGCAGGAAGGTATTGAAGGAAATATGCTATTTGGATTTGAAAAGTAAGCGACATAAACAAGTTCAAAAAGAACAGTGTTTTGGTGAAAGTCATATGGATAAAATTTTGAGATATGAATGTAAAGTCATGAAATTCTGGATCCATGAATTCAACAGATCCTGTTGATTTTAAATGCAGGGAACAAAGGCTTTTATTCTGACCTTAGAAGAATTATACAAATGTAACTCTCATTAACTACTTAGAGGTATTCTGTGAATATTTTTTGAAGACTTTTTTAGCCAGGAGTTTATAGATTGAGCTACAGCACAAACCAGCCTAATTTGGGCTACAGTTCCAAGGAGTGACCCATGTATCCACACTAGTTTGGGATTTTATTGAAATGTCTTTAGATAGGTTTGGATATCTTATCAGCTTAATCATTATAAATGTAGGACAATAGCACCAAGTGTTAGGTTGAACATACAGCTTTACTGATGTGCCTGAAGACTCCTCGAATTGATTCTTATTTAGAATAAAAAATGCCTCAATAGCCATTGACAAATCATAACTGCCATATATTCTATTTAAATCTAATTTTTGTTAGGAATATCTCCATGCTGTAATAACTCTGTCAATCAACCTGCCACAAATTCTTATACGTAGGAAGTGCTCTTATAACCTTCAAGTTTTATCGAATGGAAGTGTTCAGACATTACCCTCACCACTAGGATTAAATGCCTAAAAAGATTAGACATTTTGTGTTAATGCCATTCTTTTATTTTTTCATACACATTGGCAAGTGAGGAAGGATTCTGATGTAACAATAATACAATTTTGACTTGTACCAACACAACATCTAGGATCTAGTGTTAATTCAGATACTTAGTAATTAGCTCCATAATTTGTGGATATTTATATTTCTCCTGGTAAAACTAATGAGCTCCAAGAAAATGCCCCTAAGGAGCCTTTCAATTCCAATATCACTGTTTGTCTCATAATGCTTTAAATTCTACATCCTCGAATGTGGGCATAGGGTTATACTGTGGAACTTTTCTCCTCAGAGAGTGAGTACTACCCTATTGTTTAACATGGACAAAGTACCTTGATAAATAAACTGGGCGTGTGCAAACAAGAACTGGTAGTTGAACAATGTTTTAGCAGTTTGTAAAGATAAAATGGAAATAGAGCAACCATGATCTCAAAAAGAATGTGCAAAGAAGACAAAGGCACAAAGTAGAATGTGCCAAGGGAATGCTGAAGTATAATTTCAAATTATGTGCTCAGGTGTGAGGATATGTTCAAAGTACTGCTTCAGAGAATGTAGTTTACTATCTTGGAGAAAACTGCTTTAAACTACTCTGGCATAATGGTACAAGTAGAAGCCCCTAACTCCGACTGTAATCAGCCACAACATCATCAAATTAGGGACTATTTTCCAAGTGCAACGTGAGAAAAAGAGAGCTCATCACAGTTAGTGTTCAGGTTGAAGTAATGGAAATCATATAATTTTTCTTATAAATCTTCATTTGTTTTTGGAGCATTAAAGTAGGGAAAAGCCAAGTAAATATATTGCATGTTCCTAAATTAAGCGGGATGTATCATATTGTTCTGTCTTTTAACTTGGAAGTTGTAGATTATATCTTTTTATACTCTAACTTGGGACACTGCTCTGCTTTCAGTTATTTCTTCTCTTCCCCTTCTTTTGCCAGTCCGCTTGCATAATTTTTATTTAAAGAGACATACTTGAGCTTGCATTCTAAATTCTTCAAAATTATGTGAATTTCTTCATACTTCTGGCAGCATCCTAAATCTTTCTCAAGGGAATATTTTGTCACTACCATTTTTATCCTATAGAATATCTTCCTGCCTAATTCAGTGCAAAATATACATTAGACTCATCCAGATATCTCAACACTTGTACCAACATAAAATACTATCTTACTTAGAAATTATGATTTTAGTATATCTGGGAAGGTGGCATCTGTCATTTTTGAATGACTCTAAATGATACTTAAATGAAATCATGTTTTAAACCAATATGCCACTCAGAAGATGAACGAATCAATAAAATCGATGAAATCGATATCACACACACACACACACACACACACACACACACACACACACACACAAGGTGGAATTTTATGCTTCCAATTCATAAGGAAATGGAAAGACTTGAAAAAATTCTACTAAGTAAAATAAGCAAGACACAAAAAAACAGATTCCATGGTTTCCCTCATGTGTAATAAGTAGGGAATGTCTAGGATGGTCCTAGCAGACGAACAGAATGGCTCAAGAGCTATGTATTTATGACCCTATAAGTGGATGCTGAGTAAAATGAACTCCTAGATATTGAAACAGAGATTTTCCTTTGTGGTTGTTATTTTTAATGTACTATGTGATTTCTTTTTTCTTTTGTATTTTCCTCTGTGCTTTATTCCCCTGCATATGATTTCAGTATCCTGTGTATTATATACATACTTATCTTAATTTAGCAAGGAAAGAGGAACAACAAAATGGCGACACAAAGGATAAAGGGCAAACCAATTCAATAGCAATACTCACAAGACAACATGTTGGAACATGTTGGAAATTTACACTACAACTTCACTGTATTGGTATAGTAAATATTATTCTATGTGTATTACCTTTAAAATGAACAATATTTGGCTTCTAATTTGAATTAATTGCCCCTTTCTTTATCAGAGGGTCATCAACTGGAATGCTATCAAACTATACAAAATTTTCAGAATATACTTGCCATTATTTTGAAAAAAAAATTATTTTAGTATCGTCTCATACTAAATAGAAAATAGTTCAATTCTCTGGAAACTCCTAACTTTTAAAACTGAATTTTTGTTAACAGGAGAGAATATATGTGTTCTTTAAAATTCGTATGACTGCTAACTACTCATTTTCAAATTCTGAACATGCCATACCAGAGACATTTAAAACAGTGCCTGTATGCATTTTATTTAATTCTGCAATAGATGCAGTTTCTAATGCGGTGTTACATAATTAAAAGTCAATAGAAAAACTAGCCACATTCTGGTAGAAGATAAAACTATGAAGAATCTATATAATTAATTACACTAGAGTAAACAATCAATCCCAAAATTTTATGCATTGAAGTCATTCTAGCCCAACATTTTCCAACTTGTAGGTTGCACCTTAAAATTCCCTAAATTCACAGCATGACTATCTTAACACTATTGTGAAAAAATTCTACACTTCTACTAATGTAATGCACTTTCTATTGTTCTTAGAACACTGCACTAAACTTTGCTGCATCATTATCCCATAGTGGTATTCTTGAGATCAGAAAATTTGCAAATATTCTTTATACTTATCTTTTATCTATAATAGATATTCAGGAAGCTAAGATCTGAATATTATGGTTCAAAGCACACCCAGGCAGGAAGGTTTCTTAGATTCTTTTCTCTAATAAACTGCTCAGGAAAAGACAGACAAAAGTGGCACTGAAGTTCAAGTGATCTTGACCAAAAACAGGCTCAGGGACAGTGCCCAGCCCCAGAGGTCAAGCCCTAGGTCAAACAAAATAAGAAAACAAAATGTAAAAAAAAAACCCGAAAGCTAGCATATTTCTCATTGTATACAGAGGTACGTAATCGAGAAAATTTCTATGAAGTTTACAACTTTGGTGTGGGTGGGGGGAGAAGGAGGACTGCTTGGGGAGGTTGGGGGAGGCTGAGAAGGGATGTGAAGGGTAAACAAAGGAGGAGGCTGCAATGCTTGATAAGAAATGTACTCATGATCTTGCCCATGTAATTGTAACCCCTCTGTACAGTATTTTCACAATAAAAAAAAAAGAAATTTCTTCCTGTGTTATGTATAGGTAGAAGAAAAAAGATGTCTCACAATAACTCTCTTCATACCATGTTACACCAAAATCTCAAAATATTGCTCTTTTTCTAAATTTATAAATTACTATCACCCATTTGTTGGCAACTCTTTCTAGATTATTCATATTATCACGTTATACATGAACTGTTGGAATTATCTATTAACTAAATCCTAATTATAAGTCTCTTGAAAGAATATTCTAGACAAATAGAATGTCAGAATCATTTGTGAATTTGTAAATTAAAACTTCTACTTAAAAAGAATTTTGTAATATTCTGTAGAATATAAAATTACAAACAAAATATTTATTTTGAATCTAAATTCTCATTTAGCCAGGTCTACAATGTGCTAAATTATATATCTTTTCTATTTCTCCTGGCTTAAGCTTTTGTAATCCTTCATCATTTCTTTGGAATCCAACAGAATGATGCTTACTTTTTCAAATTTTTGGTTCAGAGTCATGAGCTATTTGCATCTAGGAATATTCTGTAATGAAGAGAGCATGTAAAACATGACTGAGGATGATATATGAGTTGCATTTAAATAGGAAATGACTTCTCAAAACTTCTCAAAATTATCCCAAACTTCCAACTGTGAATTCCTTTCTTGTCCTTTGGTTTGTTTTATTGAGCAAAATTATAGTACCTAGCCCAAGGAAAGTATCACTATGCAATCCACTCTCTAATCTCCTGTCTTAATCTGAGTGCTAGAATTTCAGGTTTGTATCACATTGCCCTGCCATAGGTTGTTGGTTTATTTAATCTAGAAACATAATAGTAATTGTGAACTTCTCCAATGATCTTATCCTCTAGACTGACTGCTCAAACTTTTGATGTACAATTTTCAAAGATGTCCTAACATTTGACATAGGATATGAACATTTTCAGATGCACCTGCAGGGGTCTCTGATTCATTCCTCCATGGATCCGATCCCTTTAGTAATGATTACTTGACTCTCTTACTATCTTTTGTCCCTACCTATATAACATTCTCAAGCTTTTGGGGGTTAAGTTCACTTGAGGACTTTCTAATATTAAAAATTATTACTTCATTTTAGTCTTACTCAGGACATATTTTCTATTATTTTCTAACATTTCTACACATTCTGAGAGTTGTTTCATATGTGTGTTTGCTCATATAAGTGCTTCTGTGTGTATGTGAATGTTTGTATGTATGTATGCAAAAATCTCAAGCTCTTATTCAGCAATCTTGCTCATAACTAGTATTACATCACTTGAGCCATTCTTCCAATGCAGCTTTTGGCTGGTTAATTATAGGTATTGTTGCAAAGACTATTCTGGCCAGGCTGGATGCAAATTGAATTTCCCTGTCTCTTTTACATTCTTAGTTTTTATTTTTTCCATGAGTATCAAGTTTTAAACTAGAAATACTTTTGTTAATGTAAAGTCTAAGCTGTAGCCCAGATTTTTAACTCAAGAATTCATAAAAAGATAGATGAACATACACATTACCTATCCTGAGTGTACACTCCTAGAAATGTGATCTTGAGTCGGGTACTGGTGGCTCAAGCCTATAATTCTCTCAAGAGGCTGAGATCTAAGGATTGCAGTTCAAATGCAGCACAAGTAGGAAAGTTTTCTGAGGCACTTATCTCCAATTAACCACCAGAAAAAGGAATTGACACTGTGGCTCAAGTAGTAGAGCTCTAGCCATGAATTGAAGAGTGGAGGGACATCACCCAGGCCCAGAATTCAAGACCCGTAAACATCAAAGAAATAAAGAAAAAGAAATGTGATCTTATCCCCCAGTTCATTGCTAGTATAATTCCTGCTCTCTCAACTTAGCCTTTTTTCCAGTTAAGTCCATGCTCTTATATCTGACTTCTTTGGAACAAGAATAATTCTTCCATTCTATTTTTTACAAATTTGTATGATTAGCTACCATGATTTAGATTTAGTAGAAAACAAGAGTGGCCTCATCATTCATGTTCCACTTAGTAGTAATGCTCTTTATATCCCATAGATCTACATACTGGAATGGCTTTATTGTTTCACAGTTTTGTTATTTGCAGAGTCTTCTGTAGTGTATTCAACCATTATACTTAAGCATAAAACTCCTTTTTTTCTATTATTCCTATTGTTTCTCCTAATGTGAACTTATGTACACTTGGGAAATAATGCAGAACACACACACACTCACAAATATATGTTTCTGAGAACCTTCTTCCCAGGTAAAATTGGTCTTAATTACAGTGCACACAGGAAATTTAAACTTAAACTACTCCACGATGTTTTTTTTCATGTTTTTTATTATAAAATGGTGTAAACAGGGGTTAGAGTTACATAAGTAAGTAAATGAGTACATTATCTATTATGCTCTGTTACCTCCTCTTTTGTTTTTCACCTTCCATCCCTTTCCTCCCCACCGCCCCAACTTCCTTCTCCCCTGCTCAAGTTGTAAAGTTCATTTTCTACACAGTTCCTTGTACAACTCATTGTTTCAATGGGTCATACTGTATTCTTTTTTCAGCTTTTTGTTATTTCCCTTCCCTCCTCACATTAGAAAAATGTATATGCAAGATGCAGGTCGCCGACATCAAATATAGTGAAAACAGGGGTTATACCATGGAGGAAGAAAAAAATCACATAGTACATGTTAGATACATTAACAACAATAGCAAGAAAGAAAAAGCAAGTTGTGTCCCTATCTTGGGGTACATAACACTTAACATCATCTTATATTGCCATGTGTACATGGATAATGTTTTATAAAACATTTAAATTACATATTTTCTCATTACGAAGTTATCTCTGAAACACATTACCTCATGTCCAAAGATGTGCTTGTGCTATTTCAATGAAGCCAGAAAATATTCATTTTAGATGGGGCACCATCATAGATTGTTACTGGAAGTAAGTGGAAGGAACTGTTACTGCAAGTGGAAACTGATCCTAAGAGAGGAATTGAACATAGAGAAATGACAAAGTTCAAGTTAATTCATGCTGTCCTTTTTTACTATACAAGAAAATAATCCAAGGCCTGAAGGAAATTCTGTCCCTGATCTTTTGTAGTGTGTCCTTTACTCATATAAACTTGTCTGTAAACTTCCAGTTGAGAGTATAACAAAAGGAAACAATATGCCATTTGAAGGCAAGCATAGAATAAAAGAAAATAACTTTATTTTAAAAGAGTCCTACTGCAAAGAAAGAAAGACATGCAGGTTTTAAAGTGTCCTATGCATGGATATTCCTCTCCTCAGATGATTCTCCTATTGCAGGAGTCAGTTATCCATTTCTTTAGTCTGGTCCTGAGTGCTCCATAGTAATAAGGGTTCCAAAAATCGGGATCCAGTGAGCATGATCAGCAAAAGGAGCTTCTTCTCAAACCAGTGCTATAAGGATGGTCCAAAGATATATGTGGGTTTTTTCATTTTCTTGTTTGTTTGTTTAGTTTGTGCTGGTTCTGGGCCTTGAATACAGAGGGTGGACACTGTCCCTGTACAGTTGTATTTCCTGTACATCTGTTCCCTAACCTAGTACTCTACTGTTTGAGCCAAAACTCCACTTCTGGCTTTTTTAGTGTTTAATTACAGATGAGAATTTGACAGACTCTCCTGCCTGGGTTGACTTTGAACTGAGACAGTAAGAAAGCCAAATGACATCAACTGTATGGCCTTCTCTTTTGAAACAAGAAATATTAGATTAAGTTTATAATAAAGCTAATATTTGACAATTTTTAAAAGAAGATAATATGTCCAACAAAGAAGCCATAACTTAAATAACTCAGCAAAAGTAGGTGTACTGAATCAGTTTGTAATTATTTTTTCTGTTTGGGAAGATTACTATTGACTTCGTTGTTCCTTTTGGGGATACTCAAAGTCTTTTTGCAGTTTTTTGTTGGTCATGGGGCTTTAACTCTGATCCTGGGCTCTGTACCTCAGCTCTTCAGCTCAAGTTGAGCGCTCTGCCACTTTAGGTACAGCACCATTTCGGGATTTCTAGTGGTTAATTAAAGATAAGGGTCTCATGGACTTTCCTGACCAGGCTGTCTTTGAACCACAATCCTCTAGTCTCATCTTCGTGAGTAGCTAGGATTACAGTTGTGAGCCACCAGCGTCCGGCTTGTATTTTCATTGATGTGCACTCAATGACACTATGTAGACAAAGAATGGATATTTCAATCAATAATGACATTGCAGCTTTAGAGAAAAATTGAGGTAGCAATAAATATATCCTCCTTTTCCATGTTGTTACATTAATGATTCATGTGTTTTGGGACTCTTATATTAGCATCCACTGCTGTCTGTTTATGTGGACTTAGTATCAGAAATTGTTCATAGAGAAATATAAAAGACTAATATTTTTAGAAAGCAAAGGAAGTAAGGTATGAAAGAATAGCATAGAAGGATATACGATTCATCACACAGAGATTAAGAACTAGCGTAAGTGACTAGAATGCTAAAGGCAATAAGAAATAAGCGTAGTTGATAACTAGTTCTTCAATAACCAAAAATGGTTCCCTAGAACAGTTTGTGGTATAACTTAGTTATTCCTATCATTTATTCACTCCATGGGGAGTTATTCCTTCTCTTCTGTCAAAGCTATTAATTATCCTATGCCTTTTTGATGCCGTGAGTTACCAAAAAGTTTTCCAAATCTCACATAGACTACCCTTCTCATTGTGATTAGCAGTGACCACTCAAAATCCTGGAATCTTTGAATTTCCAGGATTAATCTTCACCTGATATCTAATCACATTCTTGGCATTAATTGCGATGACCTATTAACAGAATATTTTTTGTTTTTTTGGTTTTGTTTTTTTTGGGGTCCAGTCGTGGGGCCTCAAATCTGGGCCTGGGCGCTGTCTCTCAGTTCTTCAGCTCACGGCTAGCACTCTACCACTTTTGCCACAGCGACACTTCTGACTGTTTTCTTTTTGTTTATGTGGTGCTGAGGAATCAAACCCAGGGCCTCATGTGTGCAAGGCAAGCTCTCTACTACTGAGGCACCTTCCCTGCCCTTTAAAAAATACTATTCTAATATAGGTAAAATAAATGAATTACAGACTATTGCTAGGTATCAGTTGGAATGAGCAATTGTATATTCCAAGTATGGGTTATTTATTTCGCATTTACTAGCTAAATGACTTTTTTGCCAGTCTTGGGGCTTGAACTCAGGTGCAGGGAACTGTTCCTGAGCTTTTTTTTTTTTTTTTTGGCTGAAGGCTAACACTTCACCACTTGAGGCACAGCTCAAATTTCAGTTTTTTTTCTATTTATGTGGGACTGAGGAATTGAACCTAGGGTTTGATTCATGGAAAGCAATAACTGTTCCATTTAGCCACATTCCCAAAGCCCTAAATAACTTTCTTACTTTTTATATTTATACATTTTATTATTGTGAAAATATCGTACAGAGGGGTTACAATTACATGAGCAAGGTAAAGAGTACATTTCTTAGCAAGCATTGTTGCCTCCTCCTTCCCCTTACCATCCCTGCCCACTGATTCCCCATCCCTCCCCCGCCAAAGTTGTAAAGTTCGTTTTTCAACATAACGTCTTATACATCTCATTTCGCAATGGGACTTGGTTAAGATGGCATTACTTTTTCATTCCATTACTATGTATTATAATTTAGGCCAGGTGGTAGAAAAGGAAGTGGAAAACAATACTAAGTCCAGTAAAGCTGACATTCCTATCACATCACTAAGGAAGTACAGTGTTAAGGCCTGCTGGACTCATAAGGCTGTTGCATGTGACATTATTATGTAAAACATTATTGACCATCTCCGACATCCCTAATATTCTGTTTCCACTTTCAAGGTCACGAGACAAATATCTAAGTCTTTTTATTGATAGGGTGTGTTTTCTAGGAAGGAAGAAGGAGGATGTGGAATGTGATGGTGGAAAAATATGTATATTGGCTTCCTGTCCACATTTTTTGCATTTTTAAAAAGTGCTACTGATAAACTCCCACTTACTTCTAATTGACTATTCTGTCTGTACAAGATGCAGATAAATGATGACATTTATTCTGGTGGAAAATCACATATATTAACAAAATCCATTTCTGGAAAAAAAAAGATACTAGGTAAGAAAATATTAAGTATTGTCTATAAAATGGTTTCTTTTCTTGGAGAACAAAATGTAGAATTGAAATGCTTACTCCAGCTTTCTTTGAGATTTTATGCTGTCTCAGGATCAAAATGTTCTCTAATTCCTGTAACATTCAAGCATAAAATACTTGATTTGAAGATCACAGTAATTTCAGAAACAAAGGAACATAATAGTTTCCTTCCTGCAGAGACATGTGATAGCAAGTATGATTGATTGTACTGTAGTTCTATTTTTTTTCCTCTTTATCTCAAGTGTTGCATATCTGGGCATTTTTCTGTATGTCCTGCATCAGCTTCCTGTAGGTAAGATTTACCTCTACTCTGCATTGTCAAGATGGGTCATGTGACTTACTTCAATTTACAAAAATGAAACAGAAGTAGTGAAAGATTATTTCTAGGGGAAGATTTCTGTCTCATTGTCTGTGTTTAATAGCTGACTTGTTTTCCCTTAGCTATAAAAATAACGTATTTTCAGAAGGAGTCTTTTTTCAACTTATATACTGGAAGAATATAGCATGTGAAATTGAGGCAAAACTCAAATACAGCCTCATATATATAATGCAGGCAGAATTAAGCTGTTAGTTAGTTGTTAGTTTCTTACCATTGTTGTATACCTTTATGATAGTTGACTATAGCACATCAGAATTTAACAAATACTAAACAAGAACTAAGCAAATATATAACATTTCCTGTTGGAAATTATTACATTTTTTTTATAAATAAGGATTCTCCATATGATCACTAATGAGGTTATATTCTTTCTATAGATGGGGTTAGCCACTCTAGACCATTGTATCTAATATCCATAATCATTATCCAAACCTTGTGATTGAGATGAGGAAGATCAAAATATCTAGATTTCTATTTCTCTTTTCCTCTTCCCATTTTTCTAGTGTGAATTCTCATCCTTTTTCCAAATTTTTCTATCAACAAAGGAAGAATGACACGCTGTGGATATCAAGCAAAAGGCTTCATATCAAGAATTTCATTCTTTCAGAATTAGATGAATAAATAAGACTGCCTCAAGGAAGAAAAAGAAACATGATTTTTTTCTCTTTCTGTCTTCCACCATAGTGTCTGAACATGACTCTAAATATCTAATAAACCATTTGCCTTGGCTAACTTTTTTAAAATATAGTTTGTTAAAGAAAAATTTTAAAACTAAAAAAATACAATTTAAATAAACAGTAATTTTTGGTTTGCTTTTGAGAGGCATGAAATAAAACTGCATTAACACTGTGTGAGTTGAGAGGCTAAATTCTATCAGAATCTAAACATATTGAAAAATAGATGATTTTAAGGTAAATAGCTTGTAGGTACATTTTTAATGTGACATACCCACAGAGACATCTATTTTCTTTTCCTCTCCACACTGATTCAACTTCAATAAGCAGTTCATGTAATTCAGATAGCTGTGTTTCAGAAATAGATTAAACACAAAACGTTACAAAAAGAGAGCCAGTATTGGGTGGTGCATTCGTTAAAAATAGCAGTCAAATAAATATTAACCATAATTCCAAAATAATAACAATCAACTCCTCTTGAAAAGAGAAGATTGTAGCAGAATGTATAAAATGTGATAGTGTCAGAACTGTTTCAGGAGCTGCTCTCTTGCATTTAGGATTTCTAGTACAGGACAATGTTTTAATCAGGATTAATTGCTTTCAGGAACTAACATTTTCTAGTTATAATTCATTGAAGAAGTAGGTTGTTCAAAATTAATGAACGGATAACAAGTTATAGTAGAAAATAGTGCTAGACACTCATTGTGGTTGGCAGTAAAATACCTTCCAATAATGTCTCTCATCCCCCAAATGTCTAATCCCTCAAATGTAGATATGCACTATTATATATATATATAGATATATATAGATATATCTATATATATATACATTTGTAAAATATTCATCTCTCATTACCTAAGGCACACGAATTTGAATAATTACCAGATGGGGGAAGTATAACTCAAATGGGTACTTAAAATCCCAGCTGTAGTTCAAAGGGGTAATGATCAGATAAGATCCATCAGAAAGATATAAAGATGCTACATTAGAAGATAAAGGAAAAGACAACCCAGATTCTGAATTTCTGAAAAGCGGAACAGGTTGTAAATGCCTTTCCACTAGAATTATCTAAAAAATCTTTTAGCCCTGTAGGTGGCTTGATTTTAATGTGGTGAGACTTCTTTTAGATTTCTGTCCTTTAGAACTTTAAAATGATAAATACGGATTATTCATGCCAATTAATTTGTAGAAATTTGTTACAGCAGATTTGGTTTAGTAAACTAACTCAGGTACAGCCTTTTCCTGATGCAACTATAGAGACATCACATGTCCTAGTTTCTGAGAATAAGAAAAATTTGCCACTGGCTTTGTACACATGTATGAAGGATATATTCCTAAGGGCCTTGCATTAATGAAGTCTTCAAATTCTAAATAATATTTAAATAAGGAACTCCCTAACTTTATTTTCATGTTTGGGGATCAAAGTACTAAAGTTATGTATAAGGCTAGGGTAAGAATATGGAAATGAAATCTGTCTCCTAATATTATAAAGATTATGTCATTTTGAGTTACAGTTTCTAAAGTATTATAAAATAAAGTAAAACAGAAACAGAAACTCAATTTTTCCATCCTTCCTAACTTTCCAACAGAAATTAGAGAATCCAGAAAAAATACAGCAATCCCAGGATGGTATAAGATGATATAGGATAACTAGACAGTGACAAAGAAGATAACAAAAATGGGTCCCCTGGAACCATGGGAAACAAAATCTACATCTACAGCATGTGATATAGCTACAAAATAGTTTCCACTATACTAAGTCTTTGATATTTTATGTTTGTTTTCACAGCAATTTTCCTCTCTTAGGAAATGACTTTTTATTAATACTCAAGGGTTTGCAACTTATAACCCAGTAAAAAATAATGCTTCTAAATGTAAACAGGCATGATTCTAAGAGTAACCAAGGCTACTTGTGTTGCTATAGCTGATAAATAAGAATGTCGTTGGGGAATAGTCAAACAATCTTGAACTTTTCCATATCTTTCCTCTCCTCCAACATGAATCATCCTAGTCAAGATATGTAAAACATTAATAGAGGATTTTTCAACTCCAAATGGATTGAAGAACTCGAAGTCAAAGAAGACACTCTGAAAATATTACAGGATGGAATAAGAGAAACCCTAGGTCTCCTTGGCTCAGGCCGAAATTTTCTGAATAGAGACCCGGAAACACAACAAATCAAAGAAAGGTTGGACAAATGGGATTGCATGAAGTTGCAGAGCTTCTGCATGGCAAAGGACATAGCTAGCAAGATCAATAGAAAGCCCACGGATTGGGAGAAGACCTTCACTAGCCATTCAACAGACAAGGGTCTCATATCTAAAATATACTTGGAACTCAAGAAATTAAATCCCCCAAAAACAAATCCTCAAAGAAACAACTGCCCAATAAATAAGTGGGCTAATGACTTAAAGAGAAACTTCTCTGAAGAAGAAAGAATGATGGCCAGTAGACACATGAAGAAATGCTCAACCTCCCTACCCATAAAAGCAATGCAAATCAAAACAACTTTGAGATATCACCTCACTCCAGTTAGAATGGCAAAAATCAAGAACTCTAACAACAACAGATGCTGGAGGGGATGTGGACAGAAGGGAACCTTACTTCATTGTTGGTGGGAATGTAAACTTGTTCAACCACTTTGGAAAGCAGTATGGAGGTTCCTCAAAAGAATTCACATGGAGCTCCCCTATGACCCACCAATCCCACTTTTGGGCATTTACCCAAATGTTTACAAACAAGACCACACTAAAGCTGCCAGCACAACTATGTTTATTGCAGCATTATTTACCATAGCTAAGATATGGAACAAGCCCAGATGCCCCTCATTAGATGAATGGATCAAAAAATGTGCTAAATATACACAATGGAATTCTATGCCTCCATCAGAAAGAATGACATTGCCCCATTTGTTAGAAAATGGATAAACTTGGAAAAAATTATATTAAGTGAAGTAAGCCTGGCCCAAAGAAACATAGGTCCCATGGTTTGCTTTATTTGCAATATCTAGTATAGGTATGAGTCAAGTGGAAAAGGTCAGATAATGTGTTATTAGGAAAATGAACCCTTAGATATGTATTTTAATGTTTTTTTCTTTCAAGCATTTGTTTCTAATGCATTTATAAGATTATCTCTTTGTTGCTTTGTATGTCCCTCCTCCACATTATAACCCCTGCTTTCACTATATTTGAAGTCAGTATAAATTCAAGGAAGACCATATAAATTCAAGGAAGACCATAAAACATTGAGTTCCAGCCCTAAAAATGGCATATACACACAAGACAACAACAAAATGTAATATGAACATCAATAATGAAGACAAAATATTAGAAAAGATCATGAGAAATATGTAAACATCTGGAAGACAGAAATCATTTGACAGAATTTTGATTCATGAAAGGGAAACGTGACAGTCTCATTTGTACAATCTCATTGTGGTCATTTTTATTGAAACCTGGCTATTAGGTAACCTGTGAAAGAGTAGATTGGATTACCTGACTTAGCAGACCTTGCCTGTGACTATGCACCATCCCACTATGCAAAATCTAAAATAATGCTTGTTAATTTAAATAAAACCTCATGTTAGAGACTCTTTGGCCCACAGAGACTGAGGTCCTTATATTGAGGCTTCAGACCAGTGCTTTTGTTTATAACCACTCCTGTTTTAACAAGTTGGGACAAATAGAAGTAGTGGGTTTAATTATAATAGGGAAAAATGCTACAGACTTATTTTTGTTGCTTAGGCTCTAACCACCTTAGATTATTTTTCAGGCCAAGCCACCCTTGAGTAATGATCGCTTACCTATGGGTTCCACAAATGTGAGATATCTGGAAATTTCATTATATCTAGCTTTCTTTGTTTTTGTAGTTCCTCACAAATTTGTGTTTATCAGAACTGGCCCTCATATCAGTCTTCTAAATCTCAGCTTTTTAATTAGCAAGGTATATTTCATCTCAAGCTTGGACCCACATTATTTTTCAATGTAAACATTCAATATTGACTTCTGTTTTCTAGATATTAAATTCTATCAAGGTTAGTATGGATATTTATGATCTTATAAGAACATAGATAAATCCTTTGAATACTTTTTCCAACTTATTTAAACATTTCTAGTATGACATCTCAAATAGGACATTAATATGTCTCAAGTACCTTATGCAGACCAGTTAATTATTTTGTGCACATATTAAGTCCAACATAATTTTATCAAATCTATATTAGTTTCCAGTATTTACAGATAAGTTTCTTTACCAAAAATAATTGTCTCATGTTTCCCTTTTATAATTAAACCCACCACTTCTCTTTTTCGAATCCAAAACCTGTTTTATCCTGGCAATCAACACATTTTTTTCTCCGACTTTTAGCTCATGCAATAAACAAACATGATTGCCATCAAATCTATGGTAGATTATTCCCAGTTATTGTATGCCTTAATTTTTTATTGCATTAACTCGAGTTACCTTTTGGTTCTGTTATTAGAGATTGTAGCAAAATTCGTTTCCCATTCACTTGAAGAAAGCCTGAATTGATTTCCTTTTCTTTGACTAGAGGAAATAATGTTGCTATAATCCTCTCTGTTTTGACGTTTGGGTGAATGTTACATCTTATTTCTATGAGACAAAGCCTGGAAAGATCAATTCCTGTGCTATAAAGTGGGTATTTGCTTATTTCATATGCTAAGAACCTGTAAAATATTTTCAGAAGTGGATTTCCCATTTGACATTTCTGCCAGCATCCATTTTCTCTGTTTCTTGATAACATTTAGTATGGTCATTATAGTATTATGTGAAGTAATTTTTATACATGTTTTAAGATTTCATTTTGGTTTTAATGTGCATTTATTTGGCGACTGATAATGTTTTACTTATGCTTATTTTTCACAAGATATACTTTGCTGGTTTCTAATTGATGTTTTTTTTTTAACATTAGGTTTTGAGAGTTCTATGTAGAATCTAGATTTGAGGCATTCTTCAGGTATAAGATTTATACATATTTTATCCTTGACTATGGGTACACTTCATCATCATTATAATCATCACCATCATCATCATCACTATCAGTATTACTACTATTACTTTTCTACATGTATTTATGGTCTTGGGGCTTGAACTCAGGGTCCCTGAAATTTCTTGCAATTTGTTAAAAATTTACCATTTCAGTCATGCCTCACTTTTGGCTTTTTGCTCATTAATCAGAGATAATATTCTCAAGGACTTTATTTTGTGGAGGGCTGGCTTCAAACAGCAAAACTTAAATCACAGGCTGCCAAGTAGCTAGGATGAGATACATGAGCCACCT
This sequence comes from Dipodomys merriami, assembly GCF_024711535.1. NCBI lineage: Eukaryota > Metazoa > Chordata > Mammalia > Rodentia > Heteromyidae > Dipodomys > Dipodomys merriami. The sequence continues at coordinate 1,459,952 of NW_027206024.1, forward strand.
GCTTCCAACTTCTATTCACTACTTGTATATGAGCTTTCACAGACCAAATTAATTTACCCTTTCATTGAGTTCTACTATACTGTTTTCCTTGCCTATAATTTTAATGCCAAATTTAAGAAAGCTTCATCTCCAAAATTATCAAGACCTCTTTCTTTGTTTTACATTTACATCACTCCTTTTGTTTTATATGCCACGTTTTAACCCTGCTTGAAGTTAATATTTGAATAAATTGTTATGTTTAAGTCAATGTTTACTTTTTAATTCTCCCCAATATTGTCTAACCTATCACCACTTATTAAAAAGAAAGTCATTCCACAAATGTTTGGTTTTACCCCTTATTAAATATTCCTTGATAATATTTATGTGGAGCTAATCTGGTGCTGTACAGACCCATTGAGCTGTACAATTTTCCTCTACAAATATAACAATTTTATACTAACAGCTTTAATATTGGACAGAGAAATATATTCCAGTTTATTTTCCTTTGTGAATGAGTCAGAGTGCTGGTCAGGTGTTTTTAGAAGTTGTCATAAACATAAATAAAACTGTGAAGCTGGACGATGTTGGCTCATGCTTGTAATCCTAGCTGCATAGGAGGCTGTGATCTGAGGATTGTGGTTCAAAACCAGCTGGAACGGGAATGTGCGTAAGACTCTTATGTCCAATTAACCACCAGAAAACCAGCAGTGCCAGAGTTTCTCAATGGGTAGAGCACTCATTTGAGCTGACAAGCATTGGGTCAGTGCCCAGGACCAGATTTCAAAACCCACGAATGACCAATAAATAGAGGAGGAGACAATTTATATCTTGGCTCAATTGTATCCTCCAATCCACAAAAATTATATGTCCCCATTTATTTAGATTTTTGCTTTTATATTCAGCATTGTATAATTTTCAATGACGGTGGGTGAACAGTACTTTAATAATTTTGACGATGTGTGAAGTTAGCAGAAAGGAATTCACAGAAAACAGTTGAAAAATAAAGGGCAATGGGCATGGAGAAAAAAACAGGTTAATCAGGCCCTTGATCAATATGAGAGTGTGTAAAGTATTTCAATAAGATTTCTTCGTACAATTAATATACATCAATTAATAAATATCTTCCAAAGTCATTTGTATTCAAGTATGACATAAAGGATATATACAGATTCTGAAAGAAAGATAGATGAGAAAATACATACTTATAATAAATGTGTAAATAAACTAAGAAATTTGGTTAACATCGTGAGGACACATGGCTCATTAGATAAGAAGGCTACTGGCATCTAAGATAATACCAAAATGTCAGACTTGAGCCTAACTTTAAGACTGCTTAATACTATTGCTTTTTGAGTCAGTATTCTTTTTGTTGTTGTTATTGGTGGTAGTGGTGGTCGTGGGCCTTGAACTCTGTGCCTGGGTGTTGTCCCTCAGCTCTTCAGCTCAAGGCTGGAGCCACAGCACCACTTCCAGTTTTCTGGTGGTTTATTGGTAATACCAGTCTCATGGATTTTTCCTGCCCAGGCTGGCTTTGAACCGCGATCATCAGATCTCAGCCGACTGAGTACTTTGGATTATAGGTGTGAGCCCCCAGCACCAGGCTTCAGTCAGTATTCTTAGTACACGGAAAAAATACAAATATTTTGGAACCAAGCTGTAGAAGACTGCCTTTTTTGCTTTAGAAGAGAGCTGTCAGGTACCTTATGAGTAGATAGATTTAACAAAAATTGAACATATCAGTCCACACTGAATGCTACCAAACATTTTGCAAAGTTCCAAAAATGATAAGAACATTAACTGTAATAATTACCTGGGCAATAAATGACATGTTTGAGTGTTCTGTCTTTATTGTTACTGTTGTAAATGTACAATGCCATTTTATTCATTTTTGTTGTTGTTTCCTTTGTATGTTCTTTCCCCTATGGCATATCCCCTGTTGTCACTGTACTCAGTTTTGATACCCTGCATCTTGTATATACATGTCTAATCTGGGGAGGGGAAAAAGAATTACAAAACGGTGAAACAAGGACACAGGATGACACATTGCAACAAATATACTCACAAGACAGTATATTGGAAATGAACTTTACCACTTCATGCAGTAAGGGGTGGGTTGATAGGAATGTGAGAGCTGGGGGAGGGAAGGGATAGTGGGACAACCCAAGGAAGAGAAAGGGTAAAAATGATCAACAATTAATGTACTCATTGCCTTACTCATGTAACTGTAACCCCTCTGTACATCTTAACCATAAAATAAAATAAAGTAAAATCAATAAAGGACATGTTTGGCAAATATAGTACAATGATAACTTACAGAGAAATGAAAATAATAATATACATATATACCGATGTATATGTATATACACATATGTATATTCATATATGTATACATATATAGGCATTTGTATGTATACACATATAAGTATGGATATATGCACATGTATACATAGTGTGTATACATATTCATTTACTTAAATCACTTGAATCAGAAATATATTAAGATTCCTTTCTGTCCACATCCCCTCCAGCATCTGTTGTTGTTAGAGTTCTTGATTTTTGCTGTTCTAAATGGAGTGAGGTGATATCTCAATGTTGTTTTGATTTGCATTTCTTTTATGGCTAGGGATGTTGAACATTTGTTCATGTGTCTATTGGCCATCCTTCTTTCTTCTTCAGAGAAGCTTCTCTTTAAGTCTTTCGCCCACTTATTTATTGGGCAGTTGTTTCTTTGAGGATTTGTTGTTGTGTGGTTTAATTTTTTGAGTTCCAAGTATATTTTAGATATGAGACCCTTGTCCATTGTATGGCTAGTAAAGATCTTCTCCCAATCCGTGGGCTTTCTATTGATCTTGCTAGCTATGTCATTTGCCCTGCAGAAGCTCTGCAACCTTATGCAATCCCATTTGTCCAACCTTTCTTTGATTTGTTGTGCTTCCGGGTCTCTATTCAGAAAATTTCGGCCTGAGCCAAGGAGACCTAGGGTTTCTCTTATTCCATCCTGTAATGTTTTCAGAGTGTCTGCTTTGAGTTCAAGGTCTTTGATCCATTTGGAGTTGATTCTGGTGCAGGGTGATATATAAGGATCTAGCTTTAATTTTCTACATGTAGTTAACCAATTTTGCCAGCACCATTTACTGAAGAGGCTGTCTTTCTTCCATTCTATTGTTTTAGCTTCCTTATCGAAGATTAGATGGCTATAGGTCTGTAGGTTCATTTCTGGGTTTTCAATTCTATTCCATTGGTCCTGAGCTCTGTTCTTATGCCAATACCAAGCTGTTTTGATTACTATGGCTTTATAGTAGAGTTTGAAATTTGGTATTGATATTCCTCCAGCAGTGTTCCTTCCGTTGAGAAGTGTTTTTGCTATTCGGGGTATTTTATTGTTCCATATGATTTTTTGGATTGCCTCTTCTACTTCAATGTTGGTGGGAATGTAAACTTGTTCAACCACTTTGGAAAGCAGTATAGAGGTTCCTCAAAAGACTTCACATAGATCTCCAATCGCACTTTTGGGCATTTACACAAATGTATACAAACAAGACCATACTAAAGTTACCAGCACAACTATGTTTATTGCAGCATTATTTACCATAGCTAAGATATGGAACCCACCCAGAAGCCCCTCAGTAGATGAATGGATCAAGAAAATGTGGTATATATACACAATGGAATTCTATGCCTCCATCAGAAAGAATGACATTTCCCCATTTGTTAGGAAATGGAAAGGCTTGGAAAAAATTATATTAAGTGAAGTAAGCCAGGCCCAAAGAAACATAGGTCCCATGGTTTCCCTTATTTGCAATATCTAGTATAGGTATGAGTCAAGCGGAAAAGGTCAGATAATGTGATGTTAGGAAAACGAACTTTAAATATGTATTTTAATGTTTTCGTTTCTTTCATGCATGTGTTTCTAACGCATTTATAAGATTGTTTCTTTGTTGCTTTGTATGTCCCTCCCCCACAGTGTAACCCCCGCTTTCACTTTATTTGATGTCAGTATAACATGTGGAGGAGATGGGGACAAACAAGTCGTTTAAGGATTCAGGTGGACCTGTTGCAACAAGGAGAATTACAAAATGTCATGTCAAAGCAAGCTTTATAATGTCGGTGTGTGTGGGGGGAGGGGGGTATGATTGGGTGGGGGGGAGGGGGGGAGGCTGGGAAGGGAGGTGAAGGGTAAACAAAGGAGGAGGCTGCAATGCTTGGTAAGAAATTTATGCATTATCCTGCCAATGTAATTGTAATCCCTCTGTACAGTATGTTCTCAAATAAAATAAAATAAAATTAAAAGAAAAGATAAAAAAAGAAATATATTAAGAGCATATTAATACCAATGAAAAATATTAACCATCGTGAATAAATTATCAAAAAATTGAAATACATATCTCTATATTAATATAACAACATAGGAACATACCTAGACATTGCATACATATAGAGATTAGTGGAAATAGAAACAACAATGAGATTGCACTGCACAACCACTATGTAGAAATTGGAATTCTTATACATTGGTGCTTGTCACTTAAAATGATAGAGTCTGTGTGTTAAACATACTGGCAATCTTGAAGATATTACACATAGAGTTGCTTCTGTGATCCAGCGTATTTTTTGTTTTCTTTTTGGTCAGTCGTGGGGCTTGAAGTCTGGGCTTGGGCACTGTCCATGCACTCTTCAGCTCAAGGCGAGCGCTCTACCGCTTGAGCCACAGCGCCACTTCGGTTTTCTAGTAGTTTATTGGTGATAAGAATCTCACGGACTTTGCTTCCCGGGCTGGCTTTGAACCTTAATCCTCAGATCTCATCCTCCTGAGTAGCTAAGATTACAAGTATAAGCCACTGACGCCCAGTTTGATCCAGCATTTTGAATCATAATTTTATATACAAAATATTTTTCAACGTATATCCAAGGAGACACATATACAGGAATATACATAGCAAAACCTTTTACAATAACATATGATAAAATATTGAAATGTCCATTGAGGATGTTATATAATTATTCACATGCATACAAAACAATATACTCCATCCATGAGAAAAATTTACATGGTCTTACTTTGGAAACAGTAATATTACATGGAAGAAATGGATAGACTACATTTTATAATAATGTGATCTTTTTAAAATTGGCACATCTGTAGAAGTAGAATATGAAATAATAGCTGCTCAAGAGGAGGTAGGTTGAAATGATGACAGGAAGTGACTACTAATAAATATTGGAGTATTTTGAGAGGGTAGTGATGACAAAATGTTCTAGAACTGAAGCTCATGTTCTTACTCCAACTCTTTAACATTTTAAGAATCATTGTACTTTATTAAAGAATTACAGAGTGCATTTGCATAAACCTGAGGAAAAAATTTTTATACTAGTAATGTGTGAATCTGAATAGTAGTGTGTGCAAATTTAGAATTTCAAATCCTCAGAAATCTGTAATGCATAACTTTAGTATATTGATGAATAAAATTAGCAATAAAGTATAATCAGTTATATATTTTCTGAGTGACAATATATAACATTGCAAGTAAGTGAATATTCTACAAAATTATGTAAATTGAGGGATGAGATAGGATTGAGAAGGATGAAGGATAATGATCATCAAGGTGCATTGTATTGGCCATGGAATATGGCTTAGTAGTATACTGCTTGCCTTGAATGTGTGAAGCCTTGGGTTTGATTCCTCAGTACTACATAATTTTTAAAAAGCTGGACTTGGCAATATGACACAAGGTGTAGAGTGTTAGAGTGAGGAAAAGAAGCTCTTGGGCATTGCCAAAGCCCTGAGTTCAAGCCCCAGGACTACCAAAAAAAAAGCTTCATTGTATAAGCCAGGCACTAGCTGCTCACCTGTAATCCTCAATAATCAGGAGGCTGAGGATTGAGGTTTGAAGCCATCTCAGGCAAGAAAGTCTGTGAGAGATTCCTATCTCCAATTAAATCTCAGAAAAATCTGATAGTGCTGCTATGCCTCAAGTGATAGAGTTCTAATATTCATGAAAAGGAGCTCAGGGACAGCACCCAGACCCAGAGTTCAAACCTCAGAAGCCAAAAAAGAAAAAAAAAACACACTAAACACTATTCATAAACTGCTTTGTCAAACAGCAACTCCCATACAATTACTTAAAGTTAATTAAAAATATGATTAGAATAAAATACAAATCACTTTGGAAACCAGACATGGATAGAATACAGGGGACAGAGTAAATTTTATATCACACGATTGAGTTGAAATATGTTCTTCAGTCTTCTTACATCATTTATGAAATTGACAATACTGCCAAATATAGGTCAATTTCCTTGAGGAATAGATTGAATTCTATTGTCTTTTCATAGTAAACCATAAAGGTGATTTTTTGCCCCTTTTTGAAGTATATCTGACACTTTAAAGTAGATTTTTCCTAATCTAATATTAATTTAATCAATAATTTATTAGGGTGATGTTGGTCAGATTTTTTTCCAGTAAATCTTATCCCTTATAATAAGTGAGAGCATGCTGTGTCAGTCTCCTATCAATATGACAACATACTTTATAAAATTAACTTAAATTGGAGAAAGATTAATCTTGGCTTCTGATTTTATACATTTCATTTTTATGTTTCTTATCCTCCTTGCTTTTGGTTGGTGGTGGCACAGTACCCCATGTCAGGAACATGTGATGGAATGTGTGTATTCATGGAAGCCAGGAAGTAAAGAAGAGGAGGAATAGGAGTGGGAGAGGGAAAAAGAGGAGGAGGGGAAGAGAAAGAGTGAGACGGAAAAGGAGAAGGGAAAGGAGAAGGAAACAGAGAAGGAAAAGAAGGAAGAGGAGGAACGGACTTGATCTTAACATCCTCTTTGATCACAAGTTCTCAGTGACCAAATCTCTACAACTATGCCCACTTAAAAGAATTCACTTCTTTAAGGCAACATAATGAAAGCTAATTATTAATCCCAATCCTTTATGACTTCAGATTTAATTTCTAGAGTGGTGGGTAGATATTTTTACACATTTCAATAACTTCTGTTCCTAAATATTGACTTGAATTAATCAGAGAAGCTATTTGGCATGGAGCTGGTTTGGTTATACCATTGCTGGAGAGATGAATGAAATATTTGAGTGCAAATACTTTTTATTTAACAGATAAGAAAGCTTCAAGAGATTTCATTTTGTGACCTTCAAAAATGAATATTTCATCTAACTCATAATGACTTGAATTTTTCATAAACTTTATGGCATCTACATTCAAGTTTTTGTCATCTATAGTGAGGTTCTTTCTTTCTACTTGAAGGAAAAATTAATATTATCATAATCATTTATTTCTTAAATATTTTATAGAGAGTAGGTATAATATGAATTTCCTACCATTCAAAAATAAGTTATATCCAAGTCTATAGTGTAATGCCAAAGTCGCAGGACCCCCCACAAGAAGACCACCGAGAGCTGTTTTATTTAAACGGGCGGCAGCTTGGGCCTCTTCCTACACTCCGACACAGTGGAGCCCAGGAGGAGAGCCCCGAGCTAAGGATTTGCAGGTCTTATATAAGCACACAATCAACCAGGTGTTTTGATTACCACCACGTTTTGCTTTGCTAAGCAATACGTGGTGGTCACTGCCTCAAACTTTAACCTTTCATTCCCTCCCTTGACTTATGGTCCTGAGCCACAATCTTGTGGCTCTGGCTCAAAACTAAACTCCAACAGCTCTTGATTTTGAATGAGTATACCAATAACAATCAGTCCATTTTTCTTTTCTTCAGGAGTGGTTGGGTAGGATGCTTGGAGACTTCCCATGTTTCCCCACAGTCGTCCAGACAAAGGGGTCAGCTGGTCTGGTGTGGGAACAGTGGATCCAAGCAGCAATGCCATCCACCTTAAGGGCAGTAGGTGTAGCCAGTAGCACCATGTAAGGTCCCTTCCACCATGGTTCCAGAGATCGCAAGTTGTGCCTTCGAACAAACACCCAGTCCCCTGGTTTAAACAAATGTGGGGTAGGAATAGAAGCAGAATCATATAATGCTCTAAGCTGGGGCCCCATACTCTTATGCACCAGCTGTAAATAGTCATGCTTACACAGAAATTCAGTATCATCCAAATCAGCAAGCAATTCAGTCTGAAGGCTAGGGATTATGGGTGGAGGGTGTCCATACATTATTTCAAAAGGATTAAAGCCAAGCCGATAGAGTGAATTTCTTATTCTAAACAAGGCAAAAAGAAGGAGTGATACCCAGTCTGTGCCACTCTCCAAGTCCAATTTAGTTAAGGTCTCTTTTAGAGTCGGATTCATTCTTTCTACCTGTCCTGAACTCTAGGGTCTATAAGCACAGCGCAATTTCCAATCCATCCACAGTACCACAGATATTCCCTGACTTACTTTTGAGACAAAGGCCAGTCCTTTGTCCGAGTGGATGGGAAGCCATACCTGGGTAGGATTTCTTCCAGGATCTTCTTAGTCACGACGTTCACAGTCTCATGCTTTGTTGGGTAGGCTTCAACCCACCCTGAAAAAGTATCTACAAAAACTAGCAAATATTTATATCCAAATTTTCCAGTTTTAATTTCTGTGAAGTCTACTTTCCAATGCACACCTGGTCTATCTCCATGGAGGCGACCTCCTTTTGTAACGGGTTCATTGGGGACATTGTTGAGCTGAAAGGCTTTACAATTTTTAACAATGTCCTCAATAAGTTGATTTCCTTGCCTAATTTTTACTTCTGAGTGTCGGAGCAAGTCCTGCATTCTTCGGGTTCCCTCCCCAGTTTTCTACGAGTCTTTGTTTCCTTCTCTCTCTGGGGGTTTATAGGCCATGGGAATTTTCTTTATCCACTCCAAGTCTTCTTGGGAGTACTGAGGCTCAGGAGGCAACACGTGGTGGTCATTGCCTCAAACTTTAACCTTTCAATAGGAATAATTGGATAAGTGCTGGAATATCTTGCTTTAGTTCAGATTTAAAGTTAAATTTATAAAGTGCCTTATAGTTCAATTTTGGCAATAAAAATGAAAAACAGGCATGTTTTATCCTGAAGAATGTCATTATTTTATGTGTGAAAAAATAAAATAAACGTAATATTAATTCAGTGAAAATAAGAAATCAAATCCTTATGTAATGCATCTATTCCATAGATTATGAAATATATTGGTAAAATTAATAAAACTTGTACTAAGTATGTTACTTAAGACATGAAGCAAGTGATAATTTTTTTCTAGGTGACGTTGATATAGAAATCAAAGCCCAAAGATTCCAGAGTTCTGTTTGATTGATACGTGTCAATTTACACTTATGCTTGTCTCATCTCAATGTTATTTCAGCATAACTGAGAACAGAACTAAATAAAAATATCACTCAAATGTTTAGCCTTTATTTTGTTACTAAATATGTCATTTTGTATCTATTTTATTTGAAAAATCTGGTAAATTTATTTAAGTCATATCAACAATAATGAGAAATAAACAGGATCTAGCTCCTTAAAAGAGAATGAATAAGAAAAAAAAATGACTCTATTGTTTTTTTCCAAGGCTGAATTAAGCCAGGCCCAAAGAAACATAGGTCCCATGCTTTCACTTATTTGCAACTAGTATTTGTCTGAGACAAGCAGAATCGGTCAGATAAGTTTATGTTAGAAAAAATGGACCCCAAAATAAGGATTCAAATGTTTTTTTTTCTTTCTTGCTATTGTTTCTAACATATTTATAAGATGATTTCTTGTTGCTTTGTATGTCTCTTCCCCATGGTATAACCACTGTTTTCACTGTATTTGATGTTGGTATACTTTGTGGAGGGGGAGGGAAAAAAAAACGTATTGTTTAAATAGTGATAAAGGTGGACCCATTGGAATAAAGAGATGTACAAGCCATTTTGTTGAAAAACGAACTTTAGAACTTTGGCGGAGGGGGTCTGGGTTGGGCATGGGAAAGGCTGCGAAGGGGAAACAATGGAAGAGGCAACGAAATGCACTTATTACCTTGCCCATCTAATGGTAACCCCTCTGTAACGTATTTTCACAATTAAAAAAGAAAGAAAAAAAAGAAGGAAAAAAGTGAAACAATAAAGAAAAAATTGAACCTCATTTTGCATTTTGACTTTGTATATTCTGGTGCGTTGCAATTGTGTACTATGTGACTATCCCATAAATCTGGGCTCAAATCACTAGGGCTACTGGAAGAAAATTTCAATATCGAAAGCAGCTAATACCGCTGTGCAGTTGTTTGTGGGTTTCACTACAGTAGCAGCAGGGCATTGTTATACCTGGAATGGAGACCCTCCAAAAATCACCAGAGACCAAGATCAATGTAAGTGAAAAAAGAGTCATTTATTTGCAAGTTCAAGCTTGGTCCTCCACACACTCGGTAACCTGTGACACTTAGAAGCCCTGAGCATAGACTCAGTACAGTTTTCATGGTATTGAATACTCAACCTTAAGGGAGTGTTACATGAGATATTACATGATTGGCTAATATTTTAAGCAAATTAAGCTACACATACATGATTGGTTATTATTAATACTGACTTGTTATTGACGGATACCACTTGGCCACTGGGTCACCGTGTCTTGTATAGCCACCCAGGGTTTGGTTGATGTATCCAGAGAAAATTCCTGTAGCTTGCCAAAGGATTATTTGTTTCAGTTGCCTGGCAATTGTTTTCTTTTCTATATCATTTCTGGGTCAAATTCATGGTTCTTTTTATAATCCGTACCTCACAAGATGGTTGCTAGTCTGTAATGGAGTTAGTTCTTTATTGTGCCTCTTTAAGTCTTAGACTCTTCATTCTCCCGTTTCTATTATGCACCTGAAAGGCTAATCATTGTCCTTACGGGCCTGAGTTATGTCTTTTATCAGGGATTAATTGATATGGCGTTCTCAAGACCATCAGTTGTACGGTATTGACTCGTTTCTTAACACACATCACTAATCAATTTACAACACAAGGCCCTATAGTGAACACAAGCACTAGAATGAAAATGGGACCCAACAGAGTGGATATTAATGTAGTAATCCAAGGGGAATAATTAAACCATGATTCAAACCATCCTTCTTGCTGTTCCCTTATTCTTTTACAACTCCAGAGTGATTTGCATAGAAGCAACATTCTTCCCTAGGGCAGCACATAGACCTCCTTGCTGTAAGAAAATTAAGTCCAGCCCTTGCCTGTTTTGTAACACCACCTCAGGTAAGAAATCATGAGATTTTTGAAAGTAGGCTGTAGAACATTCCAGGTTTTTGATATCCTCATCTATAGAAGCACAAAGGTTAGAGTAGGGTGTTCTCTGAGTAACCAGGGATGCTACTCGAGGCCCTACTCCAGCTAAGCCCACCAGGGCCACGATAGTCACGGCTGTTATTATTTCTATTTTAGCTCTTCGCGGCCAGTAGCTTGCTGTGGACATTTTTATCATCTTGTCTTCCAGAGAATTGTAAAGTAGTCATGGGATGAGTTGCACCATGACACAAAAGCTGTTTGTCCTATTTGAAACCTCCAATGCACAAAAGGGGTTAGGACAGTTGAACATGTCTACCAAACATCTTGGAGAGGTAATCGATAAGCTTCCTCAGGAGTCCATTTTTGGGTCTGATTACATAAGTGAGTAAAATTAGTTAGTACTCGTCATACACATAACCGTTGTCCTATAACTGCCTTTAGGGTAAGTTTTGCCTCTTTTTATTCCCATCTGCATGATTTACTTGTTTTAGTTACATTCTGTACCCCTGCAATACCCTCATAAAATGGGGGTCTCATATCATAACACATCCAACATGTACTGGTAATATCAGGCCGGGTCTGATTGATTACATTATAAGTTTGAACCAACAGCTGCCATAGAGAATCCTCCAGCAAGGGATGTTCTCCCTGAGGGGGTCTCCTCTTTTCTGAGGAGATGGGGTCACTACAGCCTAGGGCTTTTTCTTTACACTTGCTTTGGCTTTTGTGGCAGAAGCCGGTCTTAAAACAGTGTTTGGTCCCATTACTGTGGCAATTGTCTGTAGAATTCTAAGTGTGCCATTGTGAGTCTTTCAACATCGGTAAAATCTTAGTCCCCAAGTCTTTCCTAATTCCCATCCTAGGACTTGTTTGCCCTTGTCTGTGAACCGAACTTTCACTCAGGCATCAGAATCCTGGGGAACCCTAATTTGTTGGTGCATAGGCATCCCATTAAACTGGATGCCAACTGGCCCTGATTTAGTAAAAGTAACACGGTCTCTTCCTTTTCCTTTCCATTTTCCTGAGGTACTTGTTTTGCAGCCCCAGCTCTTACAGTAAAAATCCTCTGGTCCTCCACAATTACTAGTCCTTCCTTCCCCTGGGCAAACATACCAGTGTCTCCATCTACACTCAACAAGCCTAGGTCCTTCCCATACTCCCTCAGGGAGCTGGCACAAATTAAATGTAAGCCTGTCTCAAAACCATAGTGAGGGTCCCTCTTTCACAGCCAGAGGGAAACGTTTGTCAATTACCTGATTACTAATAATCCAAGCCCAATTATATGGGCGATTAGGATTGCAGGCACCCACTATTATGTCAATACAATTTCCAAGTAAGGTATACGTCAACAACCATTTCATGACTTAGTCTTTTTTACAGCTCAATTTGAGCTTTAAGGATTGTCTGTGGAAATTGAGACTTATCATTCTGGGTTCTCTCCAAAATCGGTTATGGGATCTGCAGGCTTCGCATGCAAATGGTGGATCCAGGTAGCGATGCTGTCGACTTTGAGGACAGTTGGATTCTTCAAGATGACCACAAAGGTCCTTTCCACCGCGGTTCCAGGTTTTCCTGTCGGTGTCTTTTCACCAGGACCCAGTCCCGGGGTGGAAGTGATGTGGGATCAGTGGAGGGCCTGACTCGTACAGCACAGTCAGTCTAGGCCAGACATAAAGGCGGGTGCTGTACAGGACCCTGAGAGAAAACAAAAGTTCAGAGTCATCATCTTCCCTAAGAAACTGCTCTGAAAATTAGGAATTATGGGAGGGGGAATTACGAACACAATTTCATAGGGGGAAAGACCAATTTTCAAAGGGGAGTTTCGTACTTTGTATAAGGCAAAGGGAAGGAGAGTTACCCACTCACCACCAGTCAACATGGTCAATTTGGTCAGGGTCTACTTTACAGTTCTATTCATCCTTTCTACCTGTCCTGAGCTTTGGGCGTCTATAAGCGCAATGCAGTTTCCAATCTGCCCCAAGAGCATTAGCAATTCCCAGACTTACCTTCAACACAAAGGCTGGTCCATTATCTGATCCTATCATGCTAGGGAAGTCAAACCTGGGTAAGATTTCTTCCAGCAACATCTTAACCACCACCTGTGCTCTTTCATGCTTTGTAGAAAAGGCTTTTACCCATCCTGAAAAGGGAAACTTAATAGATATTTATATCCATACTTGCCAGGTTTGATTTCTGTGAAGTCCACCTGCCAGTAGGTTCCTGGTCTATCTCCTCTTATCTGACTGCCTGGTCCTGCCTGAATTTTCCCTGCATTAGACAGCTGACATGCCTTACAGTCCCTGACAATCTGTTCTATTTTAGCATGTCTATTCTTGACCCTAAGATCAGTATTTCTCACCAGGTCTTGCATCTTCCTCCCACCCATGTGGGTGCTCAATGCATTTTCAGTAGTATTTTACTCCCTAACTGTTCAAGCAAGACAATGTTGCTCTTATAGTCTCTCCATCAACCATTCAGGCATTGTGCCATTGTTAGTTGATCAATCCATTTTAAATCTTCCGTGGTTGATGTAGGAGTGTCCAGGAGAGTTCTTGCACTGGGGTCTGGCAGGTTTATCATCATTATAGAGTCTCTTTGTGTTGTCATTTCCGGGCAGTTCTGTCGGCCAGGTTATTGCCTTTATTCACAGCATCTTTAAGTTTTTGATGTCCAGGGAAATGAACAATGGCCAACTTCTTAGGCAACCAAAGAGCAGCAATTAAGGCCAAAATTTCATCTTTATTTTTGATGGACTTTCCCTATGCTGTCAGTAATCCTCTTTCTTTGTAGATAGCTCTGTGTATATGAGCCATTGCAAATGAATACTGACTATCACTATACAGAGTTAGTCTTTTCTTCTTTCCTAGTGTTAGTACTTGGGCTATTAATTTGGCTCTCTAGGCTGACGTGCCTATGGGCAGAGGTTCGGCCCAAACCACATCAGTCTCAGCCATTACTGCTGCTCCCGCCTACCTATGTCCTTGATGAACACAGCTGCTCCCATCTGTAAACCACACAAGTTCAGCATCTGGTAACACTGATCTCTTAAGTTCTCTTGGATATTACGGACTTGCGCCAGGATCTCTGAGCAATCATGTAGTGACATGTCTAGGTCTGGATCTGGTAGAAAAATCGCTTGGTTGACAGCTGAGGGAACCAGGAAATTAATTCTGAGAGGACTGAGTAGCAGTCCTTGGTAATGGATTAGTCAGGCATTGCTGAGCCATCGATCTGGTGGCTGCTTTAACACACTCTCAATAGCATGGGCGTGGTCACATACAGTTCCTGCCCTATAGTTAATTTGCATCTTTTACCATTAGAGCAGTAGCCACTTTCATTCTCAGGCATGGTGGCCATCCTGCTGCCACCGGTCTAATTTCTTTGATAAGTAGGCTACTGGTCTGCTCCACGGGCCTAGATATTGGCTTAGGACTCCTTTCATAATCCCATTATGTTCATCCACATACAAATTAAATTGTTCAGCTGTATCAGGGAGTCCTAATGCTGAGGCTGACAATAAGGCAGTTTTTATCTGTTCAAAGGCTTTTTCAACCTACTCCATCCATGTAAACAGCTGCTTTTCTTTGGTAGCCTCATAAAGGGGTTTAGCCAACTCTGCAAACCCAGGATTCCACAGACAACAAAAGGCTGCTGAGCCCCAAAACTCTCTTACGTGGTGCTGAGACTGGGGTGTTTGAATTTTAAGGACAATTTCTTTTCTTCCTTTTGTAAGCCACTGCTGCCCCCCTTTCAATAAATAGTCCAGATAAGTTACCTCTGATCTGCAGATTTGAGCTTTCTTGGCCAACACTCAAGAAACCAAGGCTTCCCAAAGTCTGGAGTAAATCCTCCATTCCTCGAATGCATTCTCTTTCAGTTTTAGCAGCAATTAATAAGTCATCCACATATTGCAACAAAGTCAAGCTAAGGTGGCTTCCCCTAGCCTCACCTAAGTCCTCATGCAGGGCTTGGTCAAAGAATGTTGGTGAGTTTTTAAATCCTTGAGGAAGTCTTTTCCAGTTCAGCTGTCCATTAATATCTCTTTCTACATCTGTCCACTCAGAGGAGAAGAGATCTTAGCTTTTAGCTGCCAAGGGTAGTCTGAAAAAGGCATTTTTAAAATCTAATACTGTGTACCACTGCCTTTCAGGAGGAAGGGTGTTCAGGAGTGTGTAGGGGTTGGGTACAGTAGGGTGAATGTCCATTACCCATTTGTTTACCTCCCTTAAGTCCTCCACTGGCTTATATTCATTGGAGTGGGGCTTACAGACTGATAGCAGGGGACTGTTCCATGCCGACTGACAGGGCCGCAGTATACCCAGTTCTAGCAGACACCTAATGTGGGGTGTTATTCGCAGCCGTGCCTCCATGGATATAGGGCACTGCCAGACTCTGACTAGGTCAGCTCCTGGCTTTACCTCAATGAATAGAGCTGGTCTATTCTTCGCTAGTTCCACTCCTTCAGTCTCTGCCCAGGCTTCTGGATACCTTTCCAGCCAGTAGGTGATTTCTTGGTGAGGAGCCTGATGTGATTGGTGCAACCGGTACTCGTCTTCCAGGCTCAGAGTCAGCCCTTGTATTGGTCTCCTTTGGGCATCTGTCACCTGGAAGCCTTCTGGATAGAAGTGAATCTGTGCCCCGACCTTAGTCAACAAGTCTCTTCCTAATAAGGGATAAAGGCTCTCTGGGATAACTAAAAATGAGTGGGACACTCGTCCCGTCACCAGATCCACTGTTCTTTGGGTGGTCCATGAGTATCGTTTAACTGCTGTGACCCCTTGCACCCAAGAAGTTTTGTTCGAATGTTTTCCATGGGGCTTTATTACTCCTTGGGACATTTTGAGTTGTGGTCATATCCCAAATTGCTGAAAGCATCGGCTATTTCTTTTTGTGACAATTGTAATTAATTTTCTTGTTTCCTCTGGTTTATGTGTGGATTGATATACATTGAAATGGGTCAGAACCAGAATTCACCTCACACTCCCCTTACCTTCCTAACCACTAATTTAAAGAATGTTAAGGACAGAGCTAACAATGTCCCAAGGTGTAAAGTGTGGACTAGCTGGTTTGTCTAAGATCCCAAAGGGGTAGACAGAGACACTTTGCGATATTCTAGCAGTGGCATCCGATAGATTACCTGACCCCAGCTTTGCTTCACGTGGGCCAATCTTTCTAGGCCAGATTTCACCCTTCGAGGTGGAAAAATAAGGGGGTCTGAAAGAGAAAGTAGTTATTATTGGACAAAGAAACAAAGCGAAGACTAACAGCCTCAAAGGGAGACAGAGTCTCTTGACATCCATCTCCAGATGAACCTGAGTGAGGAAAGTTTCATAATACTCACATTACAAACACACAGACATTAGGATAAGACACACATTTAACATCATGCCCATGGTAGACTGTCAGACAGAAAGTGAAGGTTATAGACAGGATAAATCCCAAATGTCCTCACTAGTGGAGAGTCTCCCTTGTAAACTATCGGAAAGAAAGTTTCTGACAACAAACAGGCCCAAGTGTCCACACTAGTGGATAGTTTACCTTCCCGGGGAACCGGGGGACCTCTCCCACCAGTCCAGTTGGCTGCCTTATCCGACAGGACTTTTTGCCAACTCCAATACCAATCCTGCAGGACATAAAGACCCCAGAGAGTTACAAAGTGGCAATGCCTTAACTTACCAGCCATTCTTTGCTACTCTCTGATCAGGTATCTGGGTGGGTTTATGGGTTTATCCCGGATGAGCCCCCCACCTGTTATATCTCCTCCAAAGACCACCAGAAACCCAAGATCAATGTAAGTGACAAGAGTGGTTTATTTGCAAATTCAAGCTTGGTCCTCCATGCACTCGGTAACTGGTGACACTAAGAGGCCCCGAGCATAGAATCAGTACAGTTTTTATAGTATTGAATAAACAACCTTAAGGGAATGTTACATGAGAAATTATATGATTGGCTAATATTTTAAGCAAATTAAGCTACACATACATGATTGGTTATTATTAATACTGACTTGTTATTGATGGGTACCACCTGGCCACTGAGTCACCGTGTCTCGTATGGCCACCTAGTGTTTGGTTGATGTATCCAGAGAAAATTCCTGTGGCTTGCCCAAGGATTATATATGTTTTAGTTGCCTGGCAATTGTTTTCTTTTCTGTGGCATTTCTGGGTCAAATTCATGGTTCTTTTTATAATCCGTACCTCAAAAGGTGGTTGCTAGTCTGTAGTGGAGTTATTTAGTTCTTTATTGTGCCTCTTTAAGTCAGACTTTTCAGTACAAACTCTACAAAGGAAATAATTCTAGTTCTGTGCAGGCAAGAATGTGATGAAAAGCATACTTTTACTGTCCTACATGAAATAAGAAGACACACTTTAAAAGCTTACTACGTGATCAGTCCTTAAATAACAGTGCCAGTTTTAAGGCACTCTAGATAATTCAAGTCCTTTAACTCCCCACAAACATAACTGCCATTCAGAAATCATTGCCAAGGTGAATTTCTAGTTCTTTTTGATATTTCAAATGTTTTAGGCGTAACATAAACAATAATTCAACTGGTTGAGAAAATTTAATTTAGAATAAGCAAAAAATCAGAGTCAACTACATAGCATAACCTTTAGGGAAAATGAATTAAGGAATATGGTATGTTCTGTGTAACTTAATATTAGACATTAGGGCAAAATACCAGGAACAGGCTCTGCAAGAAGGACATAGAACTCTTTAAGATATATTAAAGATTACCTAGGGACAAGTAATTTTACCTACATTTTCTATTATATGATAGCACATTTGCTGCTGATCAGAGAGACTCAAAACGTTTTTAAATGTGATATGAAAAATGCATTGTCATGAATGAATGAAATCAGGGATTAGAGGGCTTAGGAGCTGGGTGGTTCTGTTAAATAATCTCATTATTTTGAATGATCTAGTTTTTTGTATGTGTGGAATTATGAATGTATATTATGACTGGGCAAGGAAGTTTATTATTAGATAGATCATTTTCTCATACCCAATGTCAGGAATCTAACCTAAGATAGATTGGTAAATATGTGAGTATGAGTGTGTGTGTGTGTGGGGGGGGGGGGTTTGTGTGTGTGTGCCTGCAAGCATGTATTTAGAAGGAAGAATCTTCTTTCTCTCAGGGTATTTACTTAATTGTATTAGTTATAATAAATTAATGACAGCAGATAAAGGTAATTAATATTTTGTGCCATATGTTTATGTTCCTAAGAATGCATGAACAAACTAAAAATTATGTATGGGATATGAGTTTTTTGGAAGGTCTGCTGAAATTATAAGCATTTGGAATCTTGAGAAGGATATCAATGACAATGATTTTAATGTAGATCAATTTTAGACAACACTTGCAAGGATATGTAATCCTATATGAAAATGCAATATTTATTGATTTTTCCATAGCTATACTATTCTATAAATTTGTGGGGAAACAAGTTAAATTATGGAAATATAAAGTAATGTCATTATTTATTGCATACAGTTTTACACTTTAGTTTCTTCAAGTAGACATACCATTTGTTTCTACTATATAAGAAGGAAAACCCTAAATATTACATTTTGTGCCATATTTCACATTGGGAAGCTTTGTCTATATCAATAAGTTTATGTTTTTTGTTTCTGCTTTCCTATTCATAACTCTGTTTCTCATAATATTCTTCTAAGAATTTTTTCTTTCTCCCAGTTTGGGGCTTGAACATACCTCATGTTCTCAGTTTGTTTGCTAATAGTAGTAAATCTACAATAAGAACCATGTAGTTATTTGGAGATAGAACCTCATGAACTTTCCTACCAGCCTGAAAACCATTATCCCTCAAGTCTCATCCTTCTTAAACACTAGAATTATAGAGATGAGTCATGGACCCCAAGCGTCAATGACTTTTCATGTCTTATAGATTCCTCATGTTTTCTAGTAATTATAATAATAAACTACCACAGATTGGGTAGCGTTAATAATGTAAATACTTTGCCTCTGAGTTGGTGGAACTAGAACTCCAAGATAAGAATTGGCTTCTTCTGAGACCTCTTTCCTTAGTATATTCAATTCCTTCTGCTTCTCTTGGAGGAGAATTCAACTTAAATGCTACCTTTGAGATACTGTATCCACATGCAGTGAACGAGTTTTCGATTTTAATATGACTTCAGTGGGAAAGTATCCAACAAATAACATATTCCTTAGTGGATAAAAGAAAATCTCTAATAGGAAATTATTTGGTTTGGCCATGGAAATTATGACTATACTTTCAAAATTAACAAAAGAGGTAAAGTTTTTATTAGAGCTTGTAAAACCAGCATGAAGTCTTGACCTTAGACATGCCGTTCTTACCCTGGCACACATTTAAATTCCTAGTGGTACGGGAAGATTGAACCCAAAACCCTGTATTTGTGAAACAACACCTCTACTACTGTCCTACCTGCAAATTGTAATTGGATTACTTATTTTGAGGTAGAATCACTATGCGTGGGCCTTATTGGACTGTGATCCTCCTAACACAGGCAAGAAAACATTGCACCGAGCAAATGGTTAGAGTTTCTGAAACTTCTTTTTTTGTCTGGGCTTGCCTGGAACTGGAATTCTCTAATCTTTGTTTCCCAAGTACATAAGATTATAGGTTTGAGCCACTTTATCTAGTAAAGGTATACAATTTCAAAATGTCTGGATATTGCCTGTATTTGTGCTTAACATATATACCTAACCTTAATTTTCTCCCTCTTATGTTTAGTACTCTGAGTTGAAAACATTGGCTTTCTTGATATACATGGCTTGTTTGGAATGGAATCCCATAACAATAAAAAAAAACTCCCAAAAGTTTATGTCAAAAACCATGGAAAAGAAGACTTCAGGCTGGAAAAAAACACTAATCCTTAATTTATAAATGCAATATATTTATAGTGTTAGTCAGTGCTTTCTTAAGTATGAGAAGAGAACGAAGGCAGAAATGTGAAAAATGTCAGATATAATTTTGATAACTTTCTAGGTCTCTGTAGAAATTTTGTAGTTGTCACTTCATGTTATCTTACTATCTTAAAGCTTGATTTATTAAAACCCTCTGGGTAGATATTGCTTGGGCTGACTGGTAACCTTCTCCAAGAAATGAACCTTATTTTAGAAGGCTGATGGTGTAGTAAATAAAGGAATGTTGAGAAAGAGGACAGGTATTGTCACAGAATGAGCCGACCAGGTTCAACAGCTGAACAGCAAAACAAAGCAGTTTCAATTCTGATGATCCACTAGGGAAGATATTTGGATATCTATATACACATATGCATATGCATGCATGCATGAAATCGTAATTCTCCAGTAGAATGTTGAGAAACTTGGCCTGATAATTATAAAACTATATCAAACTGATTGCAGGAAAGGTACAGTAAAATATTAATATTTTAGCAGAGATTTTGCATTGATTTTGTAAAGAATGAAAATAATTCCTTCATTTTATACTTTACAAATATCATTAGTAGATTCTGTTTTTTCATATTGTAGTAGGAGAATCTATACAATGCTGAGAATTGGAATTACACAAAATATGCAACTTGGCTGGGAACTGGAATTTGAAGTATGTAATCTTAGCTAGTTAAGAGATTGAGATCTGAACATAACAGTGTGAAGCTAGCCTAAGTGGGAAACTTCATTAAATTCTTATCTCCAATTAACCACCAGGGGAAATGAAGTTCCAGTTCAACTTATATGTAGAGCACTGGCCTTGAACACAAAAGCACCATCCAGGCCCTGAGTTTAAGCCCTAGGATCAACAGAAACAAAAACACAAAATACAACATGGAATTAGATATTTTATAATGAAGTATATTTTAATACAGTCTACATTGTTACAAAGACTAGACTTCTGTGTTAGCTTTATAACCTACCATAATAAGTGATATTGTCCATTTATTAAGCAGAAAGGCTTACTCAGATTTACAAGTCTGAAGGTTTCAGTGTATGTTCAGTTGGTTTTATTGCTTTGGAGGGCTGTGACAAGACAATGTCAAGGTGGGAAGTATGTCAAAGAGAAATGTTTTTTACCTAGAATGATTTAAAGATAAAAGAGAAAAGTATGTGAGAGGCTATGTTCTCATGGGTTTCACTCTAAAACCTAATCTCCAGAAGAACTATTCAGGTATTCTCCACAATCTCGGAGGAAGTGGAAAGTATTTTTTCTTTAACACATAGGTCTTTCTGCGGCATTCTAAATTCAAATGGCAACATTTTCACCAATGATAATGATTTGTCCAAGGGTGGAAGTAATTAGATATTTCAAGAAATTCTAAGCAGATCTCAGCAGACTAAATATTTTATGGAATTCCTATTAAAATATTTTCTTTCAGACTGACTGGGTCTTCATACTACACATGTGTATATCTGTGTGTTTGTATGTGTGTATGTGTTTGAATAAATTAA
The DNA here is from genome assembly GCF_024711535.1 of Dipodomys merriami. NCBI lineage: Eukaryota > Metazoa > Chordata > Mammalia > Rodentia > Heteromyidae > Dipodomys > Dipodomys merriami. The sequence continues at coordinate 1,481,516 of NW_027206024.1, forward strand.
TACAAAAATGGAACTGATAAAAATAGTCCTATGGCTTTTTGTTTTTCTTCTCATACTATGAAAGCCTGTAAAAATTACCAATCAATGTTTATTGCAGCATTATTTACCATAGTTAAGATATGGAACCAACCCAGATGCCCCTCAGGAGATGAATGGATCAAGAAAATGTGGTATATATACACAATGGAATTCTATGCCTCCATCAGAAAGAATGACATTGCTCCATTTGTTAGGAAATGGAAAAACTTGGAAAAAATTATATTAAGTGAAGTAAGCCAGGCCCAAAGAAACATAGGTCCCATGGTTTCCCTTATTTGCAATATCTAGTATATGTATGAGTCATGCGGAAAAGCTCAGATAATGTGATGTTAGGAAAATGAACCCCTAGATATGTATTTTAATGTTTTTTTTCTTTCATGCATGTGTTTCTAACGCATTTATAAGATTATTTCTTTGTTGCTTTGTATGTCCTTCCCCCACAGTATAACCCCTGCTTTCACTATATTTGATGTCAGTATAACTTGTGGAGGAGATGGGGAAAAACAAGTCGTTTAAGGATACAGGTGGACCTGTTGCAACAATGAGAAGTACAAGTTGTCAGTCCCAAAAGAGCTTTACAACGTCGGTACGGGGGGGGGGGAGGGAGGAGAAGGATTGGGATTGGGGGGGTGAGGGGAGGCTGGGAAGGGATGTGAAGGGTAAACAAAGGAGGAGGCTGCAATGCTTGGTAAGAAATGTACGCATTATCCTGCCCATGTAATTGTAACCCCTCTGTACAGTATGTTCACAAATAAAAAAAAATGAAAAAAAATTACCAATCAAATAGCATTCAAGATTAAAACATTAGTGCTGTCCAAAAGATTTGCATGCAAACCCAAGAACTTGTACCTCATTTCAGACCGCCATGTTTTAGGAAAATTTTAAGTCTATCAATTATGTCGTCACCAAGGAAACAACATACAATATTTCTTTTAAAAATACCTAGATTGCAGAACACTTTAGCCACTAAATTGAAGGAATATAATTTATGGGATTTAATGTAAATATTTAGACACTTAAATGGATATCTATTATTATTATTATTATTATTGTGAAAGTATCTTACAGAGGGTTTACAATTGTTTCCTCCTTCTTTATTTCCCGATACCATCTTCCCCTCTTCCCCGCATCCACACATCCCTCTACCACCACCATCCTCACAACCTCTCCGCACACTCCACCAAAGTTGTAAAGTTCGTTTATCGACATAACATCTTATACATCTCATTGTTGTAAAATGCATCCACCTATAAACCTATTTAAACAGTTTGTTTTTCCCATTCCCTCCAAAAATTATATCAACATCAAATACAGTGAAAGCAGCACTTATAGCCTGGGGGAAGTACATACAAAGCAACAAACAAATCATCTTATAAACATGTTGAAAACTATAACAAGAAAGAAAAAAAAACTTTTGAATCCGTATCTTGGGATTCATTTCTCCAAACAACAACCTGTTTGACAGTTTCTGTTTGTCTCAGACATATATTAGTTATTGCAAATAAGGGAAACCATGGGATATATGTTTCTTTGGGACTCACTTTGGGACTTACTTCACTTAATATAATTTTTTCCAATCTTTCCATTTCCTAACAAATGGGTCAATGTCCATTGTGTATATATATCACGTCTTCTTGATCCAATCAAGAATATGTCTAGATTGGTCGCCTATCTTAGTTATGGTAAATAATGCTGCCATGAGCATAGTGATGCTGGTAGCTTTAGTATGGTTTTGTTTGTGATCATTTGAGTAAATGCCCAAAAGTGGGATTGCTGAGTCATAGGGGAGCTCTATGTGGAGTCTTCTGAGGAATCTCCATAACAAATTCCAAAATGGTTGAACAAGTTTCTACTCCCACCAACAATGCAGTAAGGTTCCCTTCTGCTCACATCACATCCAGCATTTGTTGTTATTAGGGTTCTTGATTATAACCATTTTAACTGCGGTGAGGTGGTATCACAATGTGGTTTTCATTTGCATTTCTTTTCTTGCTAGGGAGGTTGAGCATTTCTTCATGTGTCTATTGTCTATCCTTCTTTCGTATTCAGAGAAGTTTCTCTTTAAGTATTTAGTCCACTTATTTATTGGCAAGTTGTTACTTTAAGGATTTGTTGGGGGATTTAATTTTTTGAGATCCAGGTATATTTTAGATATGAGACCCTTGTCCGATGTATGGCTAGTGAAGTTCTCCCAATCAATGGGCTTTCTATTGATCTTGCTAGCTATATCCATTGCCATTCAGAAGCTCTGCAATTTCATGCAATCCCATTGGTTCCACCTTTCTTTGATTTGTTGTATTTCTGGGTCTCTATTAAGAAAATATTGGTTTGTGCAAAGGAGACCTAGGGTTTCTCTTACGACATCCTGTAATGTTTTCACAGTGTCTGCTTTAACTCTGAGTTCTTTGATCCATTTGGAGTTGATTCTGATTCAGGGTGATATATAAGGATGTAGCTTTAGTTTTCTACAAGTGATTAACCAATTTTGCCAGTACCATTTACTGAAGAGGCTGTCTTTCTTATATTCTTGTTTTTAGCACCCTTATTGAAGATTACAGTGCTATAGGTCTGTAGGTTCATTTCTGGGTTTTCAATTCTATTCCATCTATCCTGAAGTCTGTTCTTGTGTCAGGACCAAGCTGTTTTGATCACTATAGCTTTGTAGTAGAGTTCATATTTTGATATTTATATTCCTCCAGCACTGTTCATTCTGTTAAGGATCATTTTGCTATTTGGGTTCTTCTTATTATTATTCCATATGAACTTTTGGATTGCTCTTCTATTTCCTTGAAAAATGAGGTTGGAATATTGATAGGTATCACATTGAATTTGTAGATAGCCTAGGGAAGGATTTCCGTTTTCATGATGTTGATAATTCCAATCCAGGAGCATGGGAGGTTTTGCCACATTCTAATTTCTGTTTTGATTCCTTTTTAAAGTTTTTAAAGTTTTCATCATTGAGGTCCTTCACTTCTTTGGTTAAGTTAATTCCTAGGTATTTTATTTTTTGTGGGGCTATTACAAATGGAGTTGCTTTCCTGATTTCAGCCACACTTTACTCATTGTTGGCATACAGAAAAGGCATTGATTTTTGAGGGTTAATTTTATACCCTGCTACTTTTCCAAAGTTTAAAATCAGCTTGAGTTATTTAGGAGTGGAGTGCGTGCGATTCTTTAAAGAGAAGATCATGTCATCTGCAAGTGGGAGAGTTTTACTTCATATTTCCCTATTTGGATCTCTTTTATGTTTGCATCTTGTCTTATTGCTGTAGCTAGGCATTCTAATGCTAAAATGAAGAGAAATGGAGAGAGTGGACATCCTTATATTATTCCTGAGTTAGGAGGAAATGGCTTTAGTTTTTCACCATTAAGTTTTATGCTGGCTGTAGTTTGTAAGTTTGTCATATACAGCCTTTATTGCTTGAGGAATGTTCCCTGGAATCCTAATTTTTCCAGAACCCTCATCACAAAGGGTTATTGAACCTTGTCAAATGCTTTTTCTGCAACTATTGAGATAACCATGTGGTTCTTATCCTTGCTGTTTGTGATGTGATGAATTATACCAGATTATTTGGTTATATTGAACCAACTTTGCATCCCTGAAATGAATCCTGTTTGATCCTGGTGTATGATTTTTAGGATGAATTGTTCAAGTCAATTGGCCAAAATTTTGCTGAGAAGTTTTGCATCAATACTCATCAAAGAAAGAGAACAAAGAAATGGGTCTATAGTTCTCTTTCTTTCATGAGTCCCTGCCTGGTTTGGGGATGGCTTCATAGAATGAGTTCGGTAATGAACTTTCTCCTTCAATTTCATTGAAGAGTTGAAGGAGTATTGGTGTGAGCTCTGACATGAAGGCCTTGTAGAATTCCTCTGTAAATCCATCTTGTCCTGGGCTTTTCTGAGATGGGAGGTCTCTTATTACTGTGTCTATTTCAATACTTGATATGGGCCTCTTAAGATGGTTTATCTCATCTTGGTTTACTTTCAGCATTACAATATTTGCTAGGAAAACGTCCATTTCTGCCTGGTTCTCTAATTTATTAGTATAAAGGTTTGATAAGTATTCCGTTATAATGTTCTGAAGCTTGGTTGTTTCTGTGGTGATGTTTCCATTCTCATCTCTGAGTTTATTTATTTGAGTGTATTCTCTTCTTTTTCTCATAAGATTTGCAAAGGGTCTGTCAAATTTGTTAATTTTTCAAAATACCTTTCTTTGTTTTTTTTTTTTTTTGTTCTTTCTGTTTTCATATTTGGATTCTAATTTGTTTAATTCTGATGTAATTTTTATGATTTCTTTCCGTCTACTGTATTGGCGTTTATCTTGCTCCTCTTTTTCAAGGCGGTTCAGATGTCTCATTAAATTGTTGGTTTCAGATCTCTCCAATTTGTTGATGTAGGAACTCAGAGCTATAAACTTGCCTCTGAGTACTGCCTTTGCTGTGTCCCAGAGGAGCTGGTAATTTATGTGTTCATTTTTGTTGAATATCATGAACATTTTAATTTCCTTTCTCATCTCTTCCATGACCCACTGGTGATTCAACAGTGTGTTGTTCAGCCTTCATGTGTTACAGGAAGTTCTTTGGTGGATTTTGGTGTTGAGTTCTAACGTTGTTCCGTTGTGGTCTGGGAGAATGAATGGTATAAATTTAATATTTCTGAATTTGGACAAGATTGGTTTTTGGTCTGTTTGGAAAATATTCTGTGTGCTGCTGAAAAAAAGGTGTATTCTGATGCTGCTGGGTGATATATTCGGTAGATGTCTGTTAAATCTAGCTGATCTATGCAGTTGTTTAGATGTGCAGTTTCTCTATTGAGTTTTTTGACGAGTTGATCTACAAAGTCAGGATAGTGGTTTTTTAAAGTCGCCAGCAATTAATGTCTTTGCATCTATGTGAGTTATGAGGGAAAGCAGTGTTTCTTGGATAAATTTTCGTGCTCTGTTCTTTGGCAAATATACATTTATAATTGTAATAATATCCTGGAGGGGAGATCCCCTAATTATTATGTAGCGACTTTGGTAATCTCTTCTCATTAATTTTAATTTGAAGTCTATTTCATCTGATATTTGGATTGAAACTCCTACGTGTTTATAGGAGTCATTTGCTGGGTAGATTTTGTTCGAGCCTTTCATTTTCAAAAGTTGTTTGTTTGTATGATCAAGGTGTTACTCCTGAAGGCAGCAGATAAAGGAATCTTGCTTTTTAATCCAACTAGACAGTCTATGTTGCTTAATTGGAGAGTTAAGTCCATTAATGTTGAGAGTTAGGACTAAGTGGTATTTGGGAGTAGCAGGATACAACTGTAACATCATTATGGATGTTGACACTGGCATGAAATTCATTTCCTTTTTTATCTGACAAATGAATATACAAAATAACATAACTTTAACTAAATATCAAGACCTAATTAAACATATTGCCAGAAAAGTCATCATGCAAGCCATATTGCAACAGAGGTAAAAGAAAAATCCGTCATACTCTGTATTCTGTATTTCTTTTACAAGTTGATTTTTTTCTTAAATTATTTACTTTAGCTCGCATCTTAAAAACATTGTGTTAAATGATGTATATTTTGGTAATTAATTTTGGATGCCTCCTTAAATTTTGTTTTGAGTATAATGTCTCACTTCATTTACTAACTCATGAAATGATGCTGATTACAAAACAAATGCTAATAACCACTGTTTATAATACACAAAATCTCATAAACAAGATTTCATGAAGCAGTGGCTAACATTTTGATTTCATGGTCTCATGATGATGAGGCCTACCTGCAGGAGTACAGGTGTACCTAGATTCCTCAACCTAAATTTAGCCACAGTTAAAAAATGTTTATATCTTTACCTGTCATCCAACAGAGATTAAACTTGAGTATAAAACCTAAGAAAATGATAAGGTAAGAATTTAGCTTTTCTTGACATAAAGTAAACAATATGCCTCATAGAGTAACTCAATAGTTTAAAGTCAAGCTATTTCTCCAAAACATTCTAAATATTTCCTTACAATGTATATTATTCTCAAGAAGGGAATGGGGAATGTGAGAAGAAGACTAACCAAGTATTGTCTTCAAATATACATAATTTGTATTTACCTCCTTTTTTTCGTTATAAGCATTTTTGATAGAACTCTTTGAATAATTGTTTTCCTGGTCAGCTATAATATGTCTTAGTTGCATATACCAAATAGTACATCTGAAGATTTTGGGGAAAATGTAGAGTTTCTAAAGACTTACTACTGACCAATCATATTTTTCACTAATAAAAAATGTCTAGAGTACTAAGACAATGATTATGAAACAGAGTAGCTTTTTATTCCTTATGATTTTGGATTAGAAACATCTCTTTTTTTTACCGTTTTTAATTTTTTTGAAAAATACTTTTTCTATTAATCTATTTTTTTCTCTCATAAATTTTTAGTTGTGTGTGTGTATGTTTTTTTTTATTTTTTGACCTTTTAGTCCTTTTTTAATTCTTTTCATTTTTTCTATTTTTTTTCCTTTTTTACATGACTTAATTGCTGTTCTGCTCAGCCCCAGATATATACCTGCCATTGATTATTAGACCTTATGCCCCATTGTGTACATACTTAATCCAGAAGTTTATCACTCAATTGACAACCTCAGGCGTAAGTTCTTCATTAGCAGTATTATATCTTTATACCTATATAATTTTCAAGTAACTAATTTTAGGAAATTTTATTTTTTAGTTTTTCATACCTCTTTCTATCTCTCCCCTCTTCTCATCCTATCCTTTTCTTCTCTCAACATCACTTCTTTAAACTTATATAATTTTTACGTGTTTCATTTTTAAATTTAAATTTTTGTTTTTCCATTTTTTTTCTTGTTTTTGTTTGTTTGTTTGTTTTACTCACTCTCGTATCATTCTGTCCAATCCATTTCCCTCTCTGCGATAAGGATTTGGTTAAATTCACTCTTTTTTTACCTCTCTACATCCCTCTAATCCTATTTTTCAACACATTTCTCCTTAAACCTAAAAATTTCTGGTTTGCCAAATTTATATTTGCTATTTTTAGCCCATAAATCCATAGTTGTTTGATGTTGAATAGATCGTATCTGATTAACTAGATTGTATCTGCAGCCATTTTGATGGTGCAACTACAGTACTTTGGTTGATGCTTGCCTTAAAACAGTGTTCTGGCACAAAATTGGTGTTACTTTCATACAAAATGGGCAGAACAAGCCAGCAAAACACAAGAAAAATGGCAGGTCTGGGTATCTCAAGTCCCACTCATGACATCTGGTAACATAACAATTCATGAATAATCCAGAGGAGAGTTCCTAAAAAGATCTACAAATACTACTGGTGAACATGGTGAATTAAAAGATTTAAAATCTGCGAAGGACTCAGTGTGAACATAATAAGGAGAGAGAGGAGGCAAAGCAAAGGATAATACAGGAATCTCGTGAACGTGATTAAGCTACTCAAAGATTGATACAGGACTTGAGTGAACAGGTTTAGAACAGTCAAAGAGAAATTAAGGAATTGTGTGAACAGGCTGAGAACAGTCAAAGAGAAAGACAGGAATTGCATGAGGAGGCTGAGAACAGTCAAAGAGAACTACAGGAATTGTGTGAAGATGAGGAAGCTAATCAAAGACTAATAGAGGCATTGTGAGAGTGGGATGACACTAGACAAAGATCAATAGAAGCATTCATGGAATCCACAAACAGACAGCTGAAGGAATTCACGGAGATCACAAATGGAATGCTGAATGGAGCCCTACAGAAGGAATGGGAATCCAAGGAAACATAGCCAATCAACTAAGTGATTTGAGAATAAACTCTGAACACCAAATTAAGGAAGTAAAAAGTTTATACAAGATTAAAACAAAGTTCTAACAATGAATTTGAAGCCATCAAAGCTGACCAATTAGAAGGAAAAGAAATAAAAACCAAAGTAGAAAGTCTTGACAGTAGATTTGATCATGTAGAAGATACAATCAAGAGGATTGAAGATAGCCTAGATATTATAGTGAAAGAACATACAACTATGCAAGACAAATCCAAGTATTATAAAAGATCTATTCAACATTTGGAAGACACCATCAAAAGTCCTAATCTGAGGATAATGGGTATAGAGGAGCCCGTAGGGACAGAAGTTAATGGTTTAGGAAACTCATTTAACAGGATGTTAGCAGAGAACTTCCCAAACATGCAAAAAGTTAGGCCTATTCAGATACAAGAAGATTTTAGAACCCCAAATAGACCAGACCATAACAGTACATGCCACCATGACATTAAAATCCTCAGAGGATCAATTCAGACCAAGGAAAAGATCCTTAAAGCTGTCAAGGAGAAAAGATAAACCACTTATAAATGGAAACCAATTAGAATAATCTCTGATTTGTCAGCAGAGACAATTGAAGCAAGAAGAGCCTGGAATGATGTATACCATGTCCTAAAGACAAACAACTATCAACCAAGATACTGTACCCAGCTATACTCTCCTTCATAACCGAAGGTCAAATAATAATTTTCCATAGCAAAGAAAAGCTGAAATAATATAACTCCAACAAGCCAACCTTACAAAAGATACTTAAAGATTTCCTCACATAGAAAACCAACAAGACCACAATAAGAGCAAAGAAACCGCACAAAAAGTGAGAATCCAAGAACCATAAGAAGAACACAGTTGCCTCAGCGCCCAAGAAGTTGGATAACATGGCAGGAACTCATAAAAACCTCTCAGTCATATGTTTCAACATTAATGGGCTTAACTCTCCAATTAAGCCACATAGATTATCTAATTGGATTACAAAGCAAGTTTATTCTATATGCTACCTTCAGGAGTCACACCATGCCCATAAAAACAAATATATTTTGAAAGTGAAAGACTAGAACAAAATGTACCAAGCATTCTCATTTTGGTGAGGTGGTATCACAATGTTGTTTTGATTTGCATTTCTTTTATGGCTAGGGAGGTTTAGCATTCCTTCATGTGTCTACTGGCCATCCTTCTTTCTTCTTCAGAGAAGTTTCTCTTTAAGTCTTTCACCCATTTATTTATCGTACAGTTGTTTCTTTGAGGATTTGTTGGGGATATAATTTTTTGAGTTCCAGGTATATTTTAGATATGAGACTCTTGTTCATTGTATGGATAGTAAATATCTTCTCTCAATCCATGGGCTTTCTATTGATCTTGCTAGCTATATCCTTTGCCGAGAAGAAGCTCTGCAATTTCATGCAATCCACTTTGTCCAACCTTTCATTGATTTGTTGTGTTTCTGGGGCTCTATTAAGAAAATTTCAACCTGTGCCAAGGAGACCTAGGGTTTCTCCTATTCCGTCCTGTAATATTTTCAGAGTATCTGCTTGACTCCGAGGTCTTTGATCCATTTGGAGTTGATTCTGGTGCAGGGTGATATATAAGGATCTAGCTTTAGTTTTTTACAAGTGATTAACCAATTTTGCTACATCATTTACTGAAGAGGCTGTCTTTCTGCCATTCTATATTTTGAGCTCCCTTATCTAAGATTAGATGGCTATAGGTCTGTGGGTTCATTTCTGGGTTTTCAATTCTATTCCATTGGTCCTGAGGTCTGTTCTTGTGCCAGTACCAAGCTGTTTTGATTACTATAACTTTGTAGGAGGGTTTATAATTTGGTATTGATATTTCTCCAGCTCTGATCTTTCTGTTAAGGATTGTTTTTGCTATTTGGGGTCTTTAATTGTTCCATATGTATTTTTGGAGTTCCTCTACTATTTTCTTGAAGAATGAGATTGGAATATTCATAGGTATCGCATTGAATTTGTAGATAGCCTTGGGGAGTATTGCCATTTTCAGGATGTTGATCTATCCATTCAAAGAGCATGGGAGGTTTTCCCACTTTCTAACATCCGTTTTCATTTCCTTTTTCAGATTTTTAAAGTTTTCATCATAGAGGCCCTTCACTTCTTTCATTACATTAATTCCTAGGCATTTGATTTTTTTTGTGGGGTTATTACAAATGGAGTTGCTTTCCTGATTTCAGCCACACTTTTCTCATTGTTGGCATACAGAAAAACCATTGATTTTTGAGGGTTAATTTTATATTCTGTTATTTTGCCAAAGTTTTGAAGATGCTGGAGGGGATTTGAACAGAATGGAAAATTACTGCAATGTTTGTGGGAGTGTAAACATGTTCATGTACTTTGGAAAATGCTATGGATATTACTCAAAAGACTCCACATAGAGCGCCCGTGTGACCCAGCAATCCCACTTTTGTGCATTTAACCATATGATCACAAACAAGACCATACTAAAACTACCAGCACAACTATGTTTATTGCAGCATTATTTACCATAGCTAACATATGGAACCAACCCTGTTGCTCCTCAGTAGATGAATGGATCAAGAAAATGTGGTATACATACACAATGGAATTCTATGCCTCCATCAGAAAGAATGGCATTGACTCATTTGTTAGGAAATGGAATGACTTGGAAAAATTATATTAAGTGAAGTAAGCCAGTCCCAAAGAAATATAGATCCTATGGTTTCCCTTATTTGCAATAACTAGTATATGTGTGAGACAAACAAAAACTGTCAGACAACTTGATGTTAAGTTAAATGAACCGCATGTTAAGGATTCAATTTTTTTAATTTCCTGTGATTGGTTCTAAGCTGTTTATAAGATGATTTCTTTGTTGCTTTGTATGTATATCCCCCAGAGTATAAGCCCTGCTTTCTAGTGTTGATATATTTTGTGGAAGGAAATGGAAAAAAATACAACTGTTTATTTTTTTAAATTGTATTTTATTTTATTTGAGAACATACTGTACAGACGGGCTACAATTACATGGGCAGGATAATGCATACATTTCTTACCAAGCATTGCAGCCTCCTCCTTTGTTCACCCTTCACTTCCCTTCCCCGCCTCCCCCCTCCCCCCACCCAACTTTACCCCCCTCCCCCCACCCAATTATACCCCCTCCCCCCCACACACCGACATTGTAAAGCTGGTTTTGACATGACATTTTGTACTTCTCATTGTTGCAACAGGTCCACCTGAATCCTTAAACGACTTGTTTGTCCCCATCTCCTCCACATGTTATACTGACATCAAATATAGTGAAAGCGGGGGTTACACTGTGGGGGAGGGACATACAAAGCAACAAAGAAATAATCTTATAAATGCGTTAGAAACACATGCATGAAAGAAACGAAAACATTAAAATACATATTTAAGGGTTCATTTTCCTAACATCACATTATCTGACCTTTTCCGCTTGACTCATACCTATACTAGATATTGCAAATAAGGGAAACCATGGGACCTATGCTTCTTTGGGCCTGGCTTACTTCACTTAATATAATTTTTTCCAAACCTTTCCATTTCCTAACAAATGGGGAAATGTCATTCTTTCTGATGGAGCCATAGAATTCCATTGTGTATATATATCACATTTTCTTGATCCATTCATCTACTGAGGGGCATCTGGGTTGGTTCCATATCTTAGCTATGGTAAATAATGCTGCAATAAACATAGTTGTGCTGGTAGCTTTAGTGTGGTCTTGTTTGTAAACATTTGGGTAAATGCCCAAAAGTGGGATTAATGGATCATAGAGGAGATCTATGTGAAGTCTTTTGAGGAACCTCCATACTGCTTTCCAAAGTGGTTGAACAAGTTTACATCCCCACCAACAATGAAGTAAGGTTCCTTTCTGTCCACATCCCCTCCAGCATCTGTTGTTGTTAGAGTTCTTCATTTTTGCTGTTCTAACTGGAGTGAGGTGATATCTCAATGTTGTTTTGAATTGCATTTCTTTTATGGCTAGGGATGTTGAACATTTCTTCATGTGTCTATTGGCCATCCTTCTTTCTTCTTCAGAGAAGCTTCTCTTTAAGTCTTTCGCCCACTTATTTATTGGGCAGTTGTTTCTTTGAGGATTTGTTGTTGGGGGGTTTAATTTTTTGAGTTCCAAGTATATTTTAGATATGAGACCCTTGTCCGTTGTATGGCTAGTAAAGATCTTCTCCCAATCAGTGGGCTTTCTATTGATCTTGCCAGCTATGTCATTTACCCTGCAGAAGCTCTGCAATCTTATGCAATCACATTTGTCCAACCTTTCTTTGATTTGTTGTGCTTCCGGGTCTCTATTCAGAAAATTTCGACCTGAGCCAAGGAGACCTAGGGTTTCTCCTATTCCATCCTGTAATGTTTTCAGAATGTCTGCTTTGAGTTCAAGGTCTTTGATCCATTTGGAGTTGATTCTGGTGCAGGGTGATATATAAGGATCTAGCTTTAGTTTTCTACATGTAGTTAACCAATTTTGCCAGCACCATTTACTGAAGAGGCTGTCTTTCTTCCATTCTATAGCTGCCTTATCGAAGATTAGATGGCTATAGGTCTGTAGGTTCATTTCTGGGTTTTCAATTCTATTCCATTGGTCCTGAGGTCTGTTCTTATGCCAATACCAAGCTGTTTTGATTACTATGGCTTTATAGTAGAGTTTGAAATTTGGTATTGATATTCCTCCAGCAGTGTTCTTTCCGTTGAGGAGCGTTTTTGCTATTCGGGGTCTTTTATTGTTCCATATGAATGTTTGGATTGCCTCCTCTATTTCCTTGAAGAATGAGGGTGGAATTTTGATAGGTATCGCGTTGAATTTGTAGATAGCCTTGGGAAGTATTGCCATTTTCACGATGTTAATCTTGCCAGTCCAGGAGCATGGGAGGTTTTGCCATTTTTTAAGTTCTGTGTTGATTTCCTTTTTCAAGATTTTAAAGTTTTCATCATAGAGGTCCTTCACTTCTTTGGTTAAGTTAATTCCTAGGTATTTTATTTTTTGTGGGGCTATTACAAATGGAGTTGCTTTCCTAATTTCAGCCACACTTTTCTCATTGTTGGCATAAAGAAAAGCCATTGATTTTTGGGGGTTATTTTATACCCTGCTACTTTGCCAAAGTTTTGAATCAGCTTGAGTAATTTGGGAGTGGAGTCTATGGGATTCTTTAAATACAAGATCATGTCATCTGCAAAGAGGGAGAGTTTTATTTCTTCTTTCCCTATTTGGATCCCCTTTATGTCTGCATCTTGTCTTATTGCTGTAGCTAGGCATTCTAATACTAGATTGAAGAGAAGTGGAGAGAGTGGGCATCCTTGTCTTGTTCCTGAGTTAAGAGGAAATGGCTTTAGTTTTTCACCATTGAGTATAATGCTGGCTGTAGGTTTGTCATATACAGCCTTTATTGTATTGAGGAATGTTCCATGGATTCCTAAATTTTCCAGAACCTTCATCATAAAGGGGTGTTGGATCTTGTCAAATGCTTTTTCTGCATCTATTGAGATGACCCTGTGGTTCTTATTCTTGCTTCTGTTGATGTGGTGAATAATATTAATTGATTTGAGTATATTGAACGAGCTTTGCATCCCTGAAATGAATCCTGTTTGATCATGGTGTATGATTTTTTGGATGAATTGTTGAAGTCGATTGGCCAAAATTTTGTTGAGAAGTTTTGCATCAATGTTCATCAAAGAAATGGGTCTATAGTTCTCTTTCATTGATGAGTCCCTGCCTGGTTTTGGGATGAGGGTTATGATGGCTTCATAGAATGTGTTTGGTAGTGAGCTTTCTCTTTCAATTTCATTGAAGAGTTGGAGGAGTATTGGTGTGAGCTCTGCTTTGAAGGCCTTGTAAAATTCCGCTGTAAAACCATCTGGTCCTGGACTTTTCTTAGCTGGGAGGTCTCTTGTTGCTGTTTCTATTTCAATGCTTGATATGGGCCTGTTTCGCTGGCTTAACTCATCTTGGTTTAGTTTTGTCATGTCAATATTTGCTAGGAAAAGGTCCATTTCTGTCAAGTTTTCAAACTTATTAGCATAAAGTTTTGAGAAGTATTCCCTTATAATGTTCTGAATCTTGGTTGTTTCCGTGGTGATGTTTCCATTTTCATCTCTGAGTTTATTAATTTGGGTGTGCTCTCTTTTTTCTGATTAGATTTGCTAAGGGTCTGTCAATTTTGTTAAGTTTTTCGAAGAACCAACTCTTTGTTTTGTTGATTCTTTCTATAGTTTTTTTGGATTCTAATTCATTTAATTCTGATTAAATTTTGATTATTTCTTTCCGTCTACTGGATTGGGGTTTATCTTGCTGTTCTTTTTACAGGAGGTTTAGATGTGTCATTAAATTGTTAGTTTCAGATCTCTCCAATTAGTTGATGTAGGAGCTCAGAGCTATAAACTTGCCTCTGAGTACTGCCTTTGCTGTGTCCCAGAGGAGCTGGTAATTTGTGTGTTCATTTTTGTTGATTAGCATGAACATTTGAATTTCCTTTCTAATCTCTTCCATGACCCACTCATGATTCAGCAGTGTGTTGTTCAGCCTCCATGTGATACCGGACTTTCTTTGGTGGCTTTTGGTGTTGAGTTCTAATTTTCTTCCCTTGTGGTCAGAGAGAATGCAAGGTATAACTTAAATGTTTCTGAATTTAGACAAGTTTGCTTTGTGGCCTAAAATGTGGTCTATTTTAGAAAACGTTCCATGTGCTGCTGAGAAGAACGTGTATTCTAATGCTGCTGGGTGAAATGTTCGGAAAATGTCTGTTAAGTCTAGTTGATCTATGCAGCTGTTTAGATCTGCGGTTTCTCTGTTGAGTTTTTGCCGAGTTGATCTATCTAGTGGGGAGAGTGGTGTGTTAAAATCCCCAACAATTAATGTCTTTGGATCTATATGGGATTTGAGGGAAAGTAGTGTTTCTTTGATAAATTTGGGTGCTCCATTGTTTGGCGAATAGATATTTAGAATTGTAATATCCTCCTGAAGGAGAGATCCTTTAATTAGTATGTATCGACCTTCTTTATCTCTTCTCACGAATTTTAATTTGAAGTGTATTTTATCTGATATTAGGATTGCAACTCCCGCCTGTTTATGAGGGCCGTTTGCTTGGTAGAATTTGTTCCAGCCTTTAACCTTGAAAATATGTTTGTTTTTACGGGCAATATGTGACTCCTGCAGGCAGCAGATATTAGGGTCTTGTTTTTTAATCCAACTAGACAGTCTATGGCGCTAAATTGGAGAGTTCATTCCGTTAACGTTAAGAGATAGGACTGAGAGGTATTTGGGAGTTCCTGCCATGTTATCCACCTTCTTGGGGGCTGTGAAAACTGGGTTCTTCCTAAGGTTCTTGGATTCTCAGTTTGGGTGCAGTTTCTTGGCCTTTGTTGCGTTCTTGTTGGTTTTCTATGTGTAGGACATCTTTAAGAATCTTTTGCAGGGCTGGTTTGGTGGAGATGTATTGTTTCAATTTTTCTTTGCTATGGAAGGTTTTTATTTGGCCTTCAGTTATGAAGGAGAGTTTAGCTGGGTACAGTATTCTTGGTTGATAGTTGTTTGTTTTTAGGGCATGGCATACGTCATTCCAGGCTCTTCTTGCTTTGATTGTCTCTGCTGAGAAATCTGAGGTAATTCTAATTGTTTTCCCTTTATAGGTGATTACCCTTTTCTCCTTGACAGCTTCTTTAAGGATCTTTTCCTTGGTCTGGGTTGATCCTGTGTGGATTATAATGTGACGGTGGGATGTCCTATTCTGGTCTGGTCTATTTGGGGTTCTAAAAGCTTCTTGTATCTGAATAGGCCTATCTTTTTGTATGTTTGGGAAGTTCTCTGCTAGGGTCCTGGTAAACACATTTCCTAGACCATTAACTTCTGTTTCTAGGTGCTCCTCTACACCCATTATCCTTAGATTGGGCCTTCTGATGGTGTCTTCCAGGTGTTGGATAGACCTATCATATTTCTTGGACTTGTCTTGGATGGTTGTATGTTCTTTCTCTATAATATCTAGGCTGTCTTCAATCCCTGAGATTCGATCTTCTTCATGGTCTAACCTGCTGTCAAGACTCTCTACTTTGTTTTTTATCTCTTTTCCTTCTAATTGGTCAGCTTTGATGGCTTCAAGTTCTTTGTTGAAGCTCTGTTTTAGGTCTTGTATGAATTTCTTTACTTCCTTAATTTGGTGTTCAGTGTTTGTTCTCAAATCACTTAGTTGATTGGTTATGATTTCTTTGGACTGCCATTCCTTCTGTTGGGTTCCATTCAGCATTCCCTTTGTGGTCTCCCTGACTTCCTTCAGCTCTTTGTTAATGGATTCCATGAATGCCTTTAGTGATCTTTGTGTATTCTCTACCTGGTCTCTTAATTCGTGAATTACTCTTTGATTAGTTTCCTCCCTTCTGTGGGCTTCCTGCAGTTCTCTTTGAGTATTCTCTGCCTGCTCACGCCATTCCTCTCTTTCTCTTTGAGTGTTCTCAAGTTGTTCACGCAAATCCTGTATCAGTTTTTGAGAAGCTTCCTCACGCTTATGATATTCCTGTATAAACTTCTGGGATGCCTCCTCTCTCTCCCTATCACGCTCATACAGAGTCCTTTGTACATTGTCAAACTTCTCATTTATCATGTTTGCTATTAGTGTTTGTAGAGCTATTTGGGAACTCTCCTCTGGATTATTCCTTATCTGTTCTAATCCCTGATTATCAAGATTGGGAAATGAGATACCCGAATTTGCCATTTTTCTTGTGTTTTTCCGGCTTACTCGGCCCATTTGAGATAAAGATTGCACCAGTTTTGTTCTAGAACACTATCTTAAGGCAACCATCAACCAAAGTTTGCATTTGTACAGTCAATAGTCTACAGATACAATCTAGTTCAACAGATACATCTATTCAACATCAAACGACTATATGTTAAAGGACTTCGAACCGCAGAAAAGAATTTGGAAAACCAGAAATTATTAGGATTAGGGAGAGATGTGGGTAAAAAATAGGAATAGATTGGTGTGGGAGGCACAGGGAGAGTTAACTATGTCCTAATCACAGTGCAGGAAATGGGTTGGGTAGGATGCAAGTAGAGAGAGAGAGAAAAAGAAGAGACGGAAAGGGGAATAAAGAGAGACCAGAAAAAGAATAGAAACGTAAAAATTAATGTTATTATCGAGGTTAAAAGATCGTCTATTTAGAGAGGAATGTGAATATGTTCAGTGAAGGGGAGGGACATAGAGGAGATGTGAAAAGCTTTAAGGATGGGAAAGGGAGAAGAAAAGATCAGAAGTTCAGTAGAGCTAGATAAAAAACAAAAAGATAATTAAGAAAGAAAGAAAAAAAGAAAGAAGACAAGAAAAGAAAGGAAAACTCTCATTCACGTATTCCTAAAATAAAAATTATAAGATGAGAAAAAAAAGTTACTGGAAAACAATTATTTTTTCAGAAGAGTCAAAGATTAAAGATTTATAAAAGTTTTAGAAGGGAAAAAATTTATATATATATATATATATATATATATATATATATATATGGCAACAAAAAACAAAAAACAAGCAAAAAAAAAAGAAAAGAAGAAGAAGAAGAAAAAACAAAAAGAAAAAAAAGTCTTGTTTTATTTTTTTTGGGGGGGGAGGAGTGGGAAGAATCCTGTATCTCCCTTTTGTCTGCAACCAGTCTCTTGTTGGAGTCTCTGGTCAGCTTGAGGTCCTGTGGCTTGATTGGTTTCTTAAGTCGGTTGGTTGGAAGAGGCAGAAAAATGCTCTCCTTTACCCAAATTTTGAGATCCCCCTCCCAGGTTAGTTTTCTGGGAGGGTGGTCTGCTTTGAGAGTCACAAAAGAGAGGGATGTGGTGATGAGGCTAGGTTCTGGGTAGAGTTGAAGCCTTTCAACAAACAGTAGCTTTTCCCTGGGGCTATTTTGTGATAAAGCTCACAGCGCCCAACCTGGAGCCATTCTCAGGGTTTCTGTTTTTCAATTGATTGTGGTGGCTGCTAGAGGGAGGGGCAGCCTCTGGCTCTGGTTACCCAGTGAGGCAAGGCACTCCGATGGGTGGCGCCTGAGCTGGGTGACTTTTCCCTGGATGGAGCTGAGTCTGGCAGGTCACTTCGCCGTTAAGTTCTTGTGACCTGCTAAATGACTCATTTTATTCCAAGGCCTGGGCTGGAGCTAGCAGCTCCTCCGAGCTTTGTCGGTATCCAAGATGGAGATCACCGGTGCTGGGGGGGAAGGGGTGGCCTTCCTTCATCTGCTCCCTGAGGAGTGAGGACGTCGGGCTTGTACTCACGCCGAGTCTTGGATCCTGGGTCGTCTCTGGTCTGCAAACAGCAGGATGAAGATGTTCGCTCCTTGTCGGTTCTTGTTGGTGTTGAGTAGAATCCGCTCGTCCGCTGCGTCTGGCTCCTTCGTCCCCGACTCTCTGTGTCTCAGGTATCAAATACAACTGTTTAAATAGGCTTACAGGTTGACCCATTACAATTATAAGATGATCAAGAAGTTATATTTAAAAATGTACTTTACAAATTCAGTGGGGTGGGGTGTGGACGGGTGGGGATATGGTGGTAGGAGCATGTAGGGTTGGGGGTGTGGAAATGGGAAGGGATGTTATGGGGAAACAAAAGATGAGGCAACAATGCTTGATAAGAAACTTACTCACTATCTTGCCCATGTAATTGTCAACCCTCTGTATGATATTTTCATAATAAAACAAAACCAAACCAACCAAACAAAAAATCTAACAAGCATATGGCCCCCATAAAGAGGCGGGAGTTACAATCCTAATATCTGAAAAAATTGACTGCAAATTAAAATTAGTCACAAGAGATAAAAAAGTTTATTATATACTAATTAAGGGATCTCTCCTTCAGGAGGATATTACAATTCTGAATATCTATTCACCAAACAATGGAAAACCCAAATTTATGCAAGAAACACTACTTTCTCTCAAAGATCACATAGATACAAAGACATTAAATGTTGGGGGATTTAACACACTACTATCACTACTAGATAGAGCAAGTCTTCAAAAACTCAATAGAGAAACTGCACATCTAAACAACTGCATAGATCAACTAGCTTTATCTGACATCTACTGAGTATTTCAACCAGCAGCATCAGAATACATGTTTTTCTCAGCAGCACATGGAACATTTTCCAAAATATTCCACATTTTAGGTAACAAATCAAACTTGTCTAAATTCACAAATATTGAAGTAATACCTTGCATTCTTTTAGAATACAAGGGAATAAAATTAGAATTCCACACCAAAAGCCACCAAAGAGAGTCATGTAACACATGGAGGCTGAACAACACACTGTTGAATCATCAGTGTGTCATGGAAGAGATGAGAAACGTAATTAAAATGTTCATGATATTCAACAAAAATGAACACACAAATTACCAGCTCCTCTGGGACACAGCAAAGGCAGTACTCAGAGGCAAGTTTATAGCTCTGAGTTCCTACATCAACAAATTGGAGAGATCTGAAACCAACAACATTTGAACCACCTTGAAAAAGGGGAGCAAGATAAACTCCAATACAGTAGATGGAAAGAAATCATTAAAATTACATCAGAATTAAACAATTTAGAATCTAAATATGAAAACATAAAAAATCAAAAAGATAAAGAATTGTTACTTTGAAATATTAACAAATTTGCCAGACCCTTAGCAAATCTTATGAGAAAAAGAAGAGAATACACTTAAATAAATAAACTAAGAGATGAGAATGGAAACATCACCACAGAAACAACCAAGCTTCAGAACATTATAACGGAATATTTATCAAACCTTTATACTAGTAATTTAGAGAACCTGGCAGAAATGGACGTTTTCCTAGCAAATATTGTAATGCTGAAAGTAAACCAAGATGAGTTAAACCAGCTTAACAGGCCCATATCAAGCATTAAAATACACACAGTAATAAGAGACCTCCCATCTCAGAAAAACTCAGGACCAGGTGGATTTACAGCGGAATTCTACAACGCCTTCATGTCAGAGCTCACACCAATACTCCTTCAACTCTTCAATGAAATTGAAGGAAAAAGATCATTACCGAACTCATTCTATGAAGCCATCATAACGCTCATCCCCAAACCAGGCAGGTACTCATCAAAACCAGAGAACTATAGACCCATTTCTTTGTTCTCTTTCTTTGATGAGTATTGATGCAAAACTTCTCAACAAAATTTTGGCCAATTGACTTGAACAATTCAACCCAAGTATCATACACCAGGATCAAACAGGATTCATTTCAGGGATGCAAAGTTGGTTCAATATAACCAAATAATCTGGTATAATTCATCACATCACAAACAGCAAGGATAAGAACCACATGGTTATCTCAATAGTTGCAGAAAAAGCATTTGACAAGTTTCAATAACCCTTTGTGATGAGGGTTCTGGAAAAATTAGGATTCCAGGGAACATTCCTCAATGCAATAAAGGCTGTATATGACAAAAACCTACAGCCAGCATAAAATTTAATGGTGAAAAACTAAAGCCATTTCCTCTTAACTCAGGAACAAGACAAGGATGTCCACTCTCTCCACTTCTCTTCAATTTAGTATTAGAATGACTAGCTACAGAAACAAGAAAAGAGGCAAATATAAAAATGATCCAAATAGGGAAAGATGAAATAAAACTCTTCCTCTTTGCAGATGACATTAGCTTGTGTTTAATGAATACCACAGTCTCCACACCCAAGTATTTCAAGCTGATGCTAAACTTTGGCAATGTAACATGGTATAAAATTAACCCTGAAAAAATCAGTGGCTTTTCTCTATTCCAACAATGAGAAAAGTGTGGCTGAAATCAGGAAAGCAACTCCATTTGTAATAGCTCCACAACAATAAAATACCTAGGAAGTAACTTAACCAAAGAAGCTAAGGATCTCTGTGATGAAAACTTTATAAACTTGAAAAAGGAAATCAAAACATAAATTCGATAGTGGAAAAATCTCCCATGTTCCTGGATTGGAAGGATAAACATCGTGAAAATGGCAATACTTCCCAAGGCTATCTACTAATTCAATGCAATACCTATCGATATTCCTACCAGATGCTTCAAGGAAATAGAAGACGCAATGCAAAAATTCATACGGAACAATTAAAAGACCCAAATAGCAAAAGCAATCCTTAACAGAAAGAATAGTGCTGGAAGAATATCAATACCAACTTTTAAACTCTACTACAAAGCTATAATATTCAAAACAGCTTGTTACGGGCACAAGAACAGACCTCAGGACCAATGGAATAGAATTGAAAACCCAGCAATGAATCCACAGACCTAGAACACTGTAATCTTCAATGAAGAAGCCAAAAAGTATAATGGAAGAAAGACAGCCTCTTTAGTAAATGGTGCTTGCAAAATTGGTAAATTACTTTTAGAAAACAAAATCTATATCCTTATATATCACCCTGCACCAGAATCATCTCCAAATTGACCAAATACCTCAGAGTCAAAGCAGACACTCTGAAAACTTTAAAGGATGGAGTAAGAGAACCCTAGGTCTCCTTTGCACAGACCAATATTTTCTTTAAAGAGACCCAGAAAGAGAAAAAAAAACAAAAAAAAAAGGATGGACAAATGGGATTGCATTAAATTGCATAACTTCTGCATGTCAAACACATAGCTAGCACGATCAGTAGAAGATCTAGGGATTGGGAGATCTTCACTAGCCATACAAAGAACAAGGGCCTCATATCTAAAGTATACCTGGATCTCAAAAATATTAAATACCCCAACAACAAATCCTCAAAGAAACAACTTCCCCATAAATCAATGGACTAAAAACTTAAAGGGAATCTTTTATGAATAGGAAAGAAGGATGGCCAGTAAACACATGAAGAAACGCTCAACATCCTTACCCAGAAAAGAAATGCAAATCAAAACCACATCGTGATACCTCCTCACCCCAGATACAATGGCTATAATCAAGATCTCTAATAACAACAGATGCTGGAAGGGATGAGGACAGAAGGGAACCTTACTGCATTGTTGGTGGGAGTGTAAACTTGTTCAGCCACTTTGGAAATTAGTATGGAGGTTTCTCAAAGACTTTACATAGAGCTCTCCAATGACGTAGCCATCAGACTTTTGAGCATTTACCCAAGAGATCACAAACAAAACCATACTAAAGCTACCATCATAACTATGTTTATTGCAGCATTATTTACCATAGCTAAGATATTGAATCAAACAAGAGGCCCCTCAGTAGATGAATGGATCAAGAAAATGTGGTCTATATACCCAATGGAATTCTATGCTTCCATTAGAAATAATGACATTGCCACATTTGTTAGGAAACAGAAAGAACTGGAAAAAGTATATTAGGTGAAGTAATCCGAGCCCAAAGAAACATAGTTCCCTTGGTTTCCCTTACTTGCAATCCCTAGTATATGTCTGAGACAAGCGGAAACGTTCAGATAAGTTGATGTTTGGCGAAATGTACCCGAAAGTAAGGATTCAAATGTTTTTCTTTCTTATGATTGTTTCTAACAAATTTATAAGATGATTTCTTTCTTGCTTTGTATGTCCCTTCCACAAGGTATAACCCCTGCTTTCACTGTATTTTATGTTGGTATAATTTGTGAAGGGGAAGGGAAAAATCAAATGAGGACCCATTGCAGCAATGAGATGTACAAGATTTATGTCGAAAAACGAACTTTACAACTTTGGCTAGGAGGGGGATTAAAGGGAGGGGGAGTAGGGGGACGGGAAGGGATGGGAAGGGGAAACAAAGGAGGAGGCAAAAAAGCTTGATTAGAAATATACTCATTTCCTTGCACATGTAATTGGGCCCACTGTTTACTATATTTTCACAATAAAATATTATCTGAAAAAATTGTATGAATGGATATGATTTTATTTTTCATTACAAACATAGAATGTAGTAAAAATTTTCATAGCAATTACACTGCACTAGGTTGAGGGCAGATTCAAATGTAAATAATATACTGTGTTCATGTACAGAATTTGAGCATGAAAAATTTTAATATGCCTGTGGTCCTAAAACCAATACCTTACTGATATTGTGTGACAAATACAACTTCCTATATGTACAGAAATTTTCCTTGTATCTTTCTAATACATATTTTTATTGTAAATGTCCTGTGCACAGGGTTTACAGTTACATAAATAAGGTAATGAGTACATTTCTTACTGAGCATTTTTATCCTCTCCTTGTTTTTTCCCATACCGTCCCTTCCTTCCACCCCCCCCCAACCCTTCTCTACACACACCCCCGCATCTGATAGAGTGTCTTGTACATCTCATTGTTACAATGGGTCAACCTTTATCCATTCCTTGTATCTTAAATGAAGAATTGCTGGCTTGATTTATGCTGATTCTACTTGTATAGATACACCTAAAATCACTCGCCAAGTCCAAGAGCACATAAATAATATTCACATCACTTTTTTTCATTTTGTTATAATTGTGTTCTACACATTTATTGACAGGTTACAAATTATTCTCAAATTTTAATGCATTAAAATACTTTCTTTTTTTCTTATTTTCTTAGCTAGGAAATCAGCAAGACCTCAGTAAGTATTCCTCACATAAGACTTTTCAAATGGGTTGGTGAAATGTTGAGCTGAGCTCCCATCTTTTCAGAACTCACACTTCTGCTTAGGAATTGATTCTGGCTGTTGGAAAAGAGCTCAAGGAAGAATGTCATTTAAAGCCTTATAACTTTATTCTGTACCGGGGTATTTTCTTGCTACTTTGTTTATTGAGCTTGTCTACAAGAACAACATTCCCTGGGGAGCAGGGAGATGCCATATGAGGTTTTCTTACTGAGATTTCTGAGTGACTTGCTATAACTTGTACTGCATTTTGCAAATCGAATCTGTCAAAACCATTTTAAGAGATATTTGGTTTTAAAAGATATTTGGTTCCAAGCATTCTGTCTAAGGCATATTCAACAACTAGTGAAACTTGTGTTGTCTGTAGCTATGTGTCCTTCTCTATGTGTGCATGTATACATGTGTATAGGTATGTGTGTATTTTTGTGTATAGTAACATGCATGTCTACATATAGACGGGCATATACACACATATATTCATATACAAATAAATATACATATATAAATATATGTGCATATATATATATATATATATCAGTTGTTCAGCGATTCAATCTATAGTTCCCAGCATATTGCCACTCTCACAATGTGTACATGATAAACTGCTCTGAGGGTATTTGTTGTATGATAGACATCTTTTGTACTCACTTCCCCCATTAACCTTGTTTTTCATCCCTGAATACCTTCGGTCTACTTTGCATAGGTTAGCATTGTTTTCATTATATGTATTCACTGATAATAGAAGAAAAATTGGTTTGTAAAAGAAAGAGAACTTTTAGGTCAGAGGTTAAAAGTATCCTAATGTCTCAATGATTCTTATGAGATAAAATTTGTAATAGTAGTAAAAGTGAAAAGGAATTCCTAGATCTGTTGTTTTGCCATTTAGAATAGGAACGAATAACATCACGTCACTATTATAACTCTTAAAGAATGCAAGGGTAACTGATGGTCGCTATCATTTTTCCACAACACCAGTGGATTCTGAAGGATAATAGTAGACCAGCAGAAATTCTAAGTACCAGACATGGAGCATGAAAGATAAAGAGAGGAAATGAGAGAGTGAAAGAGAAAGAGAAATATCACAATACTGAAAGTGCATAACAGATAAACAAGAGCTGTATGAGAATATTCATACTGCTATCTTTAGACTTTACATGTACATTTGGAGGTATTTGATGTATGTTAACCCATTAACATGAAATATAAAGTTATTTTGATAAAAATAAAAATGATTCAGGAGAAATTATAAATGCAAAAACAATCTTCACAGAAGCAAATTCTCAGAAATATTTCATCACTTTGAAAAGGATAAAGTGGATGAAGTTAGTAGTATGACAATTCACAAAGACATAAAAAGATATTAATATATTTCATTATATATCCCAAAGAAGAAAGCAATTATTGATTAGATGATTTTTTAAAACACAGTCTCTCAGGTGTTGGGAAGGTGGCTCAGTGGTAGAGTGCCTGCCTTGCATGCACTGGGTTTGATTCCTCAGCATGATATAAGCCGAAAAAGATGGAAGTGTGTTGTGGCTCAAGTGTTAGCGCTAGCTTGGAGCTGAGGGAGAGCACCTAGGACCCAGAGTTCAAGCCCCATGACCAGAAAAATCAAAATATAAAACAAAACAAAACACAGTCTCTCACTTTTGTGGCTTCAACTCTATAATACCACTGCTTCAGCCTAGGGCTAAGGTTTTAGGTGTGTATATTTATCAACACTCCTGATTCAGACTCTACTTAATCATTTTTTTTAAATAAATATTTTGTTCTTAATTTTCCTCTTTGTAAATTCACATGCCCTATAAAAAATGGTTCGGCCATCCCAGTAACCTTCTCAATGTACCTCCTAATAACGACTTTCAAAAAGTTGTATTATATTACAAGGAAAACAATGCTACAAATAAGGAAAACCAATAAAAATATTAATGATTAAAATAAAAACTAAAATACTTATCAGTGTTTTCAGTATTTGAAGGGTATTACCTATTAGATTTTACTATTTTCTCATATCCTTGTACATTTAAAATGGGCTAAGGTTATGATATTCAACAAGAGGTTTTTAGGTTATGAGTAATCTTTAAAGTTACCCACTAAGATTACTCTTTATGGCTCATCTAATCATTTGTATATGTCTTATATCATCATTTGTTCCTCGCTAACATATAAAATAAGGAAGCCAGGGGCTGGGAAGGTAGCTCAGTGGTAGAGAGCTTGCCTTGCATGCTTGAGGCCCTGGGTTCAATTCCTCAGCACCACATAAGCAAAAAGAAAAAAGCCGGAAGTGGCGCTGTGGCTCAAGTGGTAGAATGCTAGCCTTGAGCTGAAGAGCTGAGGGAGAGCGCCCAGGCCCATAGTTCAGGCCCCACGACCGGACCCAAAAAAATTTAAAAAACATAAAATAAAATAAGGAAGCCCTATAGTTTTAACAGAAACTGTGTAGTTAACAAAGTCTTAACTCTTTATTCTGCTCCTTTACATAAAGACTTGGCAACTTCTGATTAGTAATGTTCCTATAAACTCTTAAATATACATTCATAGTAGCATAGGTCTGTTCTGTTACCATAAATCTTAAATATTTTTTCGAAAAGTTTTATTACCTGCCAAACAGTCCTTGTTTTAGCATATATAAGCAAATTCCCAAAATTAAATATATTTAAACCATTAAAACTTTTAACAAAACTTAACACTTGCTGCAGTGTTCATTATGACAGGTGCCTTGTATAGAATAATTTAATTCCTCCTCCTACACATCTCTTGAACAACAAATATCTGGAATTATTTTGTTTTTGACACGTCAATCTTGATTTTAGTCTTAAATGTGTGCTTATTTAAGAAGTACATGGTTCTAAAATTTCATGAAATTTCTTTTAAACATACTTTTTGTTGAATTGTCTAGTTTAAGAAATTCAATTACATTTTATATATAAAACATGTTCTATGTTCCATTCAGCATCACTTACTCTAACATTGGAACTATACAGAGAAGATTTGAATGACCCCTGTGCAAGGATTGCAGGCAAATTCCTGTACCATTACCTACTTTCACAACAACAGATGCTGGAGGGGATATGGCCACAAGTTAACTGTACTGCACTCTTGGTGGGAGTGTCAACTTGTTCAACCACTTTGGAAAGTAGTATGGAGGTTCCTCAAAAGACTTCACATAGAACTCCCCTATGACACAGCAATCCCACTTTTGAGCATTTACCCAAAAGATCACAAACAAGACGGTACTAAAACTGCCATCACAATTATATTTATTGCAGCATTGTTTAAGATAGCTAAGATATAGGACCAACCCCAATGCCCTTCATCAGATAAATAGATCAAGAACATGTGCTATTTATACCAATGAAATTCTATGCCTCCATGAGAAAGTATGGCATGACCCAATTTGTTAGAAAATGGAAAGACTTGGAAAAAAATTATTAAGTGATGTAAGCCAAGTCCAAAGAAACATAGGTCACAGGGTTTCCCTAATTTTTAATAACTAATATAACTGGGATAAGCAGAAAAGGTCAAAATCTATGCACATATGACCAGATAAGATGTTGTTAAGGGAAATGAACCCCCAAATAGGAACACAACTGTTTTTTTTTTCTTTCTTGCTATTGTTCTAACGTACTTATAACAGGCTATGTGATTTTTTTTTGTTTCTTTATATGTTCCTCCCCCATGCTATAACCCCTGTTTTCACTGTATTTGAATTTTGTGTGCCCACCTCTTGTATATACGCTCCTGTAATTTGGGGGAGGGGAAGGAAAAAAGCAAAATGCTGAAATAGGGATTCAGGTTGACCCATTGTAACAATGAGATGCACAAGACACTATGTTGAAAACTGAACTTTACAATTTAGGCAGGGGAAGTGGGGAGGGGCGTGTACTTGTAGAGGTGGGAGGGAAAGGACGGTAGAGGGAAAATAAAGGAGGAGGTAACAATGCTTGTTAGGAAATGTACTCATTACTTGCTCATGTAAATGTGACCTCTCTGTACAGTATTTTTAAAATAAAAAAACATATGAAAATGTTCTGAGATGAAAGAGTTTATTTCCTTTATTTTACTCATATAATATGGTTAACAAAGAAATTAATGCGAAACACTGATATGAAGGTATTTTGAATGAATATGTGTGTGTGCACGTGCACGTGTTCTCATGCACTTGCATGTATGTTGGTATGCTCACAGTTTGAAAAAAGGGCGTCAAAGTCTTGCTAGGCCTGCTCTCTAGATTGGTGAGCTACTATATGAGCTACATCTCCATTCCTGGCCCTTTGCTAACATTAAAATTTTTGAAAAATTATCTCATGAATTTATTTTGTCCTGATTGGCTTCCACTGTTATCCACGTATCTCTGGCTCCTGAGTAAATATGCCAAGTAGTTAGGATTACAGGTGTGACCAACCAGCACAAGGCTTTCAGAATAATTTTAAAAGTGGAAGAAAGTTTACTTCACGGGGGCTTGTTTTATCATCTCCTACTTATAAAGCACTTTGGAGTGATTATTTGTGATTTGTTTTTGTTTTTTAGATTCTTAAGAAAGTAAGTGATGATATTTAAAATTTAGTACTTTTTAAAATGGAACCTGGAAAAATGGGACAGAATATATTTGTCTCTCTTATAAGCTCAGCTCTGTGCATGATAACCCAATATCACCAACACAGTCTGTGTTGAAGACAAAAGGTAACAGAAAATAATCACCGTGGCCAATAATTGTTATGGTATTATTTCTTGGACAATATGAACCTTGAATAGAGAGTGTAAGAGAATGGAAAGATTTTACCTACCTTTTGTGTATTGCTGAAAGACTTTTGGAAACTTTGACTCATTTCCTTCCTCACAGTGTGTGCTTGGACCATGCACTTATTGACTTTAATTACAATTTTTCCCAACACTAAAATGTCAATAACATTAGCATTATAGAAAATGTTATCTTAAGAATTAAGGAAAATAAAACTTGTGAAATACTTAACATAAACTTCCATGAATGAGTTTTGAGTTTAGTCAGCAGTTTTTTTAAAATACTAAAAAGAATGCGAAAAGTATTACAGAAATCATTGCATATAGTGAGCAAACAGAAGTAATGTTATCTATTGACCAAGCTCTTCTTCCAAGGAAGCCAGGTGGATTATTTCTCATGCTGTAAATCAAACTTGTTATCTTATGTCTTGATAGTGTAAAAATATCAGGACAAAATAATGAAGGAATGTTGTAGACTGAGGTGAAGTCCATATGAAAATGTGCAAAACTGATAAAACATAAAAGTATCTGAGCATTATATTGTGTTTTACATCATTTAAGTTACATTCCAAAGTTAAGAAAGACCTACGAGAATGGATTCTCTTTTTGATGTCCTATCATAGGTCCTTGGATGAACTCTTTCCTCATTCTTGTAAAGACATCATCAGATGAGGGGAACTATATTATTTTTTGTTTGCTTCTGTACATTTATTCTTCATTTGAAATCTGAACTACTTGAGACTGAAAGAAAACAAGGAAATTAGACACGCAGTCTTTGGAAAGAACAATCAATGTGAAATAAGTAAAATGCATACAACCTTGTAAAAGGTCTGACTAAAGTGAGTTATATAGTCTCAAGCATAAACAGAAAATGATTAAGCAATATCATGTTATTTAAAATGGAAAATGTTAGGAGTTGCTTAAGATTGTTCCTTTATAATACCTTGAATTAATTATTGATTTTGTATAGAAAGATTAAAGATGAGATTAAAAAGAAACTTGATTAAAAGTGGACAAAAGTTCTGAATAGACATGCTCTCCTTAAACCCTGAAAAATTCCAGTGGGTTTACAAAGTTCCTTAATACCACTTCTATGCTGGTTTAATTCTTTTTGAGCAGAAGTCATTAGAGAAATGTAATTCAAACTTACTATGATACTACTTCATAATTATTGTAACTTTTATCAAAAAAATCAAAGGAATCCGGTGTGGTGGTAAAGGCTTTTAATTCCAAGCATATAGGAGGTTGGATTTAAGTCTAAGGCCAGTCTGGAGTACTGAAGATAATAAAAACCTGCCCTTTTTAACCTTTTAATAAAGGTAATAATGCTGAGAGTGTGGAGAAAAGGAAATTTTCTACACATTTCAACAAAATGCAGGTTAGTATTCTCCTTGTAGAAAGTAATATCCAGCTTTCTAAAGAACTCCAATGTTGAAATATCATCTGTCCCACCAATCATGTGATTATTTCTCTATGAGTAACTCAAATATATCTGCAGTTCATTGTACTCATCATTCACAACAACAGCCAAGATATAAATCGAATTTCAGTGTTCAACTACAGACTAATAAAGCCATGCAAAAATATCTTTTTCTGTTTCATCCTTAGAATATCAAGAGACTTCTCCCATTAACCACAACTTACAATGACCTGAAAGATGTATTCTAAATGAAGAAAAATATTGTCTTCTGATCTTTGTAAACACACACACACACACACACACAGAACACACACAAACACACACAAACACACACACACACACACACACACACACACACACACACACACACACACACCAACATCAAACATTAAGAGAGAAATTTTTAAAAAGTAAAGCAAGGTGGAATTGCTGGGGCATTTAGGTCACAATGTAGAAGATAGTAGATATACAAGATGAACCGGTATAGAGTTGTAATGTACAATCATGAGGATACAGGGGACAACACTGGCCTTACATGGTTTCCCTTATTTGCAATATCTAGTATATGTCTGAGTCAAGCAGGAAAGGTCAGATAAGGTGATGTTAGAGAAATGGACCCTAAGATATGTATTCAATTTTTTTTCTTTCATGCGATTGTTTCTAACACATTTATAAGACTATTTATTTGTTGCTTTGTATGTCCCTCCCCCACAGTATAACCCCTGCTTTCACTGTATTTGATGTCTGTATAATTTGTGGAGGGGAAGGGGAAAAACAAACGTTTAAATAGGGAAACAGGTGGACCCATTGCAACAATGAAATGTACAAGTCGTTATCTCGAAAACGAACTTTACAATTTTGGTGGGGGGAAAAGGGGGAGGTTTGGATGGGGGGGAGGATCAGAAGGGATTGGAAGGAGAAACAAAGGAGGAGGCTACAATGCTTGATAAGAAATGTACTCATTATCTTGTCCATGTAATTGTAACCCCTCTGTACAGTATTTTCACAAACAAAAAAAACTATAATGAAGCTATGTAAGTAGGAGTTGTTCTTCTGAGTATGGGTTGCTCTTTTTGTTGTGCTTCCTTCAGTAATGGATAAGATGAACATAATTCTTTAAATATACCTGCTTGTTTGCAGAAATAATAACAAACACTATACCAATAATGTTGCATGCTCAATATAGAACAAAATGTCAAATTAAAATACATGATATTATCCTTGGTGTAAACTAATTATTGCAAATAAAGGAAACCATGGGACCTATGTTTCTTTGTCCAGTTTACTTCATTAATATGATTTTTTCCAAGGGGAGTACTATGTGAAGTCTTTTAAGATCTTCCATTTCCTTAAAAATGAGATGATACCTTTCTTTCTGATGAAAACATAGTATTGCATGTACGTATATCTCTCTGTTGTGTGTGTGTGTGTGTGTGTGTTTCACTTTCTTGATCCATTCATTTACTGAGAGGCATCTGGGTTGATTCCATATCTTAAGTAGGGTAAATACTACTGTGATAAAACATAATTGGGCTGGTAGCTTTAGTGTGGCCTTGTTTGTGGTCACTAGGGTAAATGCCCAGAAGTGGGATTATTGGGTAATAGGGGAACATTATTGTGTACATCAAGGATAATATTAATAGTTGAGCGGAATAGCTCAATAGCTATGTACATATGACTCTATAAGGTGATTTAAAGTTAAATCAACACTTGTTGATTTAACGTTTTGTTGTTCTTAATATACTACGTGATTTGTTTTTATCCTTTTTTGTTTTCCACACCTATAGTTTATCGCCTGAAGACACTGTATTTTAATCTGATGCCCGGGTATTGTAAATATGTTGATCTGAACTTGGAAATGGAAGGAGAAAAAACAAAATGGTGAGACAAAGGACAAAGGAGTAACCTATGCAACTGTGATACTCACAAGACAATATGTTGGAAATAATCTTGGGGGGGGGCGTTGGGAGAGAAGAGGGAAAAACTGGAGAAGGGGTAACAAGTTAGAAAAGAAATGAATTCCTTACCTTACTTGTGTAATTATAACCCCTCTGTACTTTTCCTTAACAATAGAATTTAAATAGAAAATAAAATCTATGAGAGCAGCAATGCAGGAGATAGCAGAGGGGCAAAATATTGTAGTATAGTGCAGTAAAACAGCTGTGGAAACCAGAAATTTTACTTTTACATAGGAAGTAATAAACTAGCACACAGATTTTCAGCCTTATGTCAGTCATTAAAATGGGGAAACAAAATGCACAATCAGTAAACCAATAGAGATAAAAATAGAAAACTAAGCAAGTTGAATAGATGACTTGGACCAAGAATAACAAATGACACAATTAGGTAACAAATAACAAGCTGGTAAGTTTAAAAAATATTACCCATAATTCTATTAAATGTTGTGTACATCACAATTTGTTAGCACTATAATTCAAATCACAGTTAAATAATATATCATTATTATAATATCATTTATTTTTGATTTCTTAGAATTGAATGTTTAATATAAAATTTTAATTTTAGCAGCTATAGAAAAGAAGAAAGTGAAATTAATTTTAATGATATATTTCATGAATTGTAAAATTGAGAAACATTAGAATTTAAAGAAATAATTTATCATTATTGTTTTATTTCTGTGAATTAATGTAATAATTCAAAGTGTATTCTACACTTAACACTCATCGTAATATCAAATAATAAATAATTGCACATGACTCGGTTTTACGTGGAAGGATTTAGCACTGTGGTAAAATTCATACCACACAACACACGAGGGAATGACCCGTTTCATCTAGTTTAAGTTGTGGAAATTTGATTTCTACATGAATGTTAAATTCCTGTCTAGGTGACATCTATACAAGTATATAGAATTATATGCATGAGGAGTACTTCAGATGATACTTAAAAGTCATATTCATTAATTAAATTTTTATTATTTTGTACCAAATAAAAATTTATAGAGAGACTGAATTTCTGAGTAGATGATGGTGTATGTGGGCCAGATTATGCACATTGAGGCTTATTTTATATTCCTGATATTGTTTCTACAGTTAGATTTAATTTTCCATAACTGGGTTGTTATTATATTGGATATATGAAAGTGATTCTTTGCCATTAATCCTTTGCCAGTTGTCTAATACTAATATAACTTATCCATGTGTTAGAAGTAATGGAAATAACAACAGATATAATCAAGATAAATCAATCTGAGGTAGAAAAGAATTTTCACCTTTATTTTGATAGCTGGTCCTTTTTACACTACAGAATATTCTTGGAAAAATGTGCTCCAGGCTGGCCACAACTGCAGAATATTATGGTTTGATCTATCATAAGAGAAGGAAGGATGGGGAACGTCCCTTCCAAAAGTCTGCTCCCAGAGATGTGATCTGCTTTATGGTGGTTACTTGAAAATGAACATTTTTCACAGTCAACCTTGAAAAGCTATCTTGATAGACCATTTCTGTAGCTGGATTACTACAGACTTCTTCATAGTTTTGTAAAGATGCCAGGTTTCCTCATTTTGAGACAATTTAACAGGAATTTAGTCACCTGTGTTTTGTATCTTTCAGGGAAAAACCAAATGACCCTAAGCCAGGGAATCACTGGGGCCCAGAAATGCTACTACCTTGAATAGTAATCCTAGACCTCTAAAACAAAACACACACACACACACACACACACACACACACACACACACACACACACACACACACACACACACACAATCAAACAAACAAAAAAATCCAGTTAATACAGCCAGTCAGGGCTGCTATCACAGCCTACTTGAAGTCAGGCAAAAAAAGAGAAGCTGAGAGTTATTTAGCTGATAACCAATATATTTTTTATGAGGCAGACTGAAATGAGACCCCAGAGAGAGGGTCAGGAAGACTGATCAGAGAGACTAAAATTGGTCACACAAATATTGGAAAATAAAATTCTTTGCAGAACAAATAAATCATAGTAAGCCTGCGCATATAAGAACAAGACAGCAGACCAAATTCCAGAAATGCACATTTTCTTAGAGGTCAGCTTAATGAATTAGCAATGGAAATATTTGAATTCTTAAATATTTGACCACATGTGGAAGAAGGCTGAAGAGAAAGAAAATGCCATCACTCTGTTAGGAGGTCCAACATCAATTTAGGAAGTAATCAAGCACAGATTTGTAATAAAAAAAGTAAATAATTATTCCAAATGAGGGCTTCATTTGTTTTGATCTAACAGTTCTTGATTTAGGTGCTAGCAATTACCATACAATTGATCCAGTCCCACAGCTGAGTTAATACTGACCGCAGTATTCTCACATGAAGGAACAGAGAAAATTTAAAAATGTCTGATGAAATGAGTAGAGGGTGAAATGTTCTAATAATGATATCTGAGGTTTAGAATCAGGTGATGAGGTGGATTTTCTTTTCTAAAAATCCCTCATTTTTAGCCTGGTGCCAGTGGCTCACAGCTGTAATCCTACCTACTCAGGAAGCTAAGGTCTGAGGACGGCCATTCAAAGCCAACCTGGCAGGAAAGTTCCGGAGACTCTTATCTACATTTAACCACCAGAAAACCAGAAGTGGCACTGTGGCTCAAGAGGTGGAGCACTCACCTTGACTTGAAGAGCTTAGGGACAGTGTCCAAGCCCATACTTCAAGCCCCTCAACCAACAACAAAAATCTCCCTTTTCTTGGATCTTTTCCTAACATTCAACAAAGAAGCCATTTTATCAAGCACTACATTTAAGTCCTATTCTAGCTACTGCAAATAGAATGATTTGGTATCCTATGCCAAATGGTTCATATTTGCGGAAACAAATACCAGCAGTGGTAACTTTTTTCCAATCCTTGAACTCTGGGTCTGGGCCCTGAACATGGTTATGCTGGTAGCTGTCATTTGAGCTTGTTTGTTATTTATTGGATTACTGCCAATGAAGGTAATTACTGGGTGTAAAGGGAGATATATGTTTA
Source organism: Dipodomys merriami (assembly GCF_024711535.1). Classification (NCBI taxonomy): domain Eukaryota; kingdom Metazoa; phylum Chordata; class Mammalia; order Rodentia; family Heteromyidae; genus Dipodomys; species Dipodomys merriami. Next base: position 1,516,019 of record NW_027206024.1, read on the forward strand.
GTCTTTTCAGGAAACTCCATACTGCATTCCACAGTGGTTGAACAAGTTTAGTTTCCCACCAACAGTGTAATAGAGTTCCCAATTGGTTACATCCATGCCAGCATTTTCTATTGCTAGTTTTCTTGATAATGGGCATTCTAATTGGGATGAGGTAGAATCTGTCTTGTTTACTTGTATATTTGTGGGCACCTTCTAGCTACCATGAATGAATCCATGAAATCTATATTGCTCGGTGTCTGCATTCCTTTCTCTTTTCTCTTAGTATAGTTTTCCCAAGCCTTTCATTTTCCTTAATATTGGTGAAAAGTCATTCTTTCTGATGGGTGAATAGAATTCCAGTGTGTGTGTGTGTGTGTGTGTGTGTGTGTGTGTGTGTGTGTGTGTGTGTGTGTGTGTGTGTGTGTGTGTAAGATGATTATAGGCCCATGAGTTCATTTCTATGTCTTCTGTTTCATGTGTACTTTTGTAATTCCATATTAAATTTGGATTGCTTTCTTTACTGCATTGAAGAATATTGTTAGGATTTTGATGAGTATCACATGGTCAATTGTTTGGGGCAGTATTGCAGTTTTTGACACTTTAATTCTTCCACCCAGCAACATTGAAAGATTTTCCATATCCTTGAATCTCCTTCAATTTCCCTTTTTAGAATTTAATGTTTTCACAGTAGAGTTCCTTCACATTTTTAGTTAAATTAATTAATTCCTCATTTTGTTGTTGTTGTTTTTTGTTTAGATTTGATTTGATTTTGAGGCTAATACATATGAGGTTGTATTTTGGATCTCAGGTTGGTTCTTCCCATTGTTGGTAACACAGAAAAACTACTGATTCTTCGTGGGTTTTATACCGTGCTACATAGCTGAAGGTTAGCATCACCTTTCCTAACTTCAGGGAGGAAGCTATAAGGACTTTTAAATACAGGATCATTTCATCTGTAAAAAGGGATAGTTTTACTTCTTCCCTATTTGTATCCCCCCTTTTTTTCTCTTTCCAATTGCTCTTGCTAGAAAGTCCACTACCATTTTGAAGAGTAGTAGAGAGTGGACATCCTTGTCTCATTCATTATTTTAATGTCTTAATGCTTCCAATGTTAGGTAAATGCTAATTATCTCTATCATAACCATACTCTGTGTTATATTGAGGAGTGTTCCATGCATTCCTCACTTCTGACTTTTTTAATCATAAAAGGATATTGGAGGTTTTTAAAAGCTATTTCTATATCCATATAGATGATCATGTGTTTCTCACCCCTGCTTCTACTGATGGTTTGTGCTATGGTTATTGACAAGAATATTGAATCAAATTGTATCCTAGGATGAATCCTTTTTGATCATACCATATGGCTTTTTTTGTTAGTTACTGAAATTGGCTGGTGAGAATTTTATTAAGAAGTTCTGTAGTAATGCTTATCAAAGAGTTCTCTTTCTTTGGTGAGTCCCTATGTGATTTAGGGAAGTGTGTAATTCTATTTTCATAGAATGTGTTTGATAATTCCATTTCCCTTTCCATTCCATTGAAGAGTTAGACCTGCGTATTGTAAGTTCTTTGCAGGCCTTAATTTCATGGTAAATTCATTGAGTCCTAGCCTTTTCTGGAATGGGAAGTGGTTTATTGACATTTAATTTTCATTAATTCTTACGTTTTACTTCTTGCTTCAGATTCAGTATAGGAAAGCATCAATTTCTTCAGGATTCTCCAGATTATTGGCATAAGGTTTTCAAAGTACTCTCTTATACCATTCTCAATTTTGCTTATATCTGTTGTGTTGTCTCATTTTTGTCTCTAATTTTCTCTATTTGAGTTAGTCCTCTTATTTTTTTTATTATGAAAGTGGTATACAGAGGGGTCGTTACAGTTACATAAGTAATGAGTACATTTTTTAAAGTGTTAACCCTTCCCCATTTTTTCCTGCTTCCCCCAACCCTGACATCCCACTCCCGCAAAGTTGTAAAGTTCATTTCTAACATAGTGTTAGAACCAGGTTAACATGTACAAGACAAAGGGTACAGAAATAAAAAACAGTGAGTACAAGGAATTACCCAAAGGGTAAAAAGTAAATAGAAATAACCAAAAACAGGTCACTATACAATCATCTTGTATCCATTTCTTGAAGCTCATTTCGATAAGCATAATTTTATATGGTGATATGCATATTGCTTTTGAGCTATTGTGACTATTGTAGACATATTCTAGTGTTTCCAAAGGATTGAAAATCGGTGGCTTATGATTCCTTGGGTCTTGCTTGTTTGACTTATTATATTTTAGAAGTGATTGCATTTCCTTACAAATGGGGCAATGCCATTCATTCTGATGGAAGCATAGAGTTTTGTTGTGAACGTATATGACATTTTTTTGATCCCTCATTGCGGGCTCATAGGGGAGCTCTATTGAGGAACCTCCATACTTCTTTACAGAGTATTTGAACAAGTTTACATTTCCACCAATACTGTAGTAATGTTCCTTTTTGGCCACATCCCCACAGCCCAGCATCTTTAGTTTTAGTTCTCTTCATAATGATCACTCTAACTGGGGTGAGGTGGAAGGCCAATGTTGCTTTGATTCGCACTTCTTTTATGGCCAAAAATGTTGCATATTTCTTCATGCGTCTATTGGCCATGCATATTTCTTCTTCAGAGAAGTCTCTCTTTACATCTTTAGCCCACTTATTAAGAGAGTTCTTATTTCTTTGAGGATTTGTTTTTATTTGGGGGGGAGTTAACTTTTGGGGCTCTAAATATATTTGAGATATGAGGCCATAGTGTGTTGCAGAGCAAGTAAAGATCTTCTCCCAATCTGCTGGCTTTTTTTATTAACTTATCTATATAAGTTCTCTTCTTAGTCAGATTTGGTATGGTTGTGTCAAGTCTGTTAATTTATTTAAAAAAACCAACTCTTTTTAAAAATTCTTTCTATGTTTTATTTTGTCTTTATTTATTTATTTCTGATTTTTTAAACTTGTTTCTGTCTACTGCTTTGGGTTAGGGCTTGCTCCTGTTTTCAAGGCGTTTGAAGTACATAATTAAAATATTTGTTTGAGATTTCCCAAATTGCTTGATGTAGGTACTCAGAGCTATAAATTTTCCTCTAAGTACTGCATTTCCTGTGTCCCAGATAAGCTAGTATTTTGTGTGATCATTTTTGTTAAATTCCAGAAACGTTCAGTTGTTTTCTAATCCCTTCAGTGTCCCACTGGTCATTCAGCAACGTGTTATTCAGTCTTCATGGGTTTGACAATGTTTTTTTTTTTTTTTTGGTTTAGCTGTTTAATTCTAAGTTTATTATGTTACATTCTGACAAGATATGGGAGTTCAATTAATTTTTCTTTCAATTTGGACAGAATTTCTGAGTGACGTAGGATATGTTCTATTTTGGAGAATCTTCCATGAGCTGCTATGAAGAATGTATATTCTGATGATGAATGTATATTCTGTAGATGTCTGTTTGGGCTAGGTGGTCAATGTAGTTATTTAGGTCTGCAGTTTCTTGGTTGAGTTTTTCCTGGATAGGTCATTCATGGATGACAATGATGTGTTGAGATATGTTTTTAGGTTAAGTAATATTTGGTTGATGATGTGGAATGCTCCAGGATTCAGGGCATTGATATTTAGACTTGTTATATCCTCCTAATTGAGCGTTGTCTTTATCAATATGTAATGTCTCTTCGTACTAATTTTAATTTAATTCTATTTTATCTTATGTTAGTAATTCTACTACAGCCTGTTTTTGGTGTCCATTTGCTTGAAAATATTCCTTCCAGCATTTCAGTTTGAGTATGTGTTTGTTTTGGTCAATAAAATATATCTCTTGTAGATGTTAGATGGATGCGACTTGTTTTTTGATACTACTATTTAATCTATGTCTTCTATTTGGAAATTTAAGTCCATTGATGTAGAGAGTTAAGACTGAGAATTTCCTGATAGTCCTGCTATATTATACATCTGCTGTTAGGAGCTGTGCCTCATTTACTCTTAATATATTTACTTTGTTCTCTGATTGGGAGCATTTTACATAATCAGTTCCTGTTCTTCTTGATCTTCTCTATGTAGGATATATTTGATTAACTTCTATCCTGCTGATTTAGTGGAGATACATTGTTTTAAGTTGCTTTGTAATGAAATATTTTTATATTTCCTTTAAATGTTAAGGAGTTTGGCTTGGGACCGTATTAATGATTGGTAGTTGTTTACCTTTAATGTTTGTCATATATCATGCCAGGCTCTCCTTTTTGCCATATCAGCTAAAAATATGTATTTAATCTGACTGTATATTCTTTATAAATAATCAATCTTTTCTCTGTAGCAGCTTTAAAAATCCTTTCCTTAATCCTTAATGATCCTCTAATGGATTTTGATGTAGTGGTTGATTGTTCAGTTCTAGAATTCTCTGTTTGGTGTTCTAAAGGTTTCTCTTTTCTGAATGAGCCTATCTCTTTGGATGTTTGGCATGTTCTCTGCTATATTTCTGTAATATGTTTCCCATCCATTTAGTTTCCTACTCTTCTCCTTCTTGATACCTGTCTCCCTGAAATTTGATTTCTAAATGGGTCTTGTACTTCTGGAAATATCGTATCTTATTTCTTGTATTTGTTCTAAATGATAATTTCCTCTTTCCTGTTAAACCTATTCTGTCTTTGACCCTGAGATTATCTTATATGTCATTTATATGCTGTGGAGACTTTCTATTTTGTTTTCGATTTCCCTGTCTTCTAATTGGTCCTTTTTTAGGCCTTCTATCTCTTTATTAAATATTTGTTTTCGGTATTGTATGGAATTTCTGTACATTTTTTATTTGGGTGAGGGGGTTGCAAAGGTTGTTTTCTTAGCTTTGCCTTCTCTCATATCTTTTAACTAGGCATCCATTTTTTCCTTGGACTCCCTTTACTTCTTAGAATTTATTTATCTTTGTTTCTTTTCTCCACGAATTATTTTGCTAATCGTTGTTTGTTCTCATCTTGTTCACAAATTTCCTTGTAGAGGTTTTCTCTCTTTTCATTAATCACATTTTCAGCAGCATTTGTAATATATTTTGATATATCTTCTATGTCCTTGATTGTCTGTTCTAATGCCTGGTTATTTACTGTGTGAATTGAAGTACCTTGACATAATTTTTCTTGTATTTTTTTCTGATTGGTTTTGTCCATTTGGAAGTTTGCTCTTGGGGAAACTATGATGTTAATAATTGACTCTCTATGTTCTTGGTTGGTTTGCCAGGTGTGGGTTTGGTCTTCTGTTTTGACTTGTTTTTCTGGAATTAGGTTTTTTCTATACAATTAAGTGTAGAAGTATAAATCAGTTATGGTGAGATGTTGTGATGTTAATACTTATGGTTCCATTGACAGTTCGGACGGTCCAATGGTATAATGAATAGCTCTGTGTATGGATGTGGCTTTCTCTGATGTACACTTCTATTTCTACCTTTTTCCACGTGGCCCTTTTATTTCTACATTGCAGATGTGCTTTTGAATATGTTGGTCAATACAGTCACAGTAGTCACCTGCCTGGCTGGGCAGGTTTTCATAGATTTCTATTTTCTAGTGAATATAGTATAAAATCTTCTTATGAATTTTATGTCTATAATTATATCTATAATTACAGCTGTATATCTATAATTATAGTTGTCTTGGTGTGACCCTCTAGAAGTGGAGTACGGACCAGGACTCTGTTTCATTAGAGAGAGCTAGGGAAATTTTCTGTTGTTATTCTGCCATTGTTTTTCCTCTTCCTCAGATTTGTTTTATACATTGTTGATTTTTTAACATAATTTAGGATTTGTGATGGTTGTATCATGTTATTTTTGTTTTTCTGCTTGTGTTATTTTGAAGTAGTTATTTCAGGCTTCTGTGAAGAGACAGAAATATTTGTTATTACATTGAGAGAAATCGAGAAGACATTTTAACCTATTTGCTACAAGTAAATTAATATTAAGCAAAGCTAATGTAAATAATCACTTCTTACTCTACAGAGGACGAGTATAGTACTCGCGAATATCTTGGAGGAAAAGACTTTAGACTAATTACAATTGATGCCTTACATTGAAATTACCAGCTAAACATTCTTCTTCAGAAAGTCAAAAGCTCCATTTATTTCATATTAATATTATAAAATCATAATACCTGCATGTTGAATTGTTTTCCTCTGCTATTTTCAATTCCATTCTTCATCCATTACATATCTTTGAATGACCAATTCCTTCGAATACCTATATTTCTTATATTGTGTTATAAATCTCAGTAATATTAATACGAATTTATCTCTGAGCCTCATCTTGAGCTACATTTATATGTAATTTATGCAGTCTCAAGCAAGAAACCTATTTTACTCTATTTTATGTTTTAATCAATAAATGCATTCTCTTTAGAAATATGTTCTCTCTTTTATATTGCTTCAGTAAACATCATGTGTCTAGTACTTTTAATGAAATATAAGATTTGGAACTAGAAGCCACCCCCCCCCATTATCACTTTCATGTAAACCCCTGGAGACTATTTTACCTATAAAAATATAAAAGTGCAATGCACATGTTTATATATAAATAATATAATGGTTAAGACAATTAGACACAAGGACTACCACATCAATTCCCAATTGACTTAAAGGCACCAAATCATTGTGTTCATGAATATCACTATTATTAGAAAATGACTAGTCAATACAAAGTTTATATTATATTTGAAGTTTACAAAATGAAAATTACACCCAGATTTGCTGTCAATATCCTGTTTCCATGAATACAATTTTTCAGCAAACAGGTAAATAAAAATAATGGTTTCACACAGAATGTAAGATGTAGAAGTAGACTGTCTTTCCTTAAGATGATTAGTACCTGCAAATCATGTGATATATTGAAAGATACTATAAAAATTCATAAGAAGATGTATGATCAGAAATGATAGGTAAGAAAAGTAACAAGAAAACTGTATATGTAAATTGACCTTTCAATATAAGATGGCAAGTTTTCAATATATGGGCCTATAGAAGGTGATTCTGTATTTCTAACTCACATACAATATTCTGCATTTTTCCACATACTCCCGTTCTCTTACCTCAGTTCCTGATCAATATTCTTCTATTTCATGATGTCAATTCCTACTAAAATAACAAGGTGGATTTTTTTTGATCTCTAGATCCAATACATTTTAGTATTTTGGAATAGTATGAGTTCATGGAGTTTGACTTGAATGTCAAGATTGTAGATATTGTATTCAGATTACTGTTAATTGGCCTGAAGCATACACAGTATACTAAAAAGAAGGGACTTGATCTCAGGGAAACATACAGGTCCAGGCAAGATCCTGAAGCAAAGAAAAATCAATGGAGCAAACACCAATCAACTATAATTACAAAGGAATGGAACTGATCTCTGATGTTTCTGGGTGGCAGGTGTGTGTATTTGCGTGTGTGTGTGTGGAGAGAGAGAGAGAGAGTGAGTGAGAGAGAGAGAGAAAGAGAGAGAGAGAGAGAGAGAGAGAGAGAGAGAGAGAGAGAGAGAGAGAGAGAGAGAATTTTAGTGTGGCTTCCATATTTATAGTCCATAGAGCAATAATTATTAGGGAGGAGGTGCTCATATCAGAGCTCTGATACTGTTGTCTTCATTTTTTACTGAGATAAACACTTGCTTAATCTCTAATTAAATAGGGAAAATAAACTAACATGTAACGCGATTGTTTTGACAATTAATTAGTATATTGAAGGCCAAAGGGAGCAATTGGAGATCAGTTTAACCTTTTTCCTCTCAGTTGAATATTACACAGCAATAGATGTGATTTCAGGAGTCTCTTGCAATGTACTGACAGCTGAATTATTAATATGCTTAATAATATGAAACATATGATGGAGGAACTTCAAATTTTAATCACACAAGGAAAGCCACAAAATTTGAAGTTCATATGAACGAATTACATTCCTAAAAGATGTGGTAACCTGCTCAAAAGTTTGGTCTTATCACTAGTACTTTGTGCTTCCTGGCTGATCTATTTCTCCATCATATGTTTCATATACTCTACTGTTCAGCCAAGTAGAAAATGCTCATGATCCCATCTCATTTTACAAATTTCCATTCCATACAGACTCTATTTTAGAGTGCTTGCATTTAATATACTGCAGCACCTCATCCTTCCCTGTGGGAGACAGGAAAAAAGATAATTTTGTTTGAATATTAAATTACATAAATTAGTGGATACAGGCATGATTTGTAAAATTATAGAAGTTTGTAATAAATGTAAATAGGGAACATGTCACAAACAAAAAATATAATTAAAATCACATGACAAGACTAGAAGTCACAGCATTTTGTGCAGGGAAACATACATTAGATTAGTTGCAGAATTTCTAATTTGAGATAAATTATATATTAAAGCGTAATTCCCTTTACTTAAGGTTTGAAACATTTTATTGAAAAAAATATATATATATAGTTTTTTTGGTCGGTCATGGGGCTTGAACTCTGGGCCTGGGTGCTGTTCCTCAGCTCTTCAGCTCAAGGCAAGCGCTCTACCACTTGAGCTACAGCACCACTTCCGGTTTTCTGGTGGTTTATTGGAGATAGGAGTCTCATGGTCTCTCCTGCCCGGGCTGGCTTTGAACTGCGATCCTCAGATCTCAGCCTCCTGAGTAGCTACGATTACAGGCGTGAGCAACAAGCACCCGGCTTAAAAAATATATTTCTTAGATATATTTTTGCTTCATAATTTTAGGGATACAGGTGAACCCATTGCAACAATGAGATGGACAAGTCATTATGTCGAAAAACGAACTTTACAACTTTGGCTGGGGGGGTGGAGATGGGAAGGTATTGGAAGGGAAAACAAAAGAGGATGCAACAATGCTTGATAAGAAATGTATTCATTACCTTGCCCTTGTAATTGTAACCCCTCTGTATGTTATTTTCACAATAAAAAAAGAAAATAATTTTAAGAAGACCATAATCCCAAAGTTATAATTTTTCTTATTATTTTCCTATTTCCATGTGATTTACCTCCAAATTAGAATTCCAGATATATGATTTAATTTAGTTTAACTGAAACTATTATTGAGTATAAGGTTCTTATACTCTCTACATTCATCACACTAAGATCATCAAATATGGTGACTTTGAAATGATTAGTCTCTTTGTCAACTATGTTAACATTATTTACAAGGTGAGTGAAATGTTTAAAAATAGTATTTCTTTTAGTTTAATTACTCTGAAGAGACAAGAACTGATATAATAAAAGGCTAAAAATGATTAGTTTTTAAATTGAGAATTTAAGAATTGTTTTTGACCACACTGGTTACTGGAGACTTCACAACATGAAGATAATTTATATTGAGATAATTTATATTGATGAAGCAAAAATCCTAGAGCTTACACATTTACAAATACAAATATTATGTCATTCTGAAAATTTAGATCGCATATTAAACAGAAAACTTAGCATTCAAATATCTGAATATAGTAATACATTGAATTGCAGGGTAAGTACTTGTTCTGAAAGGAGATAAAATTGCATTTATTTTTAAAAGTAAACCTAAGTATACATTTGAATAAAAGAAAATGTTTAAAATATCACTCATGCAAGACAAAAGATGTACAATTTGTTGTCTTTCATGCCAATTATGTTCTCTAAACTTACTGGAAATACTAGATTAGTAACCCTAAATCATTGTTTTGTAAGGAAATAGAAATTTAGTTCCTAAAACTCATTACTATAACTTTTTCTCAAGCAATTTCTAAGTAATTGTTTATATTTTTTGTTTATATTTTTTGTCATGGAATCATATTTGATTTTTATTCATTAAGTTAATTAATTAGCCAATAACAATATAAATTATGCATGAACAAAGTTTATCTAACACATATATTTCTTTCAAAAGACAAATGGCACTCTTAAAGAACACAGGAAGGGGGCTGTGAAGGTGGCTCAGTGGTAGAGCGCTTGCTTTGCATGCCTGAGGCCCTGGGTTCGATTCCACAGCACTACATAAGCAAAAAAAAAAGCCTTATGTGGCGCTGTGGCTCAAGTGGTAGAATGCTAGCCTTGAGCTGAAAAGCTGAGGGACAACGCCCAGGCCCAGAGTTCAGGCCCCACAACCAGACCACCCCCCCCCAAAAAAAAAAGAACACTGGAAGGCAGTGTTATGTATTTATTAATTTTTAGTTATTTTGTTAATGGTTATTAATTTTCAGAAGTGGCATTTTCATTATGCTCTTTCCATAATATATTTAAAACTTTTGATTATACTCCCTCTATTTCCTTTTTATTATTATTTTCTCTAGAGGTCTTCTGCATTTCACATCAAATTACATCTTTATATATGCATATATAATCTAATTTGGAAAATTTTATGTGAACTGCAACTTAATTCAAGATGTACAGTGGATTAACAGGATGAACAAAACCTTGAGTATTTTCATTTAACTTATGAATTGAGCTATCATTATTATTTTGGTTAGGGTTAGGATCCCAGACAGAAATAGAATTAGGGTTAGAGTAACAGAAAATTTAGGTTCAACACATTGAAACAATGATACTCACAACACACTCTATTGAAGATGAATTTTACACCATCCATCATCGGGAGGGAATACTGAGGGAGGTGGGAGAGGGAAAGGCTAGTGGGACAACTACAAAGAAGAGGGTAACAATGCTCTACAAGAAAAGAACCAATTACCTTACACATGTAATTGTGATCGCTTTGTAAGCCTCTTTACAAAAAAATAAGATTTAAAAATTAATGAAAAATAAAACCTGACATAGAAATATAAATAGAAAATAGAAATAGAAAATGAAATAGAAAAATGAAATAGAAAAATGAAATAGAAAAACACTTTAAAAATTTAGGTTCAAAATGCAAGTAAAATTTAGAACTACACGCTGAGCAAGAGAGATGATATTTGTGAAATAGAAACTTGCTATTATCATTTTGATTCAGTTATATGTAGGCATAGGATTAGGCAAGGTGTTACAGTTAGAGCTGGGGTTAGGGTAAGAAATAAGATGTAAGATATTTTGTAAAACTGCAACGTATTTTAAGAAGAATGAATGGCATCAAAGTTAAAATGAATTAAAACCAGTGTTGGTGTAATTTTAACCATTCAGATATAATTTGGTTTAAACTGTGAGTTAGTTTTAGTTCTTGTTAGGATTAGGGAAGGATAAGCTTAAGAGTAAAATTTACTTTTCCACTAAGTAGTAGAAGCAAAAAAATGAGTGATTCAATAGATTCCAAACAATTTTACTTACATTAACCATTTGTTGTTAACTCAGATTGTGATTAGGATTTGGTTTCTGGTTAAAGGGGGTTGAGGATAGAGTAAAGAAATGGATTAAACGTGTGGCTCACGCCTATTATCCTAGCTACTCAGGAAGTTCATTTCTGAGGATCACAGTTCAAAGCCATGCCAGGCAGGAAAGTCTGTGAGAATTTTATCTCCAATTAACCACCAGGAAACAAGAAAGTGGTGCTGTGTCTCAAGAGGTAAAGTGCACACCTTGAGTTAAGGAATTCAGGGATTGTGCCCATGCCTAGAACTCAGGGATAGTACCCAGGCCCAGAAATGATGCCCCACTACCAACAAAAAGAAAAAAAAAAGAATTGGATAAATGTTTAGTAAATCTGAACTTATTTTAGGTTCTAAGAATTCAGGAAAAGATATTAGAAATACATTATACTTCCATTATCACAGCTGTTCCTGAATGTTCCAGTTAAGTTTCAGATTAGAAAAATAACAACATATTGAGCAAAACTACAAACTATTTTAAGAAAGATGAGTTGAATCAAAGAAGGGATTAATAAATCTAATATATTTGTGTGGCTTTTAGAATCCAAATGCAATTGGTTCTAGGGTTAGGGTTACTTTTCTAATTTATGAACTAATGAATTAAAGGCACAATTCTTTCATTCTTACAAACCAAGAAAGTCACGCTTTTGAAAACAATTTCAATTTTCTACCTGAAAATGTGCCTTAAAATATTTTCCAACCAAATTAAAGAATAGTGACCAGGGTGTCGTTTATTAAAATTAGGTAATTTGATGATAAAGCTTTCAAAAATATCCAAAGATATGGGATAAAACTCAGACATGGTACTGGGAAAACAGATATTCTGCTTGCTCTAGCTAGGAAATTGTTTGTGTGTGTGTGTGTGTGTGTGTGTGTGTGTGTGTGTGTGTGTGTGTGTGTGTGTGTGTGTGTGTGCACCCACCACAGGTCTTCAACTCAGGCCTGGGTCTTGTCATCAGCTTATTCTGTGCAAGTATGGCACTAAACCTCGTACCCATAGGTTTTCTTCTGGCTTTTTAGTAGTTATTTTGAGATAAATATCTCATGGATTTTCCTGTCAGGACTGATCCCCAGCCATCCTTGTGTTAGTGTTTCTGTGGGTGCTACCACAAAGTGACAGTTCATTAAACTGGGAGCAATATGTAGTACTTTTACTAGATACAAACTAACTAGTTCGTTAATGTGGGAGTAACAGGATCACATTAGATTGCCTTCAAACACATTGTTTCTAATGAGTTTAACTGAAGCCCAAAATATAATCAAAACCTATTAGCCACAATGTATGAAGTAGCACATATTTATGGTGTAGAATATGTACAATGAATTAAATCCTGAATCAAAAGTCTTTGCTGGGTTTGCAGCAAAGAAATAGAGAGTCATTGAAATGAAGTCCAAACTGGAGGCCTGTAGTGAGCAGCAGAGCATCTGCTTAGTGTGTGTCCAACCCCCAGGACCATAAAGAAGTAGAAGAAAGGTAAGAAAGGAGGAAAGGTATAGCAGGAGGGAGAAAAGGAGGGGAGAGGGAAAAAGTAGAAGGGAGGAGAGAAGCAAGAGGGGTTCATTACCCTGGGGAAGAGGAGCAAGAGAGGAGGCAGGAGGAGGAAGATAAATGCAATATAACAACAAGAATTGTTGGAAAACATTTTGCATAAGTGATCTGCATGTACATGGCAGGATTGATTTCTAATCAGAGAGAGATAGCACGGTGACAATATGGGTGTTACCTGTTGCTTGGTTATTTTATTCATTCTTCATTGAGGAATTCAGATGAAATCCTGACTTTGGTGTTTTACAGAACACTTCAGGATTTCTTTTTCATGAATAAAATATGGGAAAGAACTAATGCAACCTCCCTTAATTCAGAAAGAAAGTTTTAGTGGATGCTTTTCGAGTTTTTTTTTGGTCTTTTCTTTTTTCTTTTTTTGCCAGTTGTTCAGTACTCCAAGGCTGTACCCTGGAGCCCTTTCCAAGTCCCCATCTGAGCATCCATTCCTGTAGTCTCTGTGCTTGTGGGTGCCTCATCAGATCACCCAGTGAGAGGGGTGGCCCCTTCCCTTGCAGTGGATGTGCAGTGAGTGTATGTGTGTGCATACTCCCCAGGATTGTCAGATGAAACCCGCCCACCCTGCCCACCTAACTTCCCAGTCTCAGTTTTTCCATTTCACCCAGGAGCTGGTAGCCATGGGGCTGGAATTGAGTCCACTGATGCCCTCTCCTCCAGTTGTGCTGGTACTGCTCTGCAGTGGTCCTGGGTGCGAGTGCCATTCCAGGGAGACTCTGTTATGGGGTCACTGCCTGCACCCAAGGTTGTGTGGTGGGGGGACACTATGTTTGTACACTGCACAGTCCATGTGAGAAGGAAGGTTGGGTGTGCAGCCAGCCAACTTGGGGCCAGGCAGTGCAACCTTGGTTCACCTCATCAGTCTTTAAGTTCATCTGTGGACTGGAGACGTGTGCTAACCCCTCTGCCAGTGGGCTTGTGAAAGCTGCAGAAGCTCAGCAACCTTGATCCCCTTCAGCGTCTCTATGGACCTCCATTTTCTGGTCCCTGTGGACTCGGGTACAGGGCCATCCCTGCATATGCCCATCACTGCCAGAGGAACCTGGACTTGCAGAGTATCAGCTGCACCACCGGGAGTATGAAGCCCCTTTGACTTTGCTGTGTAGCCTCCTCCGTCGTCCTTCTGGTCCACATGGGCCCAGCTCTGGGTGCCATTCCGGGGATGCTCTTTTTGGAGGAAATGAGCTCACCCCATACCATCATTGGTCTCCAAAGCAGGGGAATGGATTTGGCCTTGGCAATGTAGACTGCACAGGTGGAAAGCAGGACTTGGGGTCTGCCCTGCCTATCCCCATGGCTTTGGCACCTGAGTCTGGATTTCTTGGTTTGGTCAATGATGGAGCCTTTTTGGCTACCGTCTACTGCAACAAGTCCTGCACTTGCTGCAGCACCAATGCAGTGTCTTGGACCCCCTCAGGGACACCACATGGACATCTGATAGGTCTACATGGGCTGGGTGTGGGTTTCATCCAAGGACTTCATTAGGAAGTGCTACTCTCCTTCATGGTACTGTAAGCAAGAGGTGCCACATATAATTTCTACTTTCTAACATTTTCCTTCACTGAGATAAACAGAACTGGGACATATAAATAAGTTTTATAAAAACAAAATATATAACCTATATCAATTCAACCTGTTAAAACATTGTAATATTTTTTATCCAGTAGGAATTCTGTCTGTAATTACTTATTTTACTTTTGAATGTAACTAATATAATATATTTTGTGTGTATTTTAGTATTCTAGTATAACTTCATTTGCACTACTTCCATACATTTTTTTTTCAAATTCTGAGATATAATCATGTGTTTTTTGGATAAGAGTTTTGTTGTAATTTTATTTCCAATTGCCATTATGGCCTTATAAATACAAACAATAAAATCCATTCTTGCTAGTATCAACTTTAATGATTTTAGACTAGAGACTCAAGGATATATCATTATATATCATACAGTAATGTGTATCACTTTGTTTAAAATTGCTTCATAAAATAATAAGTAATTCAGGCAGCAGCCACTTAATCTGGCATGCTTGTCCCTCTGGTGAAGTAGGATCCCAGTGGGAGCGTGCCCAACTTGGGCCCTTGTGGGCACCTCTCCTGGGACTGCGGGAGAAAATCAGGATGCACCTGCTTTGGGGCTAGGGAAGCAACACTGAGGCTTCTGAATGAATGACACCACTGACGCAAGTCAGTGACTGGAGTCACATCTAGCACCCAGCTGCCCCACGGGCTTGGGTCCTGAGGATCAGCCCCTGGGAGCACACGCACCACATGGCCAAGCTAGGAAGGAGTGCAGACCGAAGAGAATCCACTCTGTGGATTAGCTTTTTTATCCTTCGTGGATCAGGGGACGATTCAGCTCCACTATGGGGAGCAGACAAAAAAGACAGGCCCAGGAGGGGTGATGCCAACTTTTGTATTCAGGCTGGCAAGGAAATGTTCCTCCACGCACTCTCCAGCATGCTCAGGAAGCCCTTCTATGGTCCTTGTCCATGGAGTAGCAGCCAGGGATACACACATCCTGTATTCCTCGCTGTTCTTTTGGGTTTGTATGTTAATTTATACAGAGAGCCCCTCCCTCAGACAGCAGAGTTATCTTCTGGGTTTTGTTAAACATTCTGTATCTGAGCATTCCCAGTGTTTGGTGTTTGTATTGTTACTTATAAATGCGTTCTGAAATTTGGGTTTTATGTGTTGAGGTGTAGGAGGAGACAGATCATGAACATAGTTTCCTACAAGCCTTTCATCTATAAAAGAAAACAGATTCTCTCTAAAAATGCCTTTCATGAAATAAATTTGAGGGGTGGGATAAAGGCTGTTTTCTCATGAGATCAAAATGTGCTCTTTTTATATGCATATTTTATGGTTCAAAATACAATTAAGTAATATACTATCTAGTAACAATTTTCCAGACCTAAGACTTAACTGTCATGGGAGCTAGAGGCAGGTTGTATTTTTAGCTTTATCCAAAAGGTGGGAAGAAATTTAAAGTCCATAGATTACTTTGTAGAATCAAAGTGGTAATACAAAATGAGAATCACGATAAACTTCTTTGCTGTTCAAGGTTTTTTATTGTTCCATATGGATTTTTGGATTACTTCTATTTCATTGAAGAGTGAGATTAGGATATTGATAGGTATCACACTGAATTTGTATATATCTTTGTGAATATTGCCATTTTCATGAGATTAATCTTCCCAATCCAGGAGCATTGGAGGTTTCCCATTTCCTTAGTACTGCTTTTATTTTCTTTTTCAGGTTTTTAAAGTTTCCATCATAGAAGTCCTTCATCTCTTAAGTTAAATCTTAGGTATTTTATTTTTTGTGCGGCTATTAAAAAGGAATTGCTTTCCTAATTTCAGCTGCACTCTTATCGTTTTTGGAATACAGGAAAAGCATTGAATTCTGAGGGTTAATTTTATACTATGCTAGTTTGCGAAAGTTTCTGATCAGCTCAAGTGACTTGGGAGTGGAGTCCATGCAGTTCTTTAAATACAAGATCATGTCATCTGCAAAGGGGGAGAATTTTACTTCATCTTTCCCTATTTGGATTTCCTTTAAGTTTGCATCTTGTCTTATTGCCCCAACTATCATTCTAATACTAAGTTGAAGAGTAGTGGAGAGAGCAGACATTTTTATCTCATTCCTGAATTTATCAGAAATGGCTTTAACTTTTCACCATTAAGTATATGCTAGCTGTATGTTTGTCAATCCTTAGCAGAAAAAACACCACTGGAGCACTATCATTTCCAAATTTCAAACTCTACTAAAAAGCTATAATAAAAGAACAGCATGGCACAAAAACAGACCTGAGGACCAATGAAATAGGAATGAAGACTCAGAAATGAACCTACTGACCTATGGCCACCTAGTCTTTCACAAGGGAGCTAGAAAAATAAAATGGAAGAAAGAAAGCCTTTTGAGTAAATTTTGTGGCAAAAGTGGTTAAACTCCACTAGAAAACTAAAGCTATATCTCCCTGCACGAGAGTCAACTCCAAATGGATCAAGACCTCAAAATAAAAGAAGACACCATGAGAACATTACTGAAGGAGTAGGAGAAACTCTAGGGCTTTAGCCTGGGCAGAAATTTTCTTAATAGAGAACCAGAAACAAAAGAAATCAAAGAAATATTGGACAAATGACATTGCATGAAACATCAGAGCTTCTACAAGGCAAAGGACATAGCTAGTAAGATCAATAGAAAGCCTATGTTCTGGGAGAAGATCTTCACAAGTCATAAAATGGACCAGGTCTTATATCTAAAATATACTTAGAACTTACAAACATTAAATCCCCCCAACAATAAATCCTCAAACAAATCCTCAAACAAATCCTCAAACTGCTCGATAACTAATTGGGCTAAAGACTTAAAGAGAGATTTCTCTGAAGAGGAAATAAAAATGGCCATTAGACACATGAAGAAATGCTCAACTTTTCAAGCCGTAAAAGAAATGCAAATCAAGACAACATTGAGGCTGCATCTCATTCTAGTTTGAAAGACTATAATCAAGAAATATAATAACAATAGTTGTTGGAGGGGATGTGGCTAAAAGGGAACCTTACTGCATTATTGATGGGAGTGCAAACTTCTTTAACCTCTTTGGAAGCAGTATTAGAGTTCTTCAAAAGATTCCACGTAGAGCTGCCCTATGACCCAGCAATCCCACTTTTGTGTATTTACCCAAATGATCACAAACTAGGTCATACCAAAGCTGCCAGCACAACCATGTTTATTGCAGCATTATTCACCATAGCTATGATATGGAACCAACCTCAACACTCCTCAGTAGATGAATGGATCAAGAAAATGTGATATATATATACAATTATATATATATGTATATCTATATACATATGTATGTATATAAAGAGAGAGAGAGAGAAAAGAGAGAGAGAGAGAGAGAGAGAGAGAGAGAGAGAGAGAGAGAGAGAGAGAGAGAGAGAGAGAGAGAGAGAGAGAGAGAGAGAATGGAAATCTATGCCTCCATCAGAAAGAATGACATTGCTCCATTTGTTAGGAAATGGAAAGACTTGGTAAAAATGATATTAAGTGATGTAATCCAGGCCCAAAGAAACATAGGTCCCATGGTTTCCCTTGTTTGCAAGGACTAGTACATGTCTGGGACAAACAGAGAAGATCAAAGGCTATGCACATATGACCATTTAAGATGATGATAAATGAAATGTACCCAAAATCAGATACACAGTGGGTTTTCCTTTCTTGTTTTTGTTTTTAATATACTTATAATGCGCTATGTGATTCCTTTGTTGGTTCATCCCACCACGGTATAACCCTTGTTTTCACTGTATTTGATTCCAGTGTTCTGCATCTTGTATATACATTTTTGTAATTTGGGGAGTGTAAGGGATATAGCAGAATGCTTAAATGGGGATGGAAGTTCACCCATTGTGATGATGAGATGTGCAGGACATTGTGTCGAAAATGAATTTACAATGTCAGGTAGGGGTCAAAGAAGGAGGAGTTTGAGAGGTGGGGAGGGAAGGGATGGTAGGGGAAAAACAAAGGAGTAGGTAACAATGCATGATAGGAAATGCACTCATTACTGTACTCATGTAACTGTAAACTCTATATGCAGTACTTTTACAATAAAAATATATAAAAACTCTCTGCCCGGTGTAGATTTCCAGCGCTGCCCTTGGCATTGCATTTTTTTGCCTTATCTGGCTGTGGTTATGTCCACCTTCCCAGTGGATCAGTAGTCTTCAAGGCATCTTGGTCATGAACTGGGACTTGGGTTATCCAGTGGTGGTTGGAACCAGTCCAAGGGCAGGAAAAAACCATTTCCAGGACATGGCTTCTTAATTCCCAATGCAACTGGGATTGCAAGCAGAATTTCTCTGAATTTGACTCCAGAAAACAATCACGGAACCAAAAGGCAAGGTCACCAAACACCTACCCTTCTTCCCCCATTCTCTCCTTTCTTCCTCCTTGGGAAAGTACAAAATAATTTTGCAGGTTTGGGCACACAAAAATTGCCCACCACTCTCCTGGTAAACTAGGTTTCAAGTCACTAAGTCATGTAAACGGATAATGCGACATTCATTATTCTGGACATCATCTTCAGATTATTTGATGCTTTAATTGGTTGTTGGTGGTGGTTGTGGTAGGGGGCCTGAACTCTGGGTCTAGGTGCTGTCCCTGAGCTCTTCAGCTCAAGGCCCATGCTCTACCACTTGAGCCCAGCACCATTTCCACTTTTCTCTGCTTATGTGGTGCTGAGGAATTGAACCCAGGACCTCATGCATGCAAGACAAGCACTCTACCACTGAATCTCCTTCCCGGCCCTAATGCTTTAATTCTTTAAAATTTATTTTAGTCAGTCATAGGGATTGAAATCAGGACCAGGGTGTAACATATCCCTGAGTTCTTCAGCTCCAGGGAAGCACTCTACCACTTGAGCCACAGTGCCACTTACTGTTTCTAGATAAGCAACTCTCAGACTTTCTTGCTAGGGTTTGCTTTGAACCATGAATTTTAAAATTATTTTTCTTTTACTTGTTTATTGGATCATTACAGTTTTTCTGAAATTTAAAGTTTTCTGTAAACCTTTGTTTTCAAGTAATCCAACAGCATTAAATATTACATTTAGAAGCTATCCTGTAGAACATCCTTTTTGAAATTCTTATGTTAAGATGAAATTCTTATTCTTGGTAGAAAAATTCCATTAAAGTCCAAATGGGAAATATGCTAATTTCAGCAGTCTTGATTCTCCTTCCTATGTTTTCTCTCTCCTATATTTTCTTGTTCTGAACAAGTGTCATGGAATGTCCAAACATTCAAAGGAAGCTTATTTCATTAATTTTATAGAAAAGGAATGCGAATTGCCTGCATCACAAGGCAACTTTGAGTAGGTTATTCTGAAAATTCACACCAGTGAATCTTCAAAGTTATTTTGATAATTTTTTAAACCATTCATTAAAGAGGTTCCAAATAGCAAGAATAAAAAACAATGTTCTCAAGTGGTAGAGCGCTCGCCTTGAGCTGAAGAGCTGAGGGACAGCGTCCAGGCCCAGAGTTCAAGCCCCACGACCGACAAAAAAAAAAAAAAACAATGTTCTGCTTTCTAAGAATGTTTTAAAAGCTAGTAAGTCAACAAAACACATTCTATTCTTCCAAGATTCCATGGTGAATAATTTCTCTTTTATCATAACCCTGACACTGACCTCTCCCTTCAAACTTGTAGCTTTATTCAGTTTTCCTGTTCCAGCTTTCATTTTGGTACCAGCATCCATAATTTCCTTGTAGTATTTGACAATGAAATTCCATTTGTTGTTAGAAAGCTCAATTAATATTGCCTTTGGCAGGCTCATGAGCATATCACAGAGCATAAACTATTGAATATCGTCAATGTGATCCTATGCAACTATTCCACCAATTAATATAAATACCAAATGAATTGCATCTTCATATAACTTTTAAAATACAAAATAGTTACATATCTATGTCATAAAATAATTCAGACCACTAGTAGAAGATACTAAGCTAAACCATTTATATTATCCCCAATAATTTTTGTAAAATTTTCTTTGCTCATTAACATTCACCTTAGGGCCTCCTTTTCCTAGCAACAAGTTATAAGTCATGTCCTTGGATTTTAGTCATCTCTGAGTAACGTCTTTTCTTTCCACTGCCAGTTAGTCCCTCATGTTAAATACCTGAGGAATTACTTTTCCTAATGTGCCTGCAAGAGGAATATCCAAGTCGACTCTCTGTAACCACTCATCACTTACTTTGTTTGGGGATGGGGTATCAGAGACAGGGGTTTCAGGGATCAGGTGGCTTGAACCATGGTATTATGAATTATGGGTAGCAGAAAAGAGTAGTAGAGACTAGGATACCAGGGAAATGGTAGTTGTGATTGTAATTGCTGAGTTGCAGTGGCAGGAAATTGGGTAGCAGCAACAGCTAATACAGGCATACAAAACTGTTTAGCAAGGACAAGAAAGCATCGAAAAAGTGAAAGAGTAAAAGTTGTGAAGGATTGTGGGGCACAATCAGGGTAACAAGGTCATGGGTGTGAAAATGGGTAGCCAGTACTATGGTACAAGCAATTGGAATGGTGGGCTTATGTGGTTCAATGCTCTGGGTTTGCCTCTCAGGTTTTGGCTGTTAGATCTTTAGGGAACGACCTCTAGCAGCTCATTATCAGCTTGTTGTTTTCAGGCATGTGCCATCTATAAATACCTACTCCAAGTAGATTGCATTCTTTGACACCAGCTATATCATATTTGCCCTAAGCATCCTGAGAGACCACACTCCACAATACTGCAGAACAGGCTCCACATAGTGAGTTGCAATCACCTCAAACAACTCTTGATGCTCCTCTCCAGTGTCAATTATCATGATAGAAAGGGATCTGAGATGTGCTCAACAGCAGTGTTCTGAGAAGCTGCCAATTCTTACCCTGGCATTATGGGAGCTCCCTAGAAATAGGCAAGAGCACTTGCTGATGCTCTTCCAAATTCTCGCTGTGGCTCTGGACAGCCAGACTGTTCTACCTCAGATGGGATACTTTGATGTCCAGCAGGCCTCAGACTAGCTCTATCTTCTCTCTCTAGGTGCTCATCATCTTCAGCTGCTTCTCCTTTTCCGTCCAGGTAGCTCACTTCATCTCCACTTCCTTTGAATTGTGCTTCATGTCAACCTGTGGCTATCACACCAAGCCCTTCCACTTTCTCATCTATCTCTCTAGCTGTGAATCTGGCACAAAAAGCTACATGTAACTTTTTTATCTGTATATCAAGATTTCAGCTGGAATCCCAGGTGGTACTAGCTAACTGAGAACATGAGGAGCACCTTAAATACTCTCCTGCCTTTCACTGCTCATTGAGAAAGATGCAAATGTGTTGTGGTCAGTCTCTCCTTCTCCATTTCTTGTTCAGTAGAATAAAGTGGAGTCACAATGGAGATACTAGACAGCTGCTATGTCAGCAAGTGACCCAACCAAAGATAATTTAGTGAGGGGATACTTATCAAATATAGTAGGATAAATCCACATATTTGTAGGACACTACTAAGGGCTTTCATCAAACTAGTTATTTTATGTCCCAATTGGTAGACCAATCTTAGGGTCTCCCCTAGATCTTCCTGATCTGAAGGCCTGAGGACTCCTACATACAACACAGACCAAATGATATGGGTGAATAGAATAGTAGGTGAGTATGGATTAGTATTCTGAAGGTGTGTTAAGCTGTTGTCTTGTCATAATTACCATTAAATCAATGTCCTTTCTCTGACATTCACCATATCTCTTTATTTGTCATAATTGGTAGGTTTCTTAGTGTGTCATTTTCTCCTGTTAGTTCAGTGCACAGCTTAAAACATTAGCATGCCAAACCATGGGTTTCCATTATCATAATAGACAGTTTGCCTTCTAGTACCTTCCATCCAGATAATTCTCTTCTTGGGCGCTCATATGCATATGCTCTGAGAAGTGAATGTCTCACAAACAATGGAACATAGTTGCTCAATGATGATTAGCTAACACAGAGACTCAAGTAGTTTGGGTCTGGAGCCTTTATGAGAGGCTGTGTACTATATACTGTGGGCAATATTGATAGAAATTCCTCAGAGCAATACCACTGGCAGCAAGTGAGCACTGACTACTACTCAGCCCTTACTAGTTCTACCTCGGGTATGAACACATGAACAACCCTGATTAGCTTATTACACAGGGCCCCATCAATGAAATTGTTTTGAGCCTAGGAAAAAACCTCCATTGGCAGTACACATAAGAAGCAGATGATACCCCACACTCAAATGCTCCAGGAGAACATAATGTAAGGCTGTCTACACAATTGAGAAATAGGATTCTGAGGGTGGGAAAGGATGAGTTTAGATAGCAAACTTAGAAGTAATTATAAGTTTCTGAATTCCTAACCTAACTTCCTTCTGCCCCTCACATCAAATTCAGGAAGTGGTGGAATGTTTATGATCACAAAATGAAGTTTTTAATCCCAGGCCCAAACTCTAGCTGTTCTTGTTACATCTTCTCACCTGCCCCTGATGTAAAAGTTCAGAAAGGCAAAGGGAAAGGGAGGCCCATGCTCAGGAATATAATTGGAGCTTACAAGTCACTGAAGTCTCTGGCTTTCTATGCTGAAGGTAAGATAAAAGGCAGCTTGAGTTTCTAAGAACTCAGTTTCTAGGCTATATGGCTCCTTCAGAACTTTTTTCCCTCCTCCTGTGTTTTGAGAGCAACAGTTAATGTGGTACTTCTGTCTCTTAGGTACAATCTTTCTCTTCACACAATGCTTAAAGTAGACAATAGGTGGAAGCTGCTATTAAATCCAAAAAGAATAAAATAGCACACAGTAAGTGCTTCCCCTGAATTCCTGCACCCAACATGTTCCAAATTCTGAAGACAAAGTGATTATGGGTGAGTACTAACAAGTTCCACAGAATAGTGAGCTTAGAACAATTTTCCCAAGCAGGTTCTGTCCAAGTTATTACTATGGCTAAGATTTACCGGATCAATGAATTTATAGACAGTGCAAGACAGAAAAGTCTATGATATTGAGTCCCCAAAGAAGAAATTGGAACAAGAAGAGAAAATTTATCATTGCTGGAAAAGGAGGAAGACAACTAGGAGAATATTTCTCTGAATACAGACATGGATATAATTGTAACAAAAATGTAAGTTGTGGCTCATCAGTACAAACTATCAAATCAAACCTCACTAAAGCTAAAAATAAAACATAAAAATAAAAAAAACAGCTATTTGGATTTCAGTACTAACATGTATTTTAAGGAGTGTGTGTGGGGGGGTGGTCTGAGATTATATATGGGACAGCATTGGTTCTTAAAATCATCATATTGACACTATCCTTTAGGTTTCCCATTCAAGTCTGGTGGCTTTCTAGCTCTATCACTTGAAAAACACAATTCTCGCTTTCCTCTGGTTAACTGGAGATAAACATGTATTGGATATGTCAACCTGGATTGGTTCAAACTATGACCTTCAGATCTTACTGTATGGAATAGGTAATGTATAAGAGTGAGCCACTATGCTTAGTCCAGTATTTCCTGTAAGTTACTTAATCTTTATGAATCTCAGCTTCTTCCTGTTTGGAAAGTGAAAATAATTACTTTGTGGACCTTAGAATCTGGTGGGAGTTATGACTGGGTGCAGGAAGTATAAGTGCTCAGGATATGTGGGCAGAGTCTGACACTCTCATAAAATTACTGATGTTTATATGAAATGAATTCCAGGAATTGGAAAGAAGAGGGATTTTTCTGTTCTTGTTTATCCATTTATGGGCATTGAGGGAGCCAGAGATATTCAAAGAGAACAGGGAAACAAATGCAGCAGTTGTATTCTGTAGATATTATGTTCACAATGAGGTATAACACTGTGGACAGGGACAGGAGGGAAAATCAGAGAGAGTGTGCAAAGGAAGTGATGAGATTGTCAAACAAGAAATGAACTCACCTGACTTACAAAATGGTGATCCGCATCTACACTACATTAACAATAACAATTTTAAAAATCCGGGTTTCTGATTCTTTCCTCCACTTTTTGTAGGTTCCCTTAAGACTCAGGCCCACCGATGGAGTTTGTGAAGGTCAATTTATATGATTATGAATATAGAGCCAGAATCTCTTAAGCAATAGTATAAAAAGTATTTCATTCTTAATACCAGTTTCTCTTTGAGTGGCAATTCTATATGTTGTTGGCAGAGATAATTTTTTTTTACTTTTTGTTTTAGTACTTTCCAGGTGTTGAAATCCTTCTTAAAGCGTTGGGACAGATGTCTGCTATGTCATGGCACCCTGCCAATAACTAAAATGATAATCAACCTTTGAAATTAATGTGCTTGAGTATGAGTTTTATTTATTTATTTTATTAGTTGATGTTGGTGAACTCTGGGCCTGGTTGCTGTCCTTCAGCTCTTCAGCTCAAGACTAGTGCTCTACCACTTGAGCCACAGTACCACTTCCACCTTTTTCTGCTTAGATGGTGCTGAGGAATCAAACCCAGGGTCTCATGCATTCAAGGAAAGCTGTTAACCATTGATCCACCTTCTCAGCCCTTATGAGTGGTATTTTTGTGCAGGGGTGTTTCAAGAAAATCTATTGAGCAAATGTATTCATTTGCCAATAGACATATTCAAAATTATGAATTATCTGATATTTTAAAAATAAAAATGTTATCATTGTTACTAGGAATTTTTAGTATCCCCATGCTAAAAGCATGGAGGAGATATTTTAAACTAAAACTACAAAAGAAATTTTAAGATCTTGATACTAATAAATCTGTCCAGGTGTTATTACATTAAACAGATTTCAAAACGGTTTTTCTTCATGAATACAGAGATCAAAGGTCTTATAATACTTATTTCAAAATACAAATTAAAGGGAAAATCAGTCAGGAGGTAAAATTTATATTGAATGTTAATTTTTAAAGAGGAAGGGAAGATCCTACATGGCAGACTAAAGTCAAAGCAATATCAGAGCTGTATATGCTCAATAATAAATAAGAAGCCTTAATTGAAAAATTGAGGTGGAATATGCACATAGGGCAAAGACAAGCAATCAGAGCCCCCCCACCAACAAAGAAACATCATAATGTATCCCTCAGAAAAAAGAAAAAATTCAGACCAGGGCTCAACATCCTTATACTTGATTTCAAGGATAACCCTTGATACACATACACCCCCCCCTTCACACACACACACACACACACACACACACACACACACACACACACACACACACAAATGTGTGCAACAACTCAACCTACTCACATCCATTCAACATGAATCAAAGATCTTCCTGTAATATTTGAAACTTTAAAAGTTTTAAGTCTTGTAAATAATTGTTAACAGATGCATAAGCAATTATTTTCTGAATAGCACTCTGATATGGAAATGAGTGGTTATAACTACTTAAATATTTCTGAATCTTGAAAGAATTAAAAAACAGACAATCCGAATTTTGGGACTATATTTCTACCATCTATTCTGCAAAGGCTTAATAAGAAGTTATGAAACCCAAAATTAAATACCAAATTAATACAATTAATACTTGTGTAAGTGAAGTGAAAGACAGTGATCAGAGACCTACGCTGCCTCCAGTTCTCAGCCGGCTGCACACTGTGGCACCTTTGATTCTGCTGGGCCAGGCCCACAGTTGTCTTCCCCAGAGCCATGGCCATGTTGGTGTTGGGGCTGAAGCTCTGTGGATAGGAGGGGAGGCCACGGGGGAGGCTGAGCTGGGGTTGGGGCTGGGGGTAGTAAGGAGAGGACGGGAGGCTCTGGCAGAGGCTGGTGAAGGGAGGAAGGAGGCAGTAAGCCAGTGGCTCAGAAAGCAGCAGCCCCAAAGGCAGCTGGGTTCTGGAGAGTGTTTGTGAGGCTGGGATTTTGGCCCCTGGGGCTCGGTGGCTGGGTGAGGAGAGGAAGGAGTCTCAAATCATACCCAGACAATGAGAAATGGGACAACCGTGGCTGAAGAATTTCAAGAACAAAGGCAAGGACTTGTAGGTAAACTCTGGGGGCTGGGAGGGCAGCAATGCTGGGCCGGTGGTGGTCATGCTTCTCTGGAGGTCCTTGGAAGTGAGTGAGGGCCAGCTTTGCTGTGGGCTAGGCTTCAGTCTCCCCTTGAAGCAGGCATCAGGAATTGCCAGCAGAGCCTCAGTCTGCCCCACGGACCTGGCCTGGCATGGGTGCTGCAGACCAGGCAGCTGCTGGGAGGCTTTGTGCAGCAGGGCAGAAGAAGAATGGCTTGTGGGCACTGCTCCATACCAGCCAGGCCCAGGGCCACTGCAGAAGTTCTGGCTTTGGATCAGGACCAGGGACTGACCCCCAAACAAGTGGCCTCTGGTGACCTGCATGGTGGCTGCCTCGTGTGGGCTGGGAACTTCCTTAACATGGCTGAGGAGTCTCCACAGTGAGGTGCATTTGCTCCTGTGCCTCTCCCATCTTTTGGATTCCCGCTGTCCTCAAACCTCGTGCCATGTCCAACTTTAAGAGTCAACTTCTCCTGGCCTCTGAGAGGCCATCCCGGAGATGCTCACCGTGCTTCCCCCTTCTGTTTCACCATGCATGCAGGTTTCACAGGGTGCCATCCTCCAGGCAAAGTGTACTCCCATTTCAGCTTGGCCACAACTGCTTAAGGGAACACAAACTGCATTCTTACACAGAAAGCCAGGGGAACACAAGGCTATCCTGCAGTCTAAGTCATTCTTTGACTCCTCCTGTTCAGGTGTGGGGCAACTGTGGAGCCAACCACCCCATCACGTTTGATAATTTAAAAGGAAGAGTAAAAAGCTTCATTGTCACAGACAGAGCTGCCCTTGGAGTTCTCTATGTACACTAATCTTGTGCTGAGATAAAGATCCCCAAAGACCAGCAAGCAGCCAATTCCCATGCAAGTACATAAGAGTCATTTATTGCAAGCTCGAGCCTGGACTCACAACTGTCACCATTGCAGCAGGTCAGAGTTGAGAGCCCTGACCCTTCAGTTAACAGGGTTTTTATAGGGTATAGGGCTGAAGTAAGGGGGTTCCTAGCTTGGCAGTTTCATTATTGGTTGACATTTAGTGAGTGAATATTATAACAATATTATTGGCTAGCGTGCACAGGCTAAGCAAATAAGCAGCAAAATATGTTAACTATGCTATCTTAAGAAACATCTGTAATTTTAGCTACCTTCTTGTCATTCGTCATCCATATGAACCTGTCATCCATGGCTATTGCTAGGGGACTGATGGGCAGAACCTTATTGGGACATTTCCCATTTTTTCCGGGAACCTGATTTATTTATAACTTTCAGTAAAAGTCTTTCAGTAAAGGCCTTCACAAGGGATACTTTCTGTAAAGGCCTTCAAAATGTAGTCTAAGTCCAGAATGGCTGTACTTTGGCTAAAACTTCTCACTAGGTAGGTGTGTGTGTGTGTGTGTGTGTGTGTGTGTGTGTGTGTGTGTGTGTGTGTGTGTTTGATGTGAAAGAGTCAGCTGAGGTTTGGTGTCAAACACTTCTTCTTTTCAGCATTGAATTTT
This sequence comes from Dipodomys merriami, assembly GCF_024711535.1. NCBI lineage: Eukaryota > Metazoa > Chordata > Mammalia > Rodentia > Heteromyidae > Dipodomys > Dipodomys merriami. The sequence continues at coordinate 1,543,862 of NW_027206024.1, forward strand.
GTATCTAGTGGTTGTTCCCCCTCCTGAATTCTGAGTTCTAAAGTTGTCCTTCCATATAATTTTATCCTTAGATCTTCTTGATATTCAGTTTCCTAAGGTCTGCTTGTGAACTTCAGCATTTGCTTCATGAAAGTGGTGCCTTTCTTTTAACTTTTATGAAGCCCTTTGCTCTCTTTAGATGCAGTTTGTGCTTTGTTATTTGTTTTACTTAGCCCAGACTGTTATGGCCCAGGCTGTGACTGTTAATTCTAAGGTTAGTTTAGGCCAATATGAGATAATATCCTTTCAGTGTATATAGTGAAAGAAGTTCAGCATCTTTATTGTAATAATTTCCTTGCTTTAAAAACAAACAAAAAATCCAGTGAAATAAATGTACAATCAGTTGTTTTTGTTAATTGTGCACCATTGTAATGAAAAAAATCTTTTTACTAAAGTGAGTATTTAGAATGCGAAAAAAATTGAATAATATAGTATTTAAGAATTGATCAAATACCAAAAGAAAAAGAAAGTGAATGATCAGAAATGAAGTGCAAATTTAAGTTTTTAATAAGTAAATGAAATGTTTGAGGTTCTTATCCACATAGGAAATACATAGGAAAATAAATAGGAAAGTCACTGAGTTCCCATCTTACACACCAGAATAGATATCACCACTCAAATAAATAAACTGCAGGAGAGGTTGAAATAAATCAGGAACTGTATTTGGTTTTGTGGCATTGTAAACTAGGGCAACCCATATGGATAACATAATGGAAGTTTACATAATACCAAAAGACACATATGTTAATGACCTTTATGGCAACTTGGATACATATTGAAGGAATACAAGTCAACATGAACATCCATGATCATGGCAGCAATATTCATAGCAACCAAGCTGTGTAATCAATCTAGATGCACAAGAAAGAAGGAATAAAGAAAATGCACTATTCATAGCTATAAACATATTCTGTTATATAAGAGAAGTGATTGTTTCTCCTGCATCATTTTTAAATATTTTGGGATATATACCTAATCCTAATTTTGTGGCATTGTGTTTTTGTTTTAATGAGGGAGCTCCATATTGATTTTCAGAACAGTTAAAATATATTGAAGATATCCTATAATATGTGTATATCAAAGCAAAATTTAAATATATAAATGAATACATCCAGGACCATCATATATAGTTTATAATTTGAAGCAATTTAAAGAAGGCAACAATTAGGGAAAAAGACAATGTTAGAAGATGAATAACAAATATGCAGACATGGAATAATACAAAAAATGTGCAACTAATTAGTGCTAATAGTAACAAAACATTTTCAAGTTTTAAAAATGAAACTATTAAAATAATAATAATATCAAATAAATATGCCATGGAAGAAAATGTACCATAGACATCTGTTTCCCCATAATTAGTTTTATTTTATAACAAATGGATTAAAAATGTGATTACATGTCTGAAGATAACACATTTAAGTGTAATTGATTGAACCCAGCAAAGGAAAGCAACACAGAAGTAGAGAGTAAGAACAACCTAGGGTATGGATGAAGATACTCAGTAGAACTTTGTGAGGAAAGAATGTGCACCATTTTCCTCATCTAAAGAGAGCTAGGACAGCTACTTTTTGAGAGAGCACTTGTTATGTAGTCAGAGCAGTTGAATTACTAATTTGGGTAGTAATTTATTACTTTTATTCCCTAATCTTATGATGTGATTCACAAATGTAAGTGATCCTTGATTATCTGAGCCTTTGTCACACAAAGTTTCTAATTCCTCCCCCTGCCAATGATTTGTCTGTTACTCTCAATTCTCCTTGTTTCTGAACTCAAATCCTGTGATTTTTTGGTTCATGAGAAAGGGCTGGAGAAATAGGATGGATGGCCTGGAGTCTGACCTAACATCCACTCCAGCTTGGAGGATCTGGTGAGGAACTCCACGTGGGCCTCAGAATCAGATATTAATTGACCTTTTTGGAAATGGAGAAACTCACTCCCTCAGGCATAATCTGTCATTCTTTGACTTTCTCTGAAGAGATTTGGTACTAGGGCACAATTTAGAGAATGAGCTTTCCCACCACCCACCACAGTCTTGTCAGGAGGAACAGGTTGAACAATAAAAGTGGCCTCAGTTCCCACAAGGCCAGTCAGAAGCCAAGAGATCACACTTTCCCCTTCATCAGGGATCTTCTGGTAGGGATAGCGTCTGAGCAAAGTCTAAGATGGAGATTGAGACTGGGTCTAAGGAGGACACAAAAGAATGACCTTCTATTTGACTACAAGTGAGTTGTGTAGTGAAACATGACAACTTCATTAAAATATGAAAATATACTAGGTGAGTTATCTCACTGCCACTTTAGAGGAGGTCAGTTTCCCCAAAGGAGAAGTTGTTAAATGTTGTGACTACCAGTTTGCTCTCTAGGCTGTTGCCTCTCCCACCAATTCCCATGCTAGGAATTCATTGCTTCTTTCAGGCACTCAACAACTTGTCCTGACTCCTAGGCAGGAATACTGTAGGTTATTCTTTGGATAACCTCTTGCATTTGAAGTAGAATAGGCCCAGGCTGTGCTCATGCCAAGAAGTAGATGCAAGAAGGTGAGTATAAGCTCAGATTTGTGCCGAAAAACAATCATATTGGAAAAAATTAAATGAAATTAATAATTGATTAATCCAGGGTTTATAGCTACTAAATTTAGGTAATTATTTGTGACACACCTAGAACCATGGGTTAGGAACAGAGCAGTGAAGTAGGTTCAAGATAAGATGGAAAAGACACACCATAGCAATTACAGGAGATGAGAGTGTGAAGGAACTATTGGCATAGGTCCATTTACTATCTTAGGAGTGACCTTGGATAGGAGGCTTTTAGAATAATACCTAAAAGAGAGGGATTGCTGGGCATTGGTGGCTCACATCTGTAATCAAAGCTACCCAGGAGGGTGAGATCTGAGTATTATGATTCAAATGAAGCCCAGACAGAAAAAGCCAGAAGTGGTGCTGTGGCTCATGTTGTAGAGCACTAGTGTGGAGCTCAGGGACACTGCCTAGCCCCTGAGTTCAAGAAACAGGATCAGCAAAACAACACCAACAAAACAATAAAGATAAAAATAAATAAAAGAAAGACTTAAATATATGTGATGGAATGATAATCCTGTGTAACTATTTAGGGAACATAAAAGGAGACAAAATTTGAAGCAAAATAATACCTATTCATTACTAATCAAGGATGCAAAGCAAATGCCAAATTCCTCTCTGGAAAACTACCAAACTTGGGCTGGGAAGGTTGCTCAGTGGTTAAAGTGCTTGCCTTGCATGCATAAGGCCCTGGGTTTGATTCCTCAGCCAGAAGTGGCGCTATGGCTGGACTGGTAGAACACTACCCTTGAGATGAATAGGTGAGGGACAGCAACCAGGCCAGAGTTTTGGCCCCATGACCGGCGAAAGAAACCCCCTCCCCGCAAAAAACAGAAAAAAAGCTTCCAAATTTATCTTTTCTCAAAATTGAGGTGAAGCTTTGTTTACAGGAATTCTCCTTATCTAGCTCAACGTCGTCAGAATCTCAGTAGACTTTCCTTGTTGAGATGTAATGCACCTAACTCTACTGAACCTAATCATGGCTAGGAAAGTATGGACATTGATATGTTTATTGTATTTTTCCTTATAAATTTATAATACTGTCAGGTATTATAAATAATATATATAATATACAAATGCATTATATATGATATATTAAATATATTCTAATATAACATATGTTATATATTAACAGACTTCCTAATTTTAGTGTTAGGAACAAGCAACATATTGAAAGATATATGCTTGAATCTCTGAGTAATTTCTCTACCACTAGACAAAGCAACATAGGAACGCGATACACATGGAGGTGGTTCTCTGGATTTTGGAAACTGTGATCTGCATGTACATATATACATATATATATATATGTGTGAAATATTGTTTTATACTAGTGAATGTGTAAATCTATAGCAACAGTTAAATAAGTGAAAACCTATGTGCACACACACTCAATCACTTTCAAGTAGAAGACTTTCTTTTCTATGTGCCCTATTCACCTACACAGAGAACACATGATTTCCCCTTTAATTGTCCTGGAAGTTCTTTATGTGGCTACTGTAGCTTCACATCCTTTGCTCTCTAAGTAGCCAGATGCTATGTATTCAGCAATAATACTTGTTAAAGGCAACAGTATCCACCCTGACACACAGAGGAACTTGGATTTCAGAAATGCCACAAATAAATGTGAGGTACAGCAGTAATTTTCAAAATTGAATAGATTATATATTATTAGAAAATTTGTAAGAAAAATAACTTCAGTGTAGGATGAAACACTTGAAGAAAACTACAGTTTAAATTACATATAGCCAGGTGCTTATAGCTCATGCCTATAATCTTGGCTAATCTGGAGGCTGATATCTGAGGATCACAGTTCAAAGCCAACTTGGGCAGAAAAGTTCCCGTGAGACACTTATCTCAAATTAATCATTAAGACTAAAATTGATACTGTGGCTCAATGAGTCAAAGACCTCAGGAACACTGCCCAGGCCCTGAGTTCAAACTCTGCAATAGACAATAAATAAAAATGAAAAATAAATTACATATAATTTATTACCAACTCTCTACAAGGAAAATATGATATGACACATGACACATATGACTTCAAGTTACAAAGTTCCTGTGCATTTCCCCACTCTTGAGAACTAGGAGTAATCCATATCGAAAAAAAAATGTGAATGATTTATAAAAAATTTCAAAACATACTATATATTATACAAACGAAATGCAACAAACATGCATTTCACAGTCTAGTAACATCATATATTATAAAGAATCTGATTAACTGACTCATAAAAATCAATACAATGCAGTTAAAACATCCGATATCTCAGGTGACAGCAGAATACTTTCAATCTATGATGGATATTTTGTAAATTACCCAGCCCTATCCATCCCACAATGGCAGAAGGCTCTTCCTGAGAAAGTCCAGAGACTTGTGAGTGCTCAATGTATACCTGTTCCCATTCTCTATTATTTGGGCATGTGATAGACTGAATATCTGATAACTTGACAAAGGTACAATTTAGGACTGGCTTCCAGTAATGCTATTTTAGTTCTCAGAAGAAAAGGAAATTGAAGACAGTAGGAAAATCTGCCAGATCCTTGAAAGATGTCTATCATTGCGCTAAAACTGTACCCTTCTACTGACACTTGAACAAACGAGTATTTCTCACTCCAAACACATATACAAAAAATGGCTTTCCAAATATTGACCTGTTTTCACTTTGGCAAATCAAGACACACTACTGTGGCCCATTTTACTTAAAATATCAGCGGCGGTTGGCCCAAGAGATAGTTGACCTTACCAATTTCTTAAATTTTAGGTCATCACACAATCACTTCATTGCAATTAAACATTAAAAATACATATCTATATAAGTCTGCATTACATACTTATTACTGTTTTTCATTTGTCATCTTTTACATATTTGTGTATCCCAGGGCTTAGTTCTGTAATCTTCCTTCTCATGATTTTACCACTGAGTACATGTAATTATTTCTGTTTTTTCCCCCCTCCGGCTCTGTTCTTTCTTTAATTGAAGTCCTTAATAGCATTCTCTCTACTGACAACTCCTAGCTACTGATTTTAACAAACAAAAAAGATTCCAAAGTGAGCTTTGATCTTTATCTACAAACTTATCCCTCATTACTATTTGATTAAGTGATATTTCTTTTAGTTGTCTTGTCAAAATACCTTGGAGTCATTTCAGACTTACATACATTTTCACACCTCATATGTAATCTATGACCAGTTTTTGACAAATTATCTCACAGAATATATAGTACATGAGTGCTAACATTATGACTTAAATTCAGGGCCTAGGTCCTTTTATTTTTCTTTTGTGCTCAGGCTGTCAGTCTTCCATTTGAGCCACAGCTCCACTATTAGCTTTTTGGTTCTTCATTGAAGATAAGTGTCTAATGGTCCATTTACCTGGTCTAGCTTAAAACCATGATCCTCTGTTTTCAGATTTCTAAATAGTTAGATTTATAGGCATGCACCACTAAAACCACACCTATTATATTTGAATTAAAAATAAATTTAAAGAACGAATATTTATAATATTTTCAAATTAGTATGTTTTCATTTACACCAAAACACACTGCCTTAAATGTTTTTTTGTTATTCCAGTTCACTGTCAAAGAAAGAAAAGAAAAATTCACAACTGGAGAACCTCTGAATGTACCAGTGCTCAACCCTGCTAGCCACAATTTCTTTGCTGTGAAATAACAAAAGATGATATTTTCTACAGGCAAAGCAGGAGAAAATGCTCTTCACTGAAATTGCTGAAAGGGTGATAGGGATGGGGACAAGGAACATTATCCAGAAAGTATCACAAACTGTTTTCTGTGGATGAGTGTTGCAATGTTAGAGGATGTTCATAGCAACGTGGAGAATATTTGAAGGTGAATATGGGATTACAGAGGTATGCTTTCTTGAAGATATATGTTTATAGCATAGTTTACACACTGTTGAAAAGAAGACAGTTAAGATAGTGATACTGTCATTCCTTGTATCCTTCACAGAATAATATTAAAACCAGTTATATATATATATATATTATTTATAGTATTATAAAATATCCCTAATTATGCATATATTATAAATATATCATTTATATGTTATATAACATAGTACACTGCATATACTATGCACACAAAATTTAATTTTTCTACTTGTCTGTCCAGGAATTAAACTAGCAATATCTTTGAAAATTGATAGTAAAGTAGGGTTCTTAAAATTTCGATTGCAACATATAGTTTTACCCAATAAATCGTTATTTATTCTGAATTGGTTTAGAAATTTAATATCATAATATCATTTAATATTCAAAAATAATTATGTAAGAACATGCCAAGGATGGAATTAAAAAATATAACATGACTCATGTCTGTAATCACAGCTACTTATGGGCTGTGATCTGAAGATGGTTATATGAAACCAGTCTGAGTAAAATGGCTCAGGGACAACACCCAGACAATGGTTCAAGTCTCAGTACTGGCACAAAAACAAATTATGTGACGAAAACATACAACTATATTTATTTAAATAAATTTGTCATTCCTTGTATGCGTCCCAGTATAATACTACATCAAATAATGTATTACAGAAGATCAGTAATGATACACATATTATAAACATATGATTTATATGTTATTTAATAGAATACATTACATATATTATGCACACATAATTTTAACTGATATCACTAATATCCATTAATTGATATGTGTTTTAGAATAGGGAGTAGATTTTCTTTGGTACTACCAGGATGTAACTAGTCATGAAATTTTTTCTTTTTTTTATTGTGAAAATACTGTACAGAGGGGTTACAATTACATGGGCAAGATAGTGAGTACATTTCTTATCAAGCATTGTAGCCTCCTCCTTTGATTATCCTTCCCATCCCTTCCCTGCCTCCCCCCACCCCCCACCCAATCCACCCCAACCCTCAACAAAGTTGTAAAGTTCATTTTCAACATGACAAATTGTACTTCTCATTGTTGCAACGGGTCCCCTGTATCCTTATTTAAACAAATTGTTTTTCCCCTTCCCCTCCACAAATTATACCGACATCAAATACAGTGAAAGCAGGGGTTATACAGTGAGGGAAGGACATACAAAGCAACAAAGAAATAATCTTATAAATGCTTTAGAAACAAATGCATAAAAGAATAAAAAGCATTTAAATACATATCTAAGGGTTCATATTCCTAATATCAACTTATATGACTTTTTCTGCTTGACTCATATATATACTAGATATTGCAAATAAGTGAAACAATGGGACCTGTGTTTCTATGAGCTTGGCTTACTTCACTTAATATAATTTTTTCCAAGTCTTTCCATTTCCTAAGAAATGGGGCAATGTCATTCTTTCTGATGGAGGCATAGAATTCCATTGTGTATATATACCACATTTTCTTGATCCATTCATCTACTGAGGGGAATCTGGGTTGGTTCCCGATCTTAGCTATGGTAAATAATGCTGCAAAAAACATAGTTGTGCTGGTAGCTTTAGTATGGTCTTGTTTGTAAGTATTTGGGTAAATGCCCAAAAGTGGGATTGCTGGGTCATAGGGGAGCTCTATGTGAAGTCTTTTGAGGAACCTCCATATTCCTTTCCAAAGTGGTTGAACAAGTTTACACTCCCACCAACAATGAAGTAAGGTTACCTTCTGTCCACATCCCCTCCAGCATCTGTAGTTATTAGAGTTCTTGATTTTTGCCATTCTAACTGTTGTGAGGTGGTATCTCAATATTGTTTTGATTGGCATTTCTTTTTTGGCTAGGGATGTTGAGCATTTCTTCATGTGTCTATTGGCCATCCTTCTTTCTTCTTCAGAGAAGTTTCTCTTTAAGTCATTAGCTAACTTATTTATTGGGCAGTTGTTTCTTTGAGGATTTGTTGTTGGGGGATTTAATTTTTTGAGTTCCAATATATTTTAGATATGAGACCCTTGTCCATTGTATGACTAGTGAACATCTTCTCCCAATATATGGGCTTTCTATTGATCTTGCTAGCCATGTCCTTTGCCATGCAGGAGCTCTGCAACTTCATGCAGTCCCATTTGTCCAAACTTTCTTTGATTTTTTGTGTTTCTGGGTCTCTATTAAGACAATTTCGACCTGTGCCAGGGAGACCTAGGGTTTCTCTTATTCCATCCTGTAATGTTTTCAGAATGTGTGCTTTGACTCCCAGGTCTTTGATCCATTTGGAGTTGCTTCTGGTGCCCGGTGATAAATAAGAATCTAGCTTTAGTTTTCCACAAGTAGTTAACCAATTTTGCTAGCACCATTTACTGAAAAGACTGTCTATCTTGCATTGTATTTTTTTGGCTCCCTTATCATTAGAAAGCTATAGGTCTGTAGGTTCATTTCTGGGTTTTTAATTCTATTCCAGTGGTCCTGAGGTCTGTTCTTGTGCTAGCACCATGCTGTTTTGATTACTATGTCTTTATAGTAGAGTTTGAAATTTGGTATTGATATTCCTCCATCAGTGTTCTTTCCGTTGCGGAGCGTTTTAGCTATTCGGGGTCTTTTATTGTTCCATAGGAATTTTTGGATTGCCTCTTCTATTTCCTTGAAGAATGACGTTGGAATTTTTATAGGTATCACATTGAATTTGTAGATGGCCTTGGGAAGTATTGCCATTTTTACGATGTTAAACTTTCCAATCCAGGATCATGGGAGTTTTTTCCTATTTTCTAAGTGCTGTTTGATTTCCTTTTTCAGGTTCTTAAAGTTTTCATCATAGAGGTCCTTCACTTCTTTAGTTAAGTTAATTCCTAGGTATTTTATTATTTGTGGAGCTATTACAAATGGAGTTGCTTTCCTAATTTCAGCCACACTTTTCTCATTGTTGTCATACAGAAAAGCCATTGATTTTAGGGTGTTAATTTTATGCCCTGCTATTTTGCCAAAGTTTTGAATCAGTTTGAGTAATTTGGGAGTGGAGTCCACGGGATTCTTAAATACAAGATCATGTCATCTGCAAAGAGGGAGAGTTTTATTTCTTCTTTCCCGATTTGGATCCACTTTATATATGCATCTTGTCTTATTGCTGTAGCTAGGCATTCTAATACTAGCTTGAAGAGAAGTGGAGAGAGTGGACATCCTTATCTTTTGCCTGAGTTAAAAGGAAATAGCTTCAGTTTTTCACCATTAAGTATAATGCTGATTGTAGTTTTGTCATATACAGCCTTTATTGTATTGAGGAATGTTCCATGGATTCCTAATTTTTCCCAAAGCTTCATCATAAAGGGGTGTTGGATCTTGTCGAATGCTATTTCTACATCTATTGAGATAACCATGTGGTTCTTATTCTTGCTCCTGATGATGTGATGAATAATATTGATTGATTTGCGTATATTAAACCAGCTTTGCATCCCTGATCTGAATCCTTTTTGATCATGGTGTATAATTTTTTGGATGAATTGTTGAAGTCGATTGGCCAAAATTTTGTTGAGAAATATTGCATCAATGTTCATCGAAGAAATGGGTCTATAGTTCTCTTTCTTCGAGGAGTCCCTGCCTGGTTTTGGGATGAGGGTTATGATGGCTTCATAGAACGTGTTCGGTGGTGAACTTTCTCTTTAAATTTCATTGAAGAGTTGGAGGAGTATTGGTGTGAGCTCAGCTTTGAAGGCCTTGTAGAATTCCGCTGTAAAACCACCTGGTCCTGGACATTTTTTAACTGTGAAGTCTGTTCTTGTTGTTTCTGTTTCAATGCTTGATATGGGCCTGTTAAGATGGTTTAACTCATTTTGGTTTAGTTTTGGCTTGTCAATATTTGCTAGGAAAAGGTCCATTTCTTTCAAGTTCTCAAACTCATTAGCATAAAGTTTTGAGAAGTTTTCCCTTATAATGTTCTGAACCTTGTTTTTTTCTGTGGTGATATTTCCATTCTCATCTCTAAGTTTATTTATTTGGGTGGGTTCTGGTCTTTTTCTGATAAGATTTGCTAAGAGTCTGTCAATTTTGTTAATTTTTTCGAAGAACCAACTCTTTTTTTTGTTGATTCTTTCTATATTTTTTTTTGGATTCTAATCCATTTAATTCTGATTTAATTTTAATTATTTCTTTGGGTAGACTGGATTGGGGTTTATCTTGCTGCTCTTTTTCAAGGAGGTTCAAATGTCTCATTATATTCTTGGTTTCAGATCTCTCCAATTTGTTGATGTAGGAGCTCAGAGCTATAAACTTGACTCTGAGTACTGCCTTTGCTGTGTCACAGAGTAGCTAGAAATTTGTGTGTTCATTTTTGTTAAATAGCACGAATATTTGGATTTCCTTTCTAATCTCTTCCAGGACCCACTTGTGATTCAGCAGTGTGTTGTTCGGCCTCCATGTGTTACTGGACATTCTTTGGTGGCTTTTAGTGTTGAGTTCTAATTTTATTCCCTTGTGGTCTTAGAGAATGCAAGGTATTACATCAATGTTTCTGAATTTCGACAAGTTTGCTTTGTGGCCTAAAATGTGGTCTATTTTAGAAAATGTTCCATTTGCTGCTGAGAAAAATGAGTATTCTCATGCTGTTGGGTGAAATATTCGGTAGATGTCTGTTAAATCTAGTTGATCTATGCAGTTGTTTAGATTTGAGGTTTCTCTGTTGAGTTTTTGCGGAGTTGATCTATCTAGTGGGGAGAGTGGTGTGTGAAAATCCCCAACAATTAATGTCTTTGGATCTATGTGGGATTTGAGGGAAAGTAGTGTTTCTTGGATAAATGTGGGTGCTCCGTTGTTTGGCGAATAGATATTTAGAATTGTAATATACACCTGAAGGAGAGATCCCTTAATTAGTATGTAGCGACCTTCTTTATCTCTTCTCACAAATTTTAATTTTAAGTCTATTTTATCTGATATTACGATTGCAACAACCGCCTGTTTATGGGGGCCATTTGATTGGTAGATTATGTTCCAGCCATTCACCCTGAAAATGTGTTTGTTTTTACGGGCAAGATGTGACTCCTGAAGGCAGCAGATAGAAGGATCTTGTTTTTTTTAATCCAACTAGACAGTCTACGTCGCTTAAATGGAGAGTTGAGTCCATTAATGTTAAGAGATAGGACTGAGAGGTATTTGGGAGTTCCTACCATGTTATCCACCTTCTTAGGGGCTGTGAAAATTGTGTTCTTCCTGTGGTTCTTGGATTCTCAGTTTGGGTGTAGTTTCTTGGCCTTTATTGTGGTCTTGTTGGTGTTCTATATGTAGGACATCTTTAAGAATCTTTTGTAGGGCTGGTTTGGTGGAGATGTATTGTTTCAATTTTTCTTTGATATGGAAGGTTTTTATTTGGCCTTCAGTTATGAAGGAGAGTTTAGCTGGGTACAGTATTCTTGGTTGATATTTGCTTGTTTTTAGGACATGGCATACGTCATTGCAGGCTCTTCTTGCTTTGATTGTCTCAGCTGAGAAATCTGAGTTGATTCTAATTGGTTTCCTTTATAGGTGATTAGTCTTTTTCTCCTTGACAGCTTTAAGGATCTTTTCCTTGTTTTGAGTTGATACTGTGTGTATTATAATGTGACAGTGGGATGTCCTATTCTGGTCTGGTCTATTTCGAGTTCTAAAAGCTTCTTGCATATGAATAGGCCTATCTTTTTGCATGTTTGGGAAGTTCTCTGCTAGGATCCTGTTAAACAAATTTCCTAGACCATTAACTTCTGTTTCTAGGTGCTCCTTTACACATATGATCCTTACATTAAGCCTTCTGATTGTGTCTTCCAAGTGTTGGATAGATCTATCATATTTCTTGGACTTGTCTTGGATTGATGTATGTTCTTTCTCTATAATATCTAGGCTGTCTTCAATCCCTGAGATTTGATCTTCTGCACGGTCTAACCTGCTGTCAAGACTTTCTACTTTGTTTTTTATTTCTTTTCTTTCAAGTTGGTCAGTTTTGATGGCTTCAAATTCTTTGTTGAAGCTTTGTTTTAGATCTTGTATTGACTTCTTTACTTCCTTAATTTGGTGTTTGGTGTTTATTCTCAAATCACTTAGTTGATTGTTTATGGTTTCCTTGCACTCCCATTCCATCTGTTGGGTTCCAGTCAGTATTCCCTTTGTGTTCTCCCTGACTTCCTTCAGCTCTTTGTTAATGGATTCCATGAATGCCTTTAGTGTTCTTTGTGTATTCTCTTCCTGCTCTCTCAATTCCTGTATTGCTCTTTGCTTAGCTTCCTCCCGTTCATGCCATTCCTATAATTCTGTTTGAATGTTCTCAGCCTGCTCATGCCATTCCTGCCTTTCTCTTTAAGCATTCTCAAGCTGCTCAGGCAAATCCTGTATCAGTTTTTGACTAGGTTCCTCTTGCTCATGATAGTCCTGTATAAAACTTTGCATTGCCTGCTTTCTATCCCTATCACGCTCATACAGGGTCCTTTGTATGTTTTCAGTCTTTTCATTTATCATGTTTGCCAGCAGTGCTTGTAGAGCTATTTGGGAAGTCTCCTCTGGATTATTCATTATCTGTTCTGTCCCCTGATTATCATGAGTGGGATTTGAGATACGTGGATTTGCCATTTTTCTTGTATTTTTCCAGCTTACCCTGCCCATTTGGGATGAAATCAACACCAGTTTTGTGCTAGAACACAAACTTAAGGCAAGTATCAACCAAAATCTGTATTTGCACAGTCAATAGTCTGCAGGTACAATCTAGTTCAACAGATAAATCTATTCAACATTGAACAACTATATATTAATAGGCGACGAACTGCAAAGAAGTATTTGGTAAACCAGAAATTATTAGGTTTAGGAAGAGTTGTGGGTAAAAAATAGGAATAGAGTAATGTGGGAAGGCACAGGTAGTGTTAACTAAGTCCTAATCTCAAAGCAGGAAATAGGTTGGATAGGATGAAAGTAGGGAGAGAGAAACAAAAGAAGAAAGAGAAAGGGAACAAAAAGAGACCAAAAAAATTGGAAAGGTAAAAATTACAAATATACTTGCTCAAAAACAAACTATTCAGAAAAGAACGTGAATATAATGAGAGAAGGGGAGGGATATAAAGGAGATATAAAAATAAAAACACTTAAAATATTATAAAGGTATAAAGAGGTAGTACTGCTCTTAAGGAATTTAAGTCTCAGAGGTTTCGAATTGAGTAATAAATTTGTGGATTCAGTGTGTACACAATAGGGTAAAAGGTCTAATAATTGACTACAGGTTTATCTGAGGATGTGTAGAACAACAATTAAGTCACATAAAGAAGAATGAAAGAGAAGAAAAGGTGAAAAGGATGAGAAAGAAAGAAAAAAGATCAGAGGTTCAGTAGAGCTAAACAAAAAGCGAAAACAAAAAACAAAAACAAAAAACAAACAAAAAAAGAAAGAAAAACGCACACACACTGAAACCCCTAAAATAAAATTCTAAGAGGAAAAAAAATTACTAGAAAACAATTTTTTTTCAAAAAGTAAAAATCAAAGATTAAAAAAAATTAGAAAAAAATTCTTTTATAAAAGGTACAAAAACAATAGTTCTTTTTTTAAATTTAATTTTATTTTATTTGGGAACATACTGTACAGAGGAGTTACAATTACATGGGCAGCATAATGCGTACATTTCTTACCAAGCATTGCAGCCTCCTCCTTTGTTTACCTTTCATATCCCTTCCCTGCCTCCCCGTCCCCCCCAATCCCAATCCTTCTCCTTCCCCTCGCCCCCCGCACCGACTTTGTAAAGCTCGTTTTGGACATGACAACTTGTACTTCTCATTGTTGCAACAGGTCCACCTGTATCCTTAAACAACTGGTTTTACCCCATCTCCTCCACAAGTTATACTGACATCAAATATAGTGAAAGCAGGGGTTATACTGTGGGGGAGGGACATACAAAGCAACAAAGAGATAATCTTATAAATGCGTTAGAAACACATACATGAAAGAAAAAAAACATTAAAATACACATCTAACGGTTCATTTTCCTGACATCACTTTATCTGACCTTTTCCGCTTGACTCATACATATACTAGATATTGCAAATAAGGGAAACCATCGGACCTATGTTTCTTTGGGCCTGGCTTACTTCACTTAATATAATTTTTTCCAAGTTTTTCCATTTCCTACCAAATGGGGCAATGTCATTCTTTCTGATGGAGGCATAGAATTCCATTGTGTATATATACCACATTTTCTTGATCCATTCATCTACTGAGGGGCATTTGGGTTGGTTCCATATCTTAGCTATGGTAAATAATGCTGCAATAAACATAGTTGTGCTGGTAGCTTTAGTGTGGTCTTGTTTGTAAACATTTGGGTAAATGCCCAAAAGTGGGATTGCTGGGTCATAGGGGAGTTCTATGTGAAGTCTTTTGAGGAACCTCCATACTGCTTTCCAAATTGGTTGAACAAGTTTACATTCCCACCAACAATGAAGTAAGGTTCCTTTCTGCCACATCCCCTCCAGCATCTGTTGTTGTTAGAGTTCTTGATTTTTGCCATTCTAACTGGAGTGAGGTGATATCTCAATGTTGTTTTTATTTGCATTTCTTTTATGGCTAGGGATGTTCATGTGTCTATTGGCCATCCTTCTTTCTTCTTCAGAGAAGTTTCTCTTTAAGTCTTTCGCCCACATATTTATTTGGCAGTTGTTTCTTTGAGGATTTGTTGTTGGGGGGTTTAATTTTTTGAGTTCCAAGTATATTTTAGATATGAGACCCTTGTCCATTTTATGGCTAGTAAAGATCTTCTCCCAATCCGTGGGCTTTCTATTGATCTTGCTAGCTATGTCATTTGCCCTGCAGAAGCTCTGCAACTTTAAAAACAATAGTTCTTTGATTTTTTGGGGTGGGGGTGGGAAAAATCCTGAATCTCCCTTGTGTCCTTAACCGGCCTCTTGTTGGAGTCTCTGGTCTGCTTGTGTTCCTGTGGCTTGGTTGGTTTCTTAAATCAGTTTGTTTGAACAGGCAGAAAAATGTTCTGCTTTCCTCAAAGGTTTGCATTCCTCCTCCCAGGTTAGTTCAATGGGAGTCATTTTTGCTTTGAGTATCACAAAAGAGGGAGATGGCTTTTTCCTCAAGTTTGGAGATGTTGTGATTAGGCTAGGTTCTGGGTAGAGTTGAGGCCTTTTAGCAAACAGCAGCTTTTCCTGGGGGCTGGTTTGTGAGAAACTCACAGAGCCCAGCCTGGGGCCATTCTCAGGGTTTCTGTTTACTGAATTTCAATTGATTGTTGAGGCTGCTAAAGGGAGGGGCAGCCTCTGCCTCTGATTACACGGTGAAGAAAGCCACTCCTGGGGCTGGCACCCAAGCTGGGTGACTTTTCCCTGGGTAGAGCTGAGTCTGGCAGTTCAGGTTAGGCTCCTGTGACCTGCTAAATGACTCTAGTTTACTTCCAAGGCCTGAGTTAGAGCTAGCAGCTCTGCCGAGCTTTGTCGGTATCCAAGATAGAGATCTCCAGTACTGGGGGGGAGGGGTGGCCTTCCGTCCTCTGCTCCCTAAGAAGGAGTGAGTATGTCAGGTTTCTACTCACACCGAGTCTTGATTCCTGGGTTGTCTCTGGTCTGCGAACTGAAGGATGAAGATTTCTGATCCTTGTTGGTTCTTGCTGGTGATGAGTAGAATCTGCTCACCCTCTGTGTCTGGCTCCTTCATCCCAGACTCTCTGTGATTCAGATATGGCAGGTATGGCCGTGCCGCCGCCACAGCTGCTGCTGCAGCAGCGGCAGCTGCTGGCAAGTGCTCAGAGCTGTC
The DNA here is from genome assembly GCF_024711535.1 of Dipodomys merriami. Lineage (NCBI taxonomy): Eukaryota > Metazoa > Chordata > Mammalia > Rodentia > Heteromyidae > Dipodomys > Dipodomys merriami. The sequence continues at coordinate 1,560,112 of NW_027206024.1, forward strand.
TCCTTGCCTTTATTTTCCCTCTCTGGCCTAACTCTCTGTCCTTTAAAGGCACACTTGGTGTGGTTCTCTGGCTTAGGACTGTTTGCTGGACCTCTAAAACTGCTTTCTATGCGAGAGCTTGTTTAGCCTCCAGCTTCTCCTCCGCCATCTTCCCAGAACCTCCATCCACTAAATTATTTCTTTTGGATTATATATCCATAACAAACTATTCACTGTGTATTCACGGTACTTCATGAAAAAAGCCTGTGTTTATCAGCACAAGTGTCTTTGACATGGAATTGGTCTCTTTAAGCAATTACTCCAGGAGTAATGAAAAGTGGAATCTGAATGATGTTCATTCATGTATTTCGTGAGAAATTAAACTGATCTTTGTTTGGTATAAAGATCACTTACACTTTCATTAGCCACACCCTTTTCATTTAAAAATATCTATATTCTGAAGCATTTTTATTGCCATTATAGGAAGATAATGTGGGTTCATCTGCTCCATAGCTCTTGAAAGTTAATGAATATGACAAAGAATATCCTCAGATATGCCTTGTGCAACCCTGGATTTGAATTATGTGTCTAGAACTGATCAGTCTTGGGTATTTGGGAAATTTGCTTCACCTTGTTGCCTACTTCTGTTTTTAATAAAATATTTAATTCATTTTCTAACTTGAAAAACACTCATAAGCACTACAATTACCTAATACAGGTGCAGTGCTTGGAATAGTGTCTGTGCATTCTGTAGTAGGTCCCAGAGAAGTCAGCTTCAATTAACATGGTGAGAGCATCCTTCCTGAATGCCTTAAGAAATATATACCCAATTGATGTTAATATCTGTGAAAATTTGTCTACTACAAAAAGGTCTTTTCTTCATATGAACAATGAAAGTAATGATGGGGCTGTCCTGTGGCTTTTACTCTGAAGGAGTTTTGCCTAAATTTCATTCTTACTCTATTAATGGTAGCAGTAATATTCTTTAGTGCTACCCTTCATGTTTCTAGTTCTGTGTTCCATTTGGAATACTATTGTAACTTACTTTATAAACTTTGTTATCAGAATAAATAAACTACAACTGCTGAAGTTTTCAATAAAGAGTCATTACATTACATTTTATGTGCTTAATGCTTTCCTGAAATTATGTCTTTGGGAGTATATATACCTAACAGACCATTTTTTGTGATTTCTTATATGATTCATATAGATTTCTTATGTTATTCTTTTATAATTTCTTAAAGATCCATAAATAAAACTGCTTAGAACAGAAAAGAGTAGGTAAACAATACTATTATGGTGGTCTTAATGGCTAAGCATAATGAATATGTTAAAAACTGTTGGAAGATTCATTTGCTCTGTTTGCTATTCTCTCCCCCTTCTTTGTAGAAAGGTTCTTACTATGAGGTGCCAAATGGTCTGGACATTCCAAGCCTTGTCTCAGTGACAGAAATGATAGAATTAGGGACATGTGCTTCCATGGATGGTGTTTAGGAAGCTCACAATATGGCAATACCAATACACATAAAGAAACTTTTGTGAGTGATGTGTATTCACTTCCTCAATTACCAAAATTTAATTCACATGTGAAAACATCAAATTACTTACATTATAATATATGCAGTTTAACTGGCATTACTAACACCCTCATAAATCAGATGCAAACTAAAAGTTCTACTTCAAAAACCAACATCTAAGGCAGTGTTGGAAATATAAGAAGATAAACAATAAATCTAAAGAGTGAGATCTTTAACACTGGCAATGAGCAGTGATAGCTCAATTGTTAACCAGGCTTGAAAAGTTCGGGTGTCCACTAACTATGTGGTTAGATTTGCAGTGTTGACCTTAGTACCAAGATTGGAGGTAACATTCAAAGGCAGCTGAGGTTGCTGCAGTATTGTAGCTCAATACAGTGTGATCCTGCCTGATAATGGTAAAGCACAAAGTAGAAGTTAAGTCAGTATAATGTATAGAAAGGATTCTCCACTGAGAATAATTGCAGGTGTGATATCACTCTTGCATTGAAAATGTATTGCCCATCATTCTACTTTAAGCTCTAGCATTTTTCTGATCTGATGACAATTTTAACACACGAATGTGCCATGAATGCTGAGAGGTGTATATTACTCTAATCTAGGTATAAATCCTCACAGGTATGGAATGGCCTGACCCTGATACTTCATTCTGTGTTGCTGAGTTTCATGGAGAAATGGTCGTAATTAGGCAATTCACACTCACCTATTTGTAATTCAGGCAACTGGGTCATCACTCCAGTGACGTGGTCTGACCTATGAAATAAATAACATTATTTCACAATGTATATGTGTTTCTGAAAATATATGCAATACCAAATACCAAATATACAAAAGGGACAATTATCCATTTCTTATATTATCACAAGTAAAGATAGTCCTGAATTGCACTTTCTTGCTAGAGGATCACAGGTTGACTGCTGATGTTAGGTATCTTTCCAGGTGATCCTATACATTTGTCAATCTTCTTTGAGGAAGTATTTTTATGTGGTTTGTTTTGAGGTATTCAGAATATAAGTACTGTCATTAACCGCAACCTTGGGACAGCAAATACAATGGGATACCTGGCCAAAGAACTGAGAAATCACAGGAAGTGATAGGAATGAAGACACGAGAGGACCCAATGCCTTATTACCAGCTTCTGGATCCCCAAATCCTGCTTAACAGACTTTATATTCATTCTACTATAGGGGGTGGTCAGTGGCTACAGGTATGTCCACAAACTAAGGCATCAATCTAGTTTGTGGTTATAATTATTAACATGAGGTATTGTTTGTAAACATAGTGATAATTGAATCCCTTATTGTTAGGGAGAAGAAGGGAGCAAGGGTCATTACAACTATATCACAGACATCCATCTTGTCTCCAAAGTCTTAGTCTTTTATTGTCCAACAGCTCTAACTTAAATACCCTTGAGGTAATAACTCTTCATACTCCTGTCTTCCCTTGACTGTTTGACCTTCCCAGAGCACAGCCTTTTGAATGCTGTTTGAGATGGCTTCCCAATCTATCCCTTTTCAGGTCTAACAGCTTGACTCTAGAATCTCTCACAAGTACTGTGAGAGATGTATTATCTTGAAAAGGATATTATTTTTAGGATAGGTTCAATTTTTGAATTTTATTTTATTTCAAAGATACTTTACAGAGTGTGTAGAGTTACATGAGTAAGGTAAATTCCTTGTTGAATATTGTTACCCACTCCATCGTTGTTATCATATCCTTTCCCACCTCCTACCCCTCTTCCCACCCAAGGTTGTCAAGTTCATTTCTGACATAGTGTCTTGTGAATATCATTGTTGCAGTGGGTCGCTCTTTGTACTCCTTTCATCACTATGTTTTTCTTTTCCTTCTCAAAATCAGATAAATGTATTTACAAAATGAAAGGTACCAGAATTAAGACAGAGATTGCAGGGGATAAACCAATTGAAAAAGACAAATGAAATAAAATAAGATCTAGATACACTATTTTAGAGATATCAAGGTTGACATCTGAAAAAAATGACTTGTTTCCATACCTTGGAGTTCATTTCAATTAGCATCATTTTGTAAGGTCAAATGTACATAGCTTTGGAGCTAGCAATCCCACTCCTGGGCATTTGTGGAAATGATCTCAAGCTAAAATTTACTAAATCTACAACTATGTTTTTGGAAGCATTATTACCATATCTAAGATATTGAACCAAACTAGAAGCCTCTCTATATATGAATAGTTCAAGAAAAGGTGGTATATATACACAATGAAATTTTATGTTTCTATCAGAAAGAATGACACAGCCCCTTTCTTAAGAAAATGGAAAGACTTGGGAAAATAGTCATGGAACCTAGGTTCCATGGTTTCCTTCATTTTTATTAATAAATGTTTAGGATAGTCCTGGAAGACAGGTTCACATTTTAAACTCTTAATATTCCCTTTTTTCTCCCTCTTCCTCTCTCATTCCATTTGTGTGTGTGTGTGTGTGTGTGTGTGTGTGTGTGTGTGTGTGTGTGTGTGTGTGTGTGTGTGTGTCTGCGCATGCGCACGCGTGCCACCCAGTAATGAAACTTGACTTGGAGCCTCAAACTCTTGCTTGGTTTTTTCACTAATGACTGACTGAGTCTGTACTATTTGATCCAAAGTTTCAATCTGTCTTTGATTGAACAATTGAACATAAATGTCTCATGGATTGCTACCCCAGCCATCGGTGAACTATGATCTTCCAATCTCAGGCTCATGACTATCTAGAAATAAGGATAAGGCACTGGCAGCCAGCTCTATTGCCAAGTGTCTTTTGCTTTTATTTGTTTTTGTTTTTTGTTGTTTTTGTGCATCCAAAATCTCTAAGAAAAACAAATCATTTATAATCAGGACTATTCACATAAAATGTGTATTGTTTAAAGATTACCTTAATAATGTTATTCTTTTGCATCCACATTATGTGATTTGATTTTTTTTTATCTCTACTATTGCAAACAGTCAAGTAACATACACATTTTGAATCTTCTTGTCTTGGTTTTATAGTTTGTTAGGTGTTTCAAAACAGAGTTTATCAAGGTTTAACTCTTCACTACTGAAGCAAGACTTTTATGATTATTCAATATCCTGTAAATCGTATGTTCATCACTTCTTGTGACACCTTATGAGCACAGGTAGTTTCCTACACGTACTTTAGACCCCAATGTGATGTGCTCTACTGCCATATATGCAAGGGCATCCTTTGTAATTCTCCTTGAATTTTCACTGCTCTTTTCTCTACTCTCCAGTGCTAAGTCCTGTTATGATCTTGTTGATTTTCTCCCCCGATACACCTTCATCATTGTATCTTGGGACTACTGGTATGCACTACTGTACTTCTGTCCATTCTCATTATGCTTTGGCTTAACCTTTCTCACCCTGGAGGGCCAGAGATGGGGATATTTTCTTCAATCTTTAGCTACGACATCTATCTTTATACTTTCTAGAACTACATTCATTGAATTCTTTCTGTAAATTCTAAGGCCTTGACAATAATTACTGCATTTTCATGGCTTTTTGATTTGGCATTAGGGAAGAATATAGGTCAGTAACTGTAACTGAGGTAAAAGAAGATTGCAATCATTCCTCAATAGCTGTTGTTCATTGGATAATGTTTACTTCAAGGTCTGCCTGCCTGCTTCCTTTTAATTGTTTATTTTTCAATGTAGCCTTTTCTTCTGGAAAGTATTTATGGGCCGAGTGAAAATCAATTCCTACTGTAATTAGTCATTAATTTTATTCCAACATAATTTCACAGATCCTTCTGAGTTTCTTCAGGGTCTGTATAGTAGTGCTTCACATTCTTAGATATGTTTTAACATCGATGCATCCAATGATAAAGACACATTGATTAAATCACCATTTTGATGACTGCAATAAACCATCTTGCAAGCTCACAGATACCCCACCCTCACTACTCTAGTCCCTCATAGTCACATTGCTCCCCTTTCCTAGTACATCCAAGCTACTCCCTTCCCTTTCATACCAAGTAGCCTTCTCCCTCGATCCTCTCCTATTTTCATCAGAACCACCGCCCATAACTAGCCTACTTCAAACTGGACTAACCTTTCAAACCCAGCCTTGAACCTACTTCTTCTCACAAAACCCATCATGCAATACCAAAAACCCTTCACCTCCCTATAACTGCCCTTGAAGCCTCACCTTGGTTGGCTAGAAGCTTCTCACACAGCCCATCTCCTGCCTAGAAAGCCAGCCCTGTTCTACCACAAGCCTCACCACCTCCCACAAGTGTTCTCTCAATGCCCTGCCTTACTCCTCAGATGAACCCGACCCCTATTGGCTCCTCCCTCAGATCCACACCCTACTCCACCAGATACCCTTTATATCCCTTCCACTCCTTCTCAAAGCCCCTCCTCCAACTATCCCCATGGCTCCAAGCCCTGCATTGCTCCAGAAAAAACCCACTAGAATACCCCCAACACACTATCCCATCTCTCAACACCCACATTGCTCCACTAGAAACAACTGCATCAGATGGCCTCCATCTGGAAGCCTCACCAGGCTCAACTGTAAATCCCTGTCCCTCCGTTTTCCCTTTTTGAAGGTTGCTTTGCCCTACTGGAAACCCTGTACAAAGACCATGGCCTGCCTTGCAATACTGAAATCCCCACCCAACATTACTCCTCTTTTCAAAGTGGTGACTGACTATACCAGAAACCCCATCTTAACCATTCTGGTGCACTGCATCCTATCAGTGCTCTCACAAAGCTCTGGTTCTGAAAATCTCCTCCATACATTGTGACTGCACTCTTCTCTTCAGGAAACCCCACTTCCACCCGAACATACTCTCCAAAGGCCTGCCATTGTCCACCAGAAACCCCGCCCCTTACTAGTCCATGTCTTCCTTTTACCACCCTGACCTCTCAAGGCCAGACATTGAAAAGCCTCTCCCTCATAGCTCCGCATTCCTGCACCAGAATCCCCACATTCTGTCAGCCTCTTGCCTACATTCACTGCCTTGCCTTATGGGAACCCTCATCCTACATATCCCACAAGGGCTCACAATGCTCCCCCAGAACCCTTCCTCTAAGTAACCTCCTCCTTTGTAGCTTTGTTCTTCCTTCTCAAAGCTCTGCCCCAATCAGCCTCCAGCCCTGTGACCCAGCCTTCTTACTAAAGTACCGCATACTCTACAAGAGACCAGGCCCCTAACAAGTCTAGTACTTCCTGTCTCCTCCCTGTGGTCTCAAAGCCCAACACAGACTGGTCTTCACTCCCTAAGACTCACCATGCTCCACTACAGAGACTGTGCCAATACCAACTCCCCCTTTTAACCAGAGAGGGCTCCACCAGAAACCCACACCATCTCATCCATGAAGGTCCAATCTAGTAACTGTTATGAGATATGTGATATTGTACTGGCCATAGAATTCATACTAATCAATATGATAAGAAAGCAGTCTTGCAAAAAGGCAACAAAAATTAGACAGCTATTAGATGCTTTATTCTAGTTTGGGGTTCTGTTACCAGGCAGATACACATTGTGTGAAAATGTATGAAGGTGATTCTTCTTATTGGAAACCATTCTTTGAAGTATCAGTAAGGTTTCATGAATGATCATTTTATTTCTAGAAAATTCGTACATATTTGTGCCCATTAACTTTAAAAATATTAGTTATTTTAAATCCTCTCTTTTCATTGAGGAAAGAGTATTAGATGACTTTCAACTCACCTCCATAATAAATAATTTTGGAGTTGCTTACCTTACTATGTACCAGAGTTTTTAGCAACAGAAATTCTCTACCAGGGGGCTGGGAAGGTGGCTCAGTGTTAGAGTGCTTGCCTTGCATGCATGAGGCCCTGGGTTCGATTCCTCAACACCGCATAAGCAAAAAAGAAAAAAGCCAGAAGTGGCACTGTGGCTCAAGTGGTAGAGCACTAGCCTTGAGCTGAAGAACTGAGGTACACTGCCCAGGCCCAGAGTACAGGCCCCACGACTGGACCCCCCCCAAAAAAAAACATGAAAAAGAAATTCTCTAACAGAATCCATTTTGAATTTCCTCCTTCCACTAAAGTGTCCTTTGGAAAAGATTGAAATGAGATTATACAGGTAAAATGCCAGAAATAAAAACGTATTTTTTATCATAACAAAATTATGATAAAGACCCCATCCAATGTGCTTTTAATTTTCTAACAAAAGGAACTTAAGCCTATTTAACTGTAGACTTTCTGAAGACTATAAGACAAAAATATAAGAAATGCCCTCTTATACCATGGTTCTGAAAACAAAACCAAAATAAGGAAAGACAACATAATGACACAGAAGGAAATGAAGAACTTGTACATATGATATAGCATGTAAAAAATACACTGAATCAGGTAAAAATTATTTTGGTCACCATGTCTGGTTGTTCAATATATTTCATTTCAAATATTGTTCTTTGTTAACCTGTGACTTAATATTAAAAGTCTCAGCAGGGATATGCCCAGGTAATTGTGTAGTCAATTTCATCATTGCAAGATCATCAGGATGAAAAACTCCACACACCTTAAGACACACCTGCAACAGCAGTAGACATACACTCCTATTGGTCCAACAGTGTAAGCCAGACCTGTGTTTTACCAAAGCTTTGTATGTGGTATGCTATGGTTTATTCAGGCTGAAGATCCAAAATAACTCTAATTTAAGATTAACCCTACCATCTTGTGCTAGGCTTCCCTCAGAGTAATACCAAGAGAGAGAAAAAAAAAAACCACAGGTTGCCACCAACCCTGCCCACCCTTAAGAAATCAAAACACTTTCCCAAGTGTTCCAGGAACAGTACATACCAATAGTTCAGAGAAAAGGCAGTGTGGTTTGGGTGGACTCAAACCAATCATGTAACTGCTTGTGTGGAAATTCCCTAAATTTGTTTGTTCAGTACTATAAAACTGTGCTGATGTTGTGCTCAGGGATTCTTATTATCACCGGTTAGTGAGTGCACAGAGGACCAGCTTGAGCTTGCAAATAAAAGACTCTTATGCTGTTCATATTGGTCGTGGTCTCTGGGGGTCTTTTGGGCATCTCAAGTCTGTACAACATTTCTGGGGGTTCATGTGGAATCTCCCTCATAAAACCATCCAGACGCCCCACCCCAGAGACTCAAAAAACAAAAACAGCTGTTAATTCAAGGCACTGCTGTTCTGCATATTTGGTTGCCTGTAATTTCTGTATCTGTAATTCTGGTTTCCCACAGGGTCTGTATTCTGGTTGGCAAGGACTCTTGGTAGATGCGCTATAAGACTGACAACGGGGTTCTTTGAGAAGATGTCCCCAGACCCCTCTTGGTAGATTGCTGTTTAGTACAGATATTTTTGGGAAATTTTCTGTCTGTAGTCTCGCACTTTCATGCAGACATTTTGTGGGAAGTTTTCCATCTGTATTGGGAAGTTTTCCATTTTGGGGGAAACTCTCCGTATGTAGTTCGGCGCTTTCTTGTTTACAATTTACAATGATGCAGTGTGTCTTTGTAAATTCTTTGTGTTGAGTGTTCTGTTTGTCATTTGGAGTTTATATTAGCCTTTGTCCTTGGCCCAGGAGGGTCTGAATATGGGGGAGAATCTGTCAGTCTGAGGGGATGGCCGCTAGGGACTTATTTCCCTTGCTCCAAAATGACTGGGACTTCTCTTCCACTTTGGAAGGCCCCTGGGTCAACAAACGTTGGTGAGACATCACCCCATTCACTGAGACCTGATTGTTCTCTGTTCTGTTTCTTGAGGTAGGGAAGTTCTGGGTGAGAGTAGCATGCTCATTCAGCAGACTCTGGATTCAGCTTGCTGAGTGAGAACGGCACAGAGTTCTGGTAGGGATAAACTCAGCCTTTGGGTGTTGAGTTGTCTCGTTCTGTTTTAGAATTGGTACGAGCTTTAATGTGGGTTTTTGGTTTTTGTGATTTTGTTATTTATTTTAACATCTCTGGGGAAATAAAAGCTCCAGCCTCCAGCTGAGCTCAGTCACAGAGAAGGCTGTGTGGCTGGGTTTCACTTTTCACCTAGTCCTGACAATGTAAACTGCTCTTGTATAAAATTGGATAAAAATCAGGCCAGTTTAGTTTCAGGTGACCATCCCCCCAGCATTCCTCCAACAGAAGGGATTCAAAAGACTAATTGGAGAAATGCCTTTGTAAAGCAAGCCCTTGAAAAATGAAACTCAACAAAGATACTTAGTTTAAAAGAAATATTGTCTTAAATTTTTGTTTGAAAATTTTAGAAAATGTATGTAAAAGTTGTTTTTATTTTTGCATGCTTAAATATCTGTGTGAGTGTGTTTTGTATGTGTTTGGTAATATGTTGAAGATAGACATTTTCAGCATTCTGTAACAATTGGGTGAGTTCAAAATTTAAAATTCAAAAGGTTATGACGTTTGGACATTACCAAAAAAATTTTTAAAGAATTTTCACTTTGTTTTAAATGGCTTTTTAAGGATTCTTTAACTTGAAAATTAGAAAATCTAGTATTTTAGAATGCATAAGTCTCTTTACACTGTAATAAAGATATCTGGCTTAACAACAAGGAGAAACTTAGAAGACAAGAGAAGAACTATCTTTAGGAGTGAAGGGTGAACATGCAGAAGTGCAGTTCAGCTGGTCATGCACAGTAGAACCATGCATGTTGAAAGAAGGCAAGCTGGCACAAATGCAGTTCATATAACCCTAAAGAGTTGGATTGGGTGCGTGCCCATTACACAGGAAGGGCTAAGTGGCTCATCTTTATTTTGTACCTTACCTTCAGATAGACACTGGAAACATGATGGTAAAACTGAATGATGTAATGATCGGATTATCATTGCTAAAACTGTCCCTTGGATATGTTAAAATTAAAATTAAGAAGGCCTTTAAAAAGGATTAAAATGTTTATTTATATAATGTGATTTGTTCTCAATGATATTCTGCTATTGGATATTTTTAAGGCAAAATGGTGTTAAGTCTAGCTTCTTGGTACAGTGATTGTGATTGTAATTTTTGCAATAAGAAAAATTCTTATTTGAGTTTAAAAGTTTTCATGTGTATCTGTTTTAAAACAAGCATCCAAGAGAAAATGAGTGACACCTAGCCTTGAGAGGTCAAGGGATTTTTCAAAATGCAACTAAAAACTAAAGTATAGAATATTAAAACGGAGATAACAAATTAGGAATTGATTTCTGGATATAAAGTTTAAAAGTAAAAACGTTCTAAATATTTACCTCAAAATGCTAAAGGAAAAATTAGGATTACCAAAATAATTGCTTAATTCCTATTTCAGTTTGCTCTCATAGGTTTTTTTTTTTTTGTAACAGTTCCTAGCAGGTCCACAAAAAGGAGTGAGGATTCTTGTAAGTTTATCAGATGTAACTTTGGCTCTTAGTACTTTTCAGGTAAGAACATGCTTAAAAGACACTTCTATGTTGAACACCTTGTTGCTTTTAAGTGGATGAAAGTGGCCTTTTATGAGAATTGTTGATCTACAAACTGGTTCCAACCCAGCCCAGGCAGAAAAAGGTCCTTGTGAAACTGTCACTTCTACTCAGCCAAAAGATGGCTGAAAGAGCAAGCAGAGTTTCTTTAGGACTCAAAGTGGCAGAGCGATAGCCTGCTGTAGATCTGAGGGACAGCACTCAGGCCCCGAGTTCAAGTTCAGCAACTAACTAAGGGAAATGCCAATGAGGCATTTTTCCCAGTGTGGAGAAGACACTCCTGGGATGAAAACAATGGAGGAGCATCCAGACACCATAAGCCACTGCTTGTATGGCAGAAATAATGTCAGATCTTAGAGTCATTTGTGTGTGGCTTTTCAAAAATTGGTCAGAACCAGGAGTTCATGGGAACATAGTTTGTAAGCATGCCTACTGTCTATGTCTATCTACCTTGTAAGGGACAGGAACTCTTCAGTCATCTGTGATAGTACTAAAAAGTTAAGGTTTTAAAATGTGGAAGATAGTTTTGATCCCAACCCCTGTATGTGCCAAAAACTCTAATTGGCAGTAAATTTTGAGCTGATGCCAGCTACATGAAATTCATCTGCTCAGGAAAAAAACTTTGTAAACCTGAGTGTGTGTTTCTATTGATATCTGTCTGAAGGCCTACATAGGTAACTGAGGCATTGTTAGGATTACTAGAGATCACATTCCTATGCCATCCAGAAAGATCCTTTTGTAAACTAGAAGGACTGTGCATTTGTTAAAAGTTAAAATATTGTTCTTAATGACATTTAACCCTGATAACCTCTTTGTAAAATAGGCTATGTTTATAGGTTCCTGGCTAACTAGGATCAACATCCCTGAGTCAGCTTGAAGAAGTGACAGAAGCTGAATCTTTGCCCAACATCCCCTTTTAAGAACAAGGGACCAGATTCACTTTTTTAAAAATGTGGCAAAACAGACAGAAGGAAAAGACATGGGAAATAATACTACAGGCCTGAGCCCTGTATATCTGCCTAGAAAATCCTAGCCCTATTAAAAGAACTATCTAATTTAAAATGTTGTCAGCTTGGTAAATTGTCCTGGGCTATTGTCTAAATAGTTTTAAAATCTAGTGGGGTCACAGCCTGCCAAGCCTATGCTATGTGTCCTTAACCAGGTTGTGTAGGAATTTGCATCTCAGCACGAGGTGTGACTGTCCTTTGGAGCCACTGAGAGACCCTGTGCTGCTGCTGCTGTTGCTGCTGCTGCTGCACACCCTAATGGGTAAAGTTCAACGACAGCCTGACAGTCACCTGGAGGAAATCTACATCATCACTCAGACCACCTCCACTGCAGTAAAATAGACTGAACTCCTGCTTGACTCCATCACCTGAGAATGCTTCCCTGTTGATATCTACTACAAAATAAGATCATGTGGGACATTCTTTTACTGATATCTAGTAACCCTCTCTACTCCCACAGTGGATATTAGTGGCAAGGTTATTGCTGAATTGCCTTAGGCACTTCAGGGTCACAGCCTCTTTTCTCTCTGGTAGGGTAATAACCTGCTTCTTCCTGGGTATGTTTTAAAGATAAAGGAGGATTTCTTTTTTAAATCAACGGAGACAGTAAGAGGAATGAGACCCAGCCCTAATCTTAGCCTTAAAATCTAACAAGCTTTTCATCCCATTAGTGCCCTGAGGCTTTCTGAGATAACATGGTTCCACAAGTCAAAGTAAAAATGGGCACACACACACACACACACACACACACACACACACACACACACACACACACACACACACACACACACACAAACACTCCCACAGAGATGTACACACACAGAGTCACAGGCAATATTGTATCTTAAATTCTTATCCAGAGATTGGACAACAGCCCACTTATTTGTGAAGGTTTTTCTTGATTATTTTGAAGGAGGAGGATAGTTCATGAGACACAGGTGACAAGACTTTAGTGAGGAATACTTTATAAACAACTAGCTTATAAAAAGAACAGGAGCATTGTTTTTATCTTTAAATCTTACATTCCTTCAACTATAGTTTTAAATAATAATCATTGAGGGGCTGGGAAGGTGGCTCAGTGGTAGAGTGCTTGTCTTGCATGCATGACGCCCTGTGTTCAATTCCTCAGCACCACATAAGCAAAAAAAGAAAAAAAAATCCAGAAGTGGCGCTGTGCCTCAAGTAATAGATTGCTAGCCTTGAGCTGAAGAGCTGAGAGACAGCGCCCAGGCCCAGAGTTCAGGCCCCACGACTGGACACCCATTCAAAAAATAATAATCATTGAATTATGAGAAGACAATGCAGCACCTCTTCCCTTCTCCCCTTCCCCTCTGTCATAAAATATGACAAAAGTATCAAAAATAGTCTTTTATCTTAAAAAAATGTACACGTGTAAAAATGTCTGACTATATGTGTAAGGTTTTTTCAATATTTTTATGATTTTTCCCACTTCTAAGTATTTGTCTTTTGGGCAGATTACAGCACACAGGGGCTTCAAGAGCAAACAAAAGATTAGGAAACATGAACCAAACAGTGTCCTAGGAAGTAGATGCAAAAAGTACATGGCAGACTGAGAGGGTCCTGAGAGGCAAAATGATTTTTGCAGAACAAGAGGAATAGTGAAAAATAAGGAATAAGGCATGGTTCTCACCTAGGAAAGCTTCCTTGAGGCTGAGACCATGCTGGTTCCTAGGCCTACCTGAGGATGTTGGGATTTGACAATGTCCACATTTGTATAGAGTGATGTGGGAGGGGAAATTTCAGCCTCCCGTTTGTCTTTGGGATGGTCTTATGTGAGTAAGCAGCTTAGATCATTGGGCTCTGAGAGATGACACTACTTCCCTCACAATGGAATAGAATATGGAACTCTGAGACCCAGGCAACTGTAACTTACAGTCAGCTCTAGCCAGCTCACTTGGCCTGTGGCTCAGAAACAAGAAAGACATTCCTGTATTGTTTTCAAAGTTCAAGAGAATCAGGTCCCAGGCATGAGAGGGGTGAGTGCCTCACTCAATACTGCAGACATTGGATCAGTGCCAAACCACGAATCCAATGTCTCAGGCCTTTTTATAAGAAGAAATAAAGGGAATCACAAGGCAACTCAGGTCAGGTGTAACTATGACAGGAAACCTATTTAATCTCATTCTAGCCCACAGTACAGGCTTCTTCTTGTGTTTTTATATGTGTATATTGATAAAATATTTACTGTGTACTTTTCAATCCTATTACTCTATTACTCATTTTGAAGTGTACTCCCATTTCCATGTTTCAAAGATTCATTCTTTTTACCACCTCAGTGTGACAATGAGTCTGCTCAAATCCTGAATGTGCCTTATAATATATGGAGCTTGGACTCAGGCTTGTTGGAAATGCTGGTAATGGACCTGATCCCTGCCTACCAGAAAGGTGATCTCTTCTATGTTGGAAACTTCCACCGCCACTATAGAGAGTGGGAGACAATGGAGCAGTTGCTGGATATTGTTTAAAAAGTGAGTGTTCCTCATTCAAATCCAGGACTGATGAGACACCCTGGCAGATTATTGGAATACTTGGTGCCTCTCTGAGACTGTTTCACTGGGGTTTTATCACAGGAGCTTGGCTTGAGACAAAGAAGTGCATTCCCTGGATTACTCCTTACGAGTGGCCTGCCAGAACATTTCATTTTCCTCAGAAGCTAGTGGAGCCTTAACAGTTTGCTTGCTGAGAGACTAGGATTAAAGGAATGAGCCAGTGTCACCCAACATCCACCCTCACCTAGGAAATCACTATCTTGGAGGCCTTTGAAGGAATATAGATGGAAGAAAGAATGGAACTTGAACTTGGGGCCTGAGTGCTGTTCTGTTCATATCACTCTACCATTTAAGCTCCAAGTCCAGGTCTGGCCTTTGGCTGGTTAATTGAAGATAAGTGTCTTTAGAATTTTACAAACTAGACTGGGTTCAAACTGTGATCCTTAGATCTCACCCTCCTGATTAGTAGGATTAGAGGCATGAGCCATGGGACATTTATTTGGACAAATGCTGATAAGCATCCTCACAGAATTTCCATGAAATTGTATAGACATATCTCTACTTTTTGTCTGTTATGTTTACATTACCATATGTGACTTAACCAGTCCCATGTCTGTCCTGTTAGTTCACAAAAGGAGAAGCATAGAGTTAACTTTCTTCTCTCCTCCCATTGGTACAGATCCTTCTACCGTAACTGGGAGGAAGATGAACAAGATGAAGAAGTAAGTGGACGTTGACATAAAGAGAAGTTCTGTCTTTGAAAACTGGGTATCTTTGAGGTGTCTGAATCAAAGTCAACTTCCTTCTTTGCACACCAGTTGTGATTTTCACCAGGGGGTTGAGGCTTGGCACTTCAGTGGATAGCAGATTACACAGTGTGGATGTGTTTGTGGTTTTGGACTCTCATGGATGACGAGGGGGGTATGTATAGCAAGTCAGATCAAGAGGGGAAACAACCTTCTCCTCCTAACATAGGGAGAATTTTAGATTATTATATTTGAGAAATTTCTAGAAGTGGGTTGTGAGGAGCATCCTGCTTGCAGGAGTCTCTTCCTCCAACATGCAAGTCCCGCCAGAAAGAGGCTATAGTACAAAGCTCAGGATGGGGAGGAAAGGCTCTCATTTTCCTTGTCACCAATCTGCCCATAGCATAGTTTGTTCCATCTTCCCTATGTGGATGGACTTCTACCTTGATGATTTCTATGAGAACAAGAACCATGACACCCTGAAAGAACTTACACAGTATGTCAAGCTCAAGATGCCCTCTTCAGACTTGCTCTTCTGCTTACATATTTTTCTGGACCAGCTAGAGAAGCGCATTGCCCATGAGACCAAGAAAAAGTGGAAGAAGTCCTTGTTTAGATACCTCAGAGCTGGTGAATATGGATGGAACTTGGGTCTTTAGGCATGGGCAGGATGGGCATAGAGCCCTTAGTACTCCCCAGCTTGGCAAAATATCCTTTTATGGATATTCTTTGCCAGGTAATATCTGTTCTCCTTTGAAGGAACTTGGAAGTAGCCACTCATTAGAAACATGCTAACTTCTCATCAGTGTTCAGTCCAAACTCAAGTTCTACAGCTTCCCCCATTAGATTCTCATGAAAGTTTAGTCACACCTTAACTTCTTGAGTTCTAAGACTCCTGTACCTATTTCCATTCTCAGGTTTGTATCACAGTAGAGCAGCTCCTGCAGTTCTCCAGATAAAGAACCCATCAGTGATGTCGTTTATGATGACTCATGGAAATCAGAAAACATTACTGATCTCCAGAAGGCATGTGAACATAGAGGGTGTTTTTTTAATATATAGAAAGGCCCAAGCAGGTTTTGAGTCCTGTGGACATCCCACTGGTTCTGAACCCCACATGTGAAGCAGGAGTACCTGCACTTACTGCCAAGGAAGAAGATGATCCAGAATATCTTCCAGTGATGTTGATAATCCACCTAGATTAGCTCCAAACAAGTCAAAAAGACATGTCTTGGTATGCAGTGTAAATGTATGCTAATGGAAAATGACCCCAGTGTATCTTCAGGAAAACCAATAAGTGAGGTCCAAAATCTAGATTCAGTTGAGGAAAGGGAATCTTTCCTCACAGCATATCCTGACCAATCTGTCCTCCTGAAGGGGATCCAGTTTCCAATTGAGAAATTAGAATCTGTCCCTCCTTGGACTCAGGAAGAAAACCCTGTCTTTAATGAGGAAGTAAATCCCTTTTAGGACTCTGAGGCAGAATTTCTTTCTGAAGGCAACTTAGAAGCCAATCTAGATTTAGAGATTCCTTCCCCCATTCCTGGGAAAACCTGTATTTTTTTTGTCCTGATGGTTATAAAATGCTCATTCTATTTATTTTTCTAACTTTATTAAAATGGTAGTGTTTTTTATATAATCTAGTATTCATGAATCCTAATTATGTTTTTAAGCCTACAATCTGAAGCATTGTGCATACGTGTTCTGTGGGAGGAAAACAGAGTGACAGGGTGCTGTACAAGAGAGCCTACTGCATATTACTCAACTGTTAAATGCCAGGCCATGCCTGTATGGGGAAATAAGGTGGCTACAAAAGGTCTATGACATAGCAGGTTAAAGGTCCTAGAAAGCTGTTCTGTCAATTTGGACAAATGTCACAATACTTATAGTGGTATGTAGGATACTCTTCCAACCGTGAGTTCAAATCTGTTTACATTTCATTGTGCTTTGGGCACATATGGAAGAAAAATTACTCTCCAATAATATCATACAGTAATGTGAATCATTTTCTTTAAAACTGCTCCAGGGCTGAGAAGGTGGCTCAGTGGTAGAGTGCTCGCTTTGCATACATGAGGCCCTGGGTTCAATTCCTCAGCACTACATAAGCAGAAAAAGCTGGAAGTGGCATTATGGCTCAAGAGCTGAAGAGCTTAGGGACAGTGCCCAGGCTCAGAGTTCAAGCCCCACAACTGGCAAAAATACTGCTCCATTAAACAATTAATTAAATAATTAATAATTAATTCAGGCTGCAGCCACTTAATCAGGCATGCTGGTCCCTCTGGTGAAGTAGGATCCTACTGGAAGTCTGCCCACCTAGGGCCGTTGTGAGCATCCATCGCCTGGGACTGTGGAAGAAGATCAGGGTGCACCTGTTGTTGGGCTAGGGCAGCAACCTGGCAGCTGCTGCATGAATAACACAGTGCCACTGACTCACATCTAGCACCCCCCTGTCCCTTGGGCCGGGTCCATGAGGATCAGCCCCTGGGAGTACACGCATACTACGGGACAGGGTCCACCCACCTAGGAAGGAGTGCAGACTGAACAGATGCCACTCTGTGGATCAGTTTGTACAGTATTTATCAGCCGTGGAGGAGGGGTTGATTTTGTTCTGCTGTGGGGAAAAGATAAAAAAGACAGGCCCAAGCAGGGTGATGCCAACTTTTGTACTCAGACTGGCAAGGAAACTTTCCCCCACGCATTCGCCAGCAGGCTTAGGAAAGCCATTCCATGCTCCTTGTCCATGGAGTAGCAGCCAGGGACACTCCCATCCGATACTCCTGGATGCTCTTTTGGGTTTGTTTGTTAATTTATTCAGAGAGCCCCTCCCTCAGACAGCAGAGTTATATTCTGGGTTTTGTAAAATGTTCTGCATCTGAGCATTCCCAGTGTTTGGTTTTTGTATTGTTTCTTTTAAATGCGTTTTGAAATTTGTGTTTTAGGTGTTGAGGTGCAGGAGGAGGAGCCAGGTTATGAAAATAGTTTCCTACAAGCCGTTCATCTAAAAATGAAAACATATTCTCTTTAAAAATGCATTTCAGGAAATAAATCTGAGAGTGGAGTAAAGGCTGCTTTCTCATGAGATCAAAATGTGAGATTTCTATATGCATGTTTTATGCGTTCAAAATACAATTAAGTAATCCACTATCTAGGAACAATTGTCCAGACCTAAGAGTTAAGTGTCTTGGGAGTTAGAGGCAGGGTTTTTTGAGCTTTATCCAAAGGGAGGGAAGAAAGGTAAAATCCGTAGATTACTTTGTAGAATCAAAGTGGTAATACAAAATGAGAATCACTAAAAAAACCTCAGTGTTATTTGGGTTTTCAATTGTTCCATATGTATTTTTGGATTACTTCTATTTCATTGAAGAGTGAGATTGGGATATTGGTAGGTATCACATTGAATTTGGATATAACCTTTGGCAGTATTGCCATTTTCATGGTGTTATTCCTCCCAATCCATGAGCATGGGTGGTTTCCCACTTCCTTAGTTCTGCTTTCATTTTCTTTTTCAGGTTTTGAAAATTTCTTTCATAGAGGTCCTTCTTAACTCCTAGATATTTTATTTCTTGTGTGGCTTTTAAAAAGGGGTTGCTTTCCTAATATCACCCGCAATCTTAACATTATTGGAATACAGGAAAGCCATTGATTCCTGAGGGTGAATTTTATACTTGGCTAGTTTGCCAAAGTTTCAGATGAGCTCAATAATTTGGGAGTGGAGTCCATGTGGTTCTTTAAATACAGGATCATATCATCTGCAAAGAGGGAGAGTTTTACTTCATCTTTCCCTATTTGGAGACCTTTAAGTTTGCATCTTGTATTATTGCCCCAGCTAGCATTCTAATACTAAGTTGAAGAGTAGTGGAGAGAGCAGACTTTTTATCTCATTCCTGAATTTATAAGAAATGGCTTTAAATTTTCACCATTAAGTATAATGCTAGCTCTGGGTTTGCCAATCCATAGCAGAAAGAACAGCACTGGAGCACTATCAGTTCCAAATTTCAAACTCTACTAAAAAGCCATAGTAAAACAACAGCTTGTTACTGGCACAAGAACAGACCTGAGGATCAATGGAATAAGACTGAAGACTCAGAAATAAACCCACTGACCTATAGCCACCTAATCTTTGACAAGGGGGCTAAAAATTAGAATGGAAGAAAGACAGCCTTTTGAGTAAATGGTGTTGACAAAATTGCTTCAACACCTGTAGAAAACTAAAGCTAGATCTGTATATAATACCCTGCAGGAGAATCAACTCCAAATAGATCAAACACCTCAAAATAAAAGAAGACACCATGAAAACATTATCTCAAGGAATAGGAGAAACTCTAGGGCTTTTTAGCACAAGCCGAAATTTTCTTAAGAGAGAACTGGAAACAAAAGAAATCAAAGAAAGTTTGGAAAATTGGGATTGCATGAAACATCAGAGCTTCTGCAAGGCAAAGGTCATAGCTAACAAGATCAATAGAAAGCCCACGTTCTGGGAGAATATCTTCACGAGTCATAAAACGGATGAGGTCTTATATCTAAACTATACTTAGGACTCAAAAAATTAAATCACCTGACAACAAATCCTCAAAGAAACAACTACTCGATAACTAAGTGGGCTAAAGACTTAAAGAGAGACTTCTCTGAAGAGGAAATAAAAATGGTCATTAGACTCATGAAGAAATGCTCAACTTTTCTAGGCATAAAAAGGGGAGCCTGGCATAATATATGACAAACACTAAGGGTAAACAACTACCAATAGTGAATATGGTCCCAAGCCAAACTCTCCTTTACATTTAAAGGATATATAAAAATATTTCATGACAAAGAAAACTTGAAACAATGTATCTCCACCAAATAAGCAGGGTAGAAGTTAATTAAATATACCCTATATAGAGAAGATCAAGAAGAACAGGATCTGGTTATATAAAATGCTCCCTACCAGAGAACAAGGTAAATATATTAACAGTAGATGAGGCACAGCTCCTAACAGCAGGGCTATAACATAACGTATTTCTCAGTCTTAACTTTCAATATCAATGGAATTAAATTACCAATTAGAAAACAGATCAGATACTAGTATCAAAAAACAAGACACATCCATCCAGTGTCCACAAGAGATACATTTTATTGACAAAAACAAACGCACTCAAACTGAAAGGCTGGAAATAAAATTTTCAAGTAAATGGACTCCATAAACAGGCCATAGTAGAATTACTAAAATAAGATAAAATAGAATTCAAATTAAAATTAGTAGGAAGAGACATTACATGTTGAGAAAGGCAACTCTCAATTAGGAGGATATAACAAGTTTAAATATCAATGCCCTGAATCCTGGACCACCCTACATCATCAACCAAATACTACACAACCTAAAAACACATCTCAACCCATCATTGTCATCCATCGATTGGTTATACTGGAAAAACTCAACCAATAAACTGAAGACCTAAATAACTACATTGACCACCTACCCCTAACAGACATCTACAGAACATACATTCAGTATCAGTATATACATTCTTCACAGCAGGTCATGGAAGATTCTCCAAAATAGAACCTATCCTATGTCACACAGAAATTCTGTCCAAATTGAAAGAAAATTAATTGAATTCACATATCTTTTCAGACCACAACAGAATAAACTTAGAATTAAACAGCTAAAGCAAAAAAAAAAAAAAAGTCAAACCCATGAAGAGTGAACAACACACTGCTTTATGACCAGTGGGGCACTGAAGAGATTAGAATAGAAATCTGAAAGTTTCTGGAATTTAACAAAAATGAACACACAAAATACCAGCTCCTCAGGGACATATTAAATGCAATACTTAGTGGAAAATTTACAGCTTTGAATGCCTACATCAAGCAATTGGGGAAATCTCAAATCAAGATTTCATTTGATTTTAATTACGGTCTGCTATTAGGACACCCACAGACACCAAAATCAGAGGATGCTAATTCTTCTGATAAAATGCATAATAATTTTTCATAATTAATATAACATGAAGACTTTAATATTAATAACATTAAAAATACTTGTATTCACATTATATAACATATTGAAATCCTTTAGTTTCATCAATTTTTAGAATATTTATAACTAAATGTAAATTGTTTGTAAATAGTTATTTGATGATGTATAAAAATGAGAAAAAAATTCGCATACATATTACTACAAATGCAAACAGATGCACCTAGTTATTTATGATCCTTCATTTGTTGGTTTCATTCATGCATGGATAACATGCAAAGAAGTGAAAATTCCAAACTTGACTTTATTAAGGATTCATTACATGGAGTTTATGTTGGGCTAAAGAGATTTTATAAATTAAATTGTTTTGTCCCATTCTTTCTCCTTCTCTTCCATCCTTCCTTCCTTTCTTCTTTGCTTCCTCCTTCCTTCCCTCCATCCCTACCTCTCTCTTTCTCTCCTTCCTTTCTTCCTTTCTTCCTTCCTTCCTTTTCCTTCCTTCTTTCTTTCTTTTTTTCTTTCTTCCTTTTTCTTTCTTTCTCCTTTCGTCTAATATTCCTCTCTTCCTTTTACTCAGAATATTTCTTATGGCAATAGAAAAAATCTGAACTGTTGTACTGTAAGGTGTTATGAGTGATTATAAATATTAACTAGATTAATATTAATTTTAATAACCTATGTTATATCTTAAGACAAATTATACTAAAAGCAACTTCTCAAATGTTCCAAGATATGTAACAAATATTATTTTCATGATATTGTTTATTTCTTCAAACTAAAATAAGCATTTAGGCATAATATTGCTTGTGTGTGGGTTTTGTTCTTGTGATTTTAACTCAAGAACTATCCCTTAGTTGTTCTTGTTTTTTTTCCTCAAGGGTATTGGTCTATCATTTGAGCCTCAATTCTATTTCTGGCTTTGTGTGTGTGTGTGTGTGTGTGTGTGTGTGTGTGTGTGTGTGTGTGTGTGTGTGTGTGTGTGTTGTAGTGTGTGTGTGTGATTAATTGAGATATGTCTCACAAACTTTCTTGCCAAGGCTGACTTTGTACCCCAGCTTCCTGAGTAGCGAGGATTACAAGCTTGAGACACCCATATTTAGCACAGATTTAATATATCCAACAATAAAGTAAATTGTATTTTTTGAATTCTAGAGGCTCAGTTTAACAAATTAACATTTAGATATTTATTCATTTATTAAACCTGAACCTGCATTGTGAAAAATGTTTCATTTTTATGAAAAATTATGCACGCAAAGGTTTAAATGACAGAATCTTTAGACAAATTGCAATACTCTATCATTCAAAAGCAAAAAAGGGATTGTTAATCAAATTTCTCATATAAGCTAAAAGCAAAAGGCTCTGTCAGGCTGAATGAAGCAATTTTTCATTAAATTAAATATTATATACTGTGGTCACGTGATTTTCTATTCTTTTAAACCTGAACTTTTTAGGTTTTGTAAATTCATACATTTTGTGAGTATATTAAAATCTTGATTACAAATCATGTATTTCTGAGGTTTGATTACTAAGTCATATCAGAGAAACACTGAATTTCATGTATTTTATGTCAACAGTGATTTTTAGAAATTGAATGAACCTCATTATAAGAAAACTAAAGCAGGATATTTAATCACTTATCCAATTATTCCTATAGACTTGAAGATAACTAATTTTGGAATGGTAGGAAATTCATATTATACCTACTCTCTAAAGAATAATTCTGATAAAGATTGTGATAGTATTTATTTTTCCTTCAACTTGAAGGAAAGAACCTCACTGTTGATGACAAATACTTGAATGGAAATGCCATAAAATTATGAAAAATTCAAGTCATTATGAGTTAGATGAAATAGTCATTTTTGAAGGTCACAAAATGAAACCTCTGGGAGCATCCTTATCCATTAAATAAAATGTATTTGTGCTCAAAATATTTCATTCATCTCTCCAGCAATGGTATAACCAAACCACCTCTATGCCAAATAGCATCTCTGGTATTTAGGAATAGAAGTTATCACAATTGTATAGAAAGATCTACCCATCAGTCTAGAAATTAAATCTGAAATAATAAAGGATTGGGATTAATAATTAGGTTTCACTATGTTGCCATAAAGAGGTTAAACCTTTCACGTGGGCATAGTAATAGAGATTAGGTCACTGAGAACTTGTCATCAAAGAAGGTTTAAGATCAAAGTCCTTTTTTCCTCTTCCTTCGTTTACTTCTCTGTCTCCTTCTCCTTTTCCTTCTCCCTCTCCTTCTTCCCCACCTCCCCTTTCTCCCTTTCTCACTCCTATTCTTACTTTTCTTTACTTCCTCGCTTCCAGGAATACACATACTCCATCACATGTTCCTGATATGGGGTACTGTACCATCACCAACCAAAAGTAATGAGAAAAAGAAATGTAAATTGAAAGGTATAAAATCAGAAACCAAGATTAATCTTTCCTCATTTGAAGTTAATTTTATAAAAATATTTGTCATATTAATAGGAGACTAACACAGCATGTTCTCATATATTATAAGGGATAAGATTTACTAGAAATAAATCTGGCCAACATTGTCCTAATGAAATAATTGATCAACTTAATTATATTTGGACAAATCTACTTTAAAATATCAGATATACTTCAATAAGAGGCAAAAAATGTGTTCAGAGGGAGAGTGGAGGAGAAACTAGAGCTAAACAAGCTCTCACATAGCAGTTTTACTGTTCCAGTGAACAGTCCTAGGTTAGAGAATCACACCAAGTGTCCCATTACA
The DNA here is from genome assembly GCF_024711535.1 of Dipodomys merriami. Taxonomy (NCBI): domain Eukaryota; kingdom Metazoa; phylum Chordata; class Mammalia; order Rodentia; family Heteromyidae; genus Dipodomys; species Dipodomys merriami. The sequence goes on from NW_027206024.1 coordinate 1,583,981, forward strand.
GTACAGAGAGTTTATCCAGAGAGGGAAAATCCAGGCAAGGAGACAGATCAGAGCACTTGCTGGTAGCCATGGCTGTGCCAGCTGTGGCACCAGTGGCAGTGGCCATAGGCGCCATACCTATAACAAAGAGTCCAGGAAAAAGATGCCAGACACAGCGGGACAGCAGATTCTACTCAACATCAGTAAGAACTGACGGAAAAGGAACCAAGATTCTGACGTGAGTGGAACACTGACGTCTTCACTCCTTCTCAGCGAACAGAGTAGGTAAGGCCACCCCACCCTGCCACCACCACCAGCGATCTCCATCTTTGATACTGACAAAGGCCCATTTGAACAGCTATCTCTAACTCAGGCCTTGGAAGAAAGCAAGATCCATTTAGGAGATCACAGGAACCTGACCTGACTTGCCACGCTCAGTTCCACCCAAGAGAAGTCACCCAGCCCAGGCAAAGAAGCCCTGCCCTTGGAGGAGTGACTTTCTTCACTCTGTAAACAGAGCCAGAGGCTGCCCCTCCCTACAGCAACCTTGACAATCAATTGAAATTCAGTAAGCATAAATGCTGAGAATGGATCCAGACTGGGCTGTGTATCTCAGGAGCTAGCGCCTCAGTGAAAAGCAACTGTTTGCTGAGAGGCCTCAACCCTACCCAGAACCTAGCCTCATCACAGCATCTCAAAACTAGAAGAAACAGCCATCTCCCTCTTTTGTGATACTCAAAGCAGATCTCCTTCCCACTGAACTAGCCTGGGAGGAGGATCACAAAATTATGGGTAATGCCGAACATTTTTCTGCCTGCTCAAACAAACTGACTTAAGCAACTAATCAAGCCACAGGAAAAACAAACACCACAAGCAGACCAGAGACGCCACCAAGAGACTGGTTATGGACACAGGGGAGATAGAATATCTTCACATTCTACCCCCACAAAAATAATCAAAGAAGTCTTTTTGTACCTTTCTTTAATTTTAATTTTTTTTAAATAATGTTTTCAATTAATCTTTTTCTTCTCATCATTATTATTTTAGGTGTAAATGTGTGTGTGTGTGCTTTTTTATAAAATCTATTCTGACCTTTTGGTCCTTATTATTTTATTCTTTTCTTTTTTTTCTCTTTCTTTTTTGTGAGACTTAATTGTTATTCGGATCATCCCCAGATATTTACCCATCGTCGAATATTAGACATTATGCCCCGTTGTGTACAACTTAATCCAGAAATTTATTACTCAGTTCACAAACTCTTACGCTAAAATTCTTTAAGAGCAGTATTATCTCTCTTTATACCTATATAATTTTCAAGTAACTAATTTAAAGAATTTTTAGTTTTTCATGTCTCCTTTTTTTCCCTCCCATCATCTCATCCTGTCCTTTTCGTCTCTCAATATCATCACTAAACACGTAATTTTAAGTGTTTCACTTTTTAAATTTAAATTTTTGTATTTCCATTTTTTCTTTTTTTTTCTTAATCTTGCTTCTAGCATTCTGCCTAATCCATTTCCCTCTCTAAGATTAGGACTTGGTTAAATTCACTCTCCTTTTAACTCTCCACATCCCTCTAATCCTATTTTTGCCCACATTTCCAACTAAAATTAATAATTTGTGATTTGCCAAATTCTTCTTTGCTGTTCTTAGCCCATTAAGCCATAGTTGTTTGATGTTGAATAAATTGTATCTGTTGAAAAATATTGTATCTGCAGACTTTTGTCTGTGCAACTACAGAACTTTGATGATACTTGCCTTAAAATTTTGTTCTAACAAAAAATTGGTGTGACTTTCATACCAACTGGGCAGAACAAACCGGAAAAACACAAGGAAAATTGCAAGTCCAGTTATCTGAACTCCCACTCAGGAAAATCATTTGACAGCATAGTTAATGTATAATCCAAAAGAGAGTTCCCAAACATCTCTACAAACACTACTGGTAAACATGGTGAATGAAAAGATTGAACACCTGCAAAGGATTCAATGTGAGCGTGATAGGGAGAGAGAGGCAAACCAAAGATTAATACTGGAATCTCATGAGAGTGAGGAAGCTCCTCAAAGATTGATACAGGAATTGCATGAGCAGGATCAGAACAGTCAAAGAGAAATACAGGAATTGCATGAGCAGGCTGAAAACAGTCAAAGAGAACTACAGGAAATGCATGAACATGAGGAAGCTAATCAAAGAGTAATACAGGACTTGGGAGAGCAGTATGACAAGAGACAAATATCAATAGAGGCATTCATGGAATCCATAAACAGAAAGCTGAAAGAATTCAGGGAGACCACAAAGGGAATGCTGAATGGAGCCCAACAGAAGGAATGGGAGTACAAGGAAACCATAACCAATCAAGTACGTGATTTGAGAATAAACACAACACCAAATTAAGGAGGTAAAGAAGTTCTTACAAGATCTAAAACAAAGCTCCAACAAAGAATTTGAAGCCATCAAAGCTGACCAATTAGAAGGAAAAGAAATTTAAAAAAACAAAGTAGAAAATCTCGACAGTAGCTTATACCATGCAGAGGAGCAAATTTGAGGGATTGAGGACAGCCAGCTTATTACAGAGAAAGAACATACAACTATCCAAGACAAATCCAAGAAATATGATAGATCTATTCAACATTTTGAAGACACTCACAGAAGACTTAATCTGAGGATAATGGGGGTAGAGCAGCAACTAGAGACAGAATTTAGTGGTCTAGGAAATTTAGTTAACATGATCCTAGCAGAGAACTTCCCAAACATGCAAAAAGATAGGCCTATTCAGATACAAGAAAGTTTTAGAACCCCAAATAGACCAGACTAGAGAAGGATATCTCACCATTACATTATAATCCACACAGGATCAATTCCAAGGAAAAAATCCTTAAAGCTGTCAAGTAGAAAAGATCAACTATTTACAAAGGGAAACCATATAGAATCAGCTCAGATTTCTCAATCGAGACAATTAAATCAAGAAGAGCCTGGAATGATGTAGGCCATGTCCTAAGGAAAAACAACTATCAATCAATCATACTGTGCCCAGCTAAGCTCTCCTTCATAACTGAAGGTAAAATAAAAACGTTCCATAGCAAAGAAAAACTGAAACAATGGATCTCCAACAAACTGGCCCAATAAAAAATACTTAACGATGTGCTACACATAGAAAACCAACAAGACCACAATAAAGACCAAGAAACCGCACCCAAACTGAGAATCCAAGAACTATACGAAGAATCCAATTGCTCCAGCCCCCAAGAAGTTGGATAGCATTGCAGGAACTCCCAAACACTTCTCAGTCCTAACTCTCAACATTAATGGACTTAACTCTCCAATTAAGTGACAGACTGTTTAGTTGGATTAAAAAGCAAGATCCTTCTATCTGCTGCCTTCAGGAGTCACACCTTGCTCATAAAAACAAACACATTTTGAAAGTGAAAGTCTGGAACAAATTCTACCAAGCAAATGGTCCCCATAAAGAGGCTTGAATGGCAATCCTGATATCAGATAAAATAGACTTCAAATTACAATTAGTGAGAAGACATAAAGAAGGTCTCAACATACTAATTAAGCGATCTCCCCTTCAGGAGGATATTACAATTCTAAATCTCTATTTGGCAAACAACGGATCACCCAGATTTATCCAAGAAACACTACTTTCCCTCAAATCTCACATAGATCCAAAGTCATAAATTGTTGAAGTGTTTAAGTCACCACTATACCCACGAGATAGATCAAATCGGCAAAAACTCAACAGAGAAACTGCAGATCTAAACAACTGCATGGATCAACTAGATATAACAGACATCTACAGAATATTTCATCCAGCAGCATCAGAATACACGTTTTTCTCAGCATCACACGGAACAGTTTCCAAAATAGACCCCATTTTAGGTCATGAAGCAAACTTGTCCAAATTCAGAAACATTGAAGTTTTGCCATGCATTCTCTCACACCACAAGGGAATAAAATTAGAACTCAACACCAAAAGGCACCAATGAAAGTCCTGTAACACATGGAGGCTGAACAACATACTGTTGAATCACCAGTGTGTCATGGAAGAGATTAGTAAGTAAATTAAAATATTCATGATATTCAACAAAAATGAACACACAAATTACCAGCTCTTCTGGGATAGAGCAAAGGCAGTACTCAGATGGAAGTTGATAGCTCTGAGTTCCTACATCAACAAATTGGAGAGACCTTAAACCAACAATTTTATGAGATATCTGAACCTCCTTGAGAAAGAACATCATGATAAACCCCAACCCAGTAGATGGAAAGAAATACTTAAAATTAAGTAGGAATTAAATGAATTAGAATTTTTTAAAAAAATCCATAGAAAGAATCCACAAAACAAAGAGTTGGTTCTTCGAAAAATTAACTAAATTGAAAGACTGTTAGCAAATCTTATCAGAAAAAGAAAACACACCCAAATAAATAAATTCAGAGATGAGAATGGAAACATCACCACAGAAACAAGATTCAGAACATTATAAAGGAATGCTTCTCAAAACTTTATATTAATAAGTGTGAGAACGTGGCATAAATGGACCTTTTCCTAGCAAATATGGACATGCCAAAAATGAACCAAGATGAGATAAACCATCTTAACAGCCCCATATCAAGGATTGAAATAAAATCAGCAATAAGAGACCTTCTATCTAAGAAAATGCCAGCAACAGATGGATTCTAAAAGTCCTTCAAAGCAGAGCTCAAACCAATAATCCTCTAACTCTTCAATGAAATTGAAAGGGAAAATTCACAACCGAACTCATTCTATGAAGCCATAATAACCCTTATTCCAAAAACAGGCAGGGACTCATCAAATAACAAGAACTATAGACTCATTTCTTTGATGAATATTAAGCAAAACTTCTCCACAAAATTTTGGCCAATTTACTTCAAAAATTCATCCAAAAAATCACGCATCACGATCTAACATGTTTCATTTCAGGGATGCAAATCTGGTTCAATATACACAAATCAATTAATATAACTCATCACATCAAAAAACAGCAAGGATAAGAACCACATAGTTATCTCAACAGATGCAGAAAAAGCATTTGACAAGATCCATCAACCCCTTTATGATGATGGGTCTGAAAAAATTAGGAATCTAGGAAACATTACTCAATACAATAAAGGCTGTATATGAGAAACCTACAGCCAGCATTATACTTAATGGTGGAAAAATAAAGCCATTTCCTCTTAACTTAGGAATGAGACAAGGATGATGCCCACTCTCTACTTCTCGTCAACTTAGTATTAGAATGCTTAGCTACTGCAATAAGACAAGATGCAAACATAAAGGGGTTCCAAATTGGGAAAGATGAAACAAAACCCTTTGCAGCTGACATGATTTTAAAGAATCACACGGACTCCACTTCCAAATTACTGAAGCTGATTCAAAACTTTGGCAAAGAAGCAGGGTATAAAATTCACCCTCAATAATCAATGGATTATCTGTATGAAAACAATGAGTAAAGCGTGGGTGAAATCAGGAAGGCAATTCATAATAGTGCACAAAAAATAAAATATGTAGAAATTTACATAATCAAAGAAGTTTAGGACCTTTATGATGAAAACTTTAAAAACCTGAAAAAGGAAATCAAAACAGAACTTAGGAAGTGGAAAAATCTCCCAAGCTCCTGGATTGGAAGGATCAGCATCGTGAAAATGGCACTACCTGCCAAGGCTATCTACAAATTCAATGTGATACCTATCAATATTCCAACCTCATTCTTCAACGAAATAGAAAAGGCAAACCAAGAATTCATATGGAAAAATAAAAGACCCCGAATAGCTAAAATGATCCTCAACAGAAAGATCACTGCTGGAGGAATATCAATACCAAATTTCAAACACTACTACAAAGCTATAGTTATCAAAAGAGCTTGGTACTGACACAAGAACAGACCCCAGGACCAACGGAAGAGAATTGAAAACTCAGAAATGAACGAACAGACCTATAGCCACTTAATCCTCAATAAGGGAGCTAAAAAACTAGAATGGAAGAAAGACAGCCTCTTCAGTAAATGGTGCTGAAAAAATTGGTTAACTACTTGTAGAAAACTAAAGCTAGATCCTTATATATCACCCTGCAGCAGAATCAACTCCAAATGGATCAAAGACCTCGGGGTCAAAGCAGAAACTCTGAAAACATTACAGGAGAGAATATGAGCTACCCTAGGTCTCCTTGGCACAAGCCGAAATTTTCTTAATAGACACGGAGAAACACAACAATTCACATAAATGTTGGACAAATGGGATTGCATGAAATTGCAGAACTTCTGCATTGGCAAAGGACATAGCTATCAAGATCAATTGAAATCTCACGGATTGGGAGAAACACTTCACTAGCCATACAATGGACAAGGGTCTCATATCTAAAATATACCGGAGACAAAAAATTGAATCCCCCAACAAATCTTCAAAGAAACAACTGCCCAATAAATAAGTGAGCAAAAGTCTTTTTTTCTTTTTTTAAAATTAAGTTACAGTTACATGAACAAGGTAATGAGTACATTTCTTTTTTTGTTATTATTTTCTTTCTTTTTTTAATTGTGAGAATACCATACAGAGGAGTTACAATTACATGGGCAAGATAACGGTACATTTCTTATCAAGCATTGTTGCCTCCTCTTTTTTTTCCCTTCCCATCCATTCCCATAATCCCCCTACCTCCCCCAATCCGATTTTTACCTCCCCCACCCTGCCAAAGTTGTAAAGTTCGTTTTTCGACATAACCATTAATGCCTCTCCCCCACAGTATAACCCCTGCTTTCACTGTATTTGATGTTGGTATAATTTGTGGAGGGGAAGGACAAAAACAAATCGAGCTAAAGTCTTAAAGAGCAACTTCTCTGAAGAGGAAAGAAGGATTGCCAATAGACACATGAAGAAATACTCAACCTCCCTAGCCATAAAAGAAATGAAAACCAACACAACATTTAGATACCACCTCACCCAGTTAGAATGGCTATAATCAAGAACTCTAATTTAAAGAACAGATGTTCCAGGGGATGTGGAGAGAAGGGAACCATACTGCATTGTTGGTGGGAGTGTAAACTGATTCAACCACTTTGGAAAGTAGTATGGAGGTTCCTCAAAAGACTCCACATAGAGCTCCCCTATGACCCAACAATCCCACTTTTGGGCATTTATGCAAATGTTCACAAACAAAGCTATAAGCACAACCATGTTTATTGCAGATTTATTTACCGAAGGTAATATATAGAACCAACCCAGATGCCCCTCAGTAGATGAATGGATCAAGAAAATGTGGCATATATACAAAATGGAATTCTATGCCTTCATGAGAAAGAATGAAATTGCCCCATTTGTTAAGAAGTGGAAAGACTTGGAAAAAATAAATTAAGTGAAGTAAGCCAGGCCCAAAGAAATGTAGCTCCCATGGTATCCCTTATTTGCAGTAACTAATTTATGTCTGAGACCAAGATAAGGATTCAATTTTTCTTTCTTGCGATTGTTCCTAACATACCTATAAGATGATTTCTTTATTGCTTTGTATGTCCATTCCCCCCTGTATATCCCCTGCTTTCACTGTATTTGATGTTGGTATAATTTGTGGAGGTGAGGGAAAAAAGAGATTGTTTAAATAGGGATACAGGTGGACCCATTGCAACAATGAGATACACAAGATTTTATTTCAAAAATACAATGTACAACTTTCGCTGGGGGGGATGAGGGGGAGATGGGAAGTTTTGGGAAGGAGAAACAAAGGAGTAGGTAACAATGTTTGATAAGAAATGTACTTATTACCTTGCCCATGTAATTGTAACCCCTATGTAATGTACTTTCCCAATTGAAAAAAAAAGGCAAAAGAATTTCCTGTATGGTTTCTTATGAAAAGAAAGAAGAATACAATCTGCTCCTCAAGGAAATTGACCCATAACTGGCAGTACTGTCACATTCATAAATGATGTAAGAAGACTGAAGAACAAATTTCAACTCAAACTTCCTGATATAAAATTTACTTTGTCCCCTGTAAACAACCTTTCAATTCTATCTATGTCTTGCTCCCAAAATGATTCATATTTTATTCTTATCATATTTTTTAATTAACTTTAAGTAGTTGAATGGAAATTGCAGTTGGACAAAGCAGTTTATGAACAGTATTTAGTGAGTTTTTTTCTTTTTTTTCTCCTGAGGTTTGAACTCTGGGTCTGAGCGCTGTCCCTGAGCTCCTTTGGATGAACACTAGAACTCTATCATTTGAGGCACAGCAACAATTTCAGATTTTTCTGAGATTTAATTGAAGATAAGAATCTCACAGACTTTCCTGCCAGGGTTGGCTTCAAAGCTCAATCATCAGCCTCTTTACTATCTAGAAAAACAAGTGTGAGCCTCTAGTGCCTGGCTTAAAACAATGCATCTTTTATTTTTTGGTTTATCCTGGGCCTTGAACTCAAGGCCTTGCCAATGTCCTTGAGATTCTTTTCCTCATGCTAGCACTCTACGACTTGTGTCATAGTACCAATTCCAGCTTTTTTTGTTTATGTAGTACTGAGGAATCAAACTCAGGGCTTCATACTTGCAAGGCAAACTGTCTACCAGTAAGAAACATTTCATGGCTAATACAATGCAACTTGAGGTTCATTATCCCTCATCCCTCTCAATCCTATTTCATCCCTCAATTTACATAATTATGTAGAATATTTACTGGCTCTCAATGTCATACATAGTCACTCAGAGGCTATGTCACTGTGCCAATTTTAAAAAGCTCATATAATTAGTACATTTCTTATCAAGCATTGTAGCTTCCTCCTTTGTTTCCCCTCTCCATCCCTTCCCATCTTCCCCCCGACCCCCCACTCAATCCTCCCCGCCCCCCTCGCACGAAAGTTGTAAAGTTTGTTTTCGACATAACGACTTGTACATCTCATTGTAAGTAGAAAATGTAGTATAGGGCTGCGGAGATGGCTCAGTGTTAAAGCGCTTGCCTTGCATGCAGGAGGCCCTGGGGTCGATTCCTCAGCACCACATAATCAAAAAGAAAAAAGCCGTAAGTTGAGCTGTGGTTCAAGTGATAGAGCACTAGCCTTGAGCTGAAGAGCTGAGGGAGAGCGCCCAGGCCCAGAGTTCATGCCCCACTACGGGACCCCCCCCGATCAAAAAAAAAAGAAAATATAGTCTGTTTTATCCATTTTTCATATGCAATATTAGTGTTTCCTAAGTAAGTCCATGTAAATTTATTTCATGTTGTTTTGCATACATGTGTATAATTGTATTACATCCTCAATGAGCATCTCAACAATTTATTATATTGTATCATAAAAGGTTTTGCAATATCTATTCTTGTACATGTGTCTCATTTGACATAAGTTGAAATATATTTTGTATATAAAATTATGATTGAAAATGCTGGATCATAGAGGCAACTCTATGTATAATGTCTAAAAGATTGCCAGTATGTTTAACAAACTGACTATCTCACTTTAAGTGCCAAGCACCAATGTATAAGGATTCCAATTTCTATATAGTGGTTGTGCAGGGCTATCTTATTGATGTTTCTATTTCCACTAATCTCTATGTATGCAGTGTCTAGGCATGATATGACCTTTTCATGTTCTTTGGTTGTTGGTATATTATAACAGACAGTTTTTTGATAACTTATTCAGGAAGGTTAAAGTTTTTCGTTGGCATTAATATTTATAAGTTTTTGACAATTTCCAAAAACACCTGACCAGCACTCTTTGACTCATTGACAAAGGAATATAAACTTAAATATATTTCTCTGTCCAATATTAAAGCTGTTAGTGTAAAATTGTTAGGTTTGTAAAGGAAAGATTACACAGCTCAATGGGTTTATAAGGCACCAGATTGGATCCACATAATTATTGTCAAGGAATATTTAATAAGGAGTAAAACAAAATATTTGTGGAATGATATTCTCTTTAATAAGTGGTGATAGGTTAGCAAGTATTGGGGGAGAATTAAAAAATAAACATTGACTTAAACATAACAATTTATTCAAATATTAACTTCAAGCAGGATTAAAACATGGCATATAAAACAAAAAGAGTGATGTAAATGTAAATCAAAGAAAGATGTCTTGACAATTTTGGAGATGAAGTATTCTTAACTTAGGCATTAAACTTATAGGAAAGGAAACTTGATATAGTAGAACTCAATAAAAGTGTAAAATAAAATTTGGTCTGTGAAAGCTCATATACAAGTAGTGAATACAAATTGGGAGCAGAGGGCTTATGTATCTCATCCTAGCTACTTGGGAGGCTGTGATTTGAGTATTGCTATTCGAAGCCAGCCCACAAAAAAAAATCCCGGAGAATCTTATCTCTGATTAATTTACAAAAATCAGTAGTGAGGCATGACTCAAAGGGTAAATTGTTAACAAAATGCAACAATTCTCAGGGACCCTGAGTTCAAACCACAGGACCATACATACATGTACAAAAGTGATAGTAGTAATACTAGTAGTGATGATGATGATGATGATGATGATGATGATGATGATGATGATGGTAATGATGATGATGATGAAGGGTACCCAGACTCAAGGATAAAATATTTGCAAATCCTATAACTGAAAAATGCCTCAAATCGAGACTCTACTTAGAACTCTCAAAACCTAATGTTAAAAAAAAATTGAAACCAGCAAAATACATCTTGTGAAAAATAAGCACAAGAAAATCATCATTAGTCATCAAATAATTGCACATTAAAAGTAAAATGACATCATAAAATATAGATGAGAATTACTTCATGTAATACAATAATGACCATACTAAATGCTATCAAGAAACAGAGAAACTATGGATCATGGCAGGAATGTCAAATGGGAAAGCCACTTGTGAAAACATTGTGACAGGTTCCTAGAATATGAAATATGTAACCCATAGCATAGCACAGGAATTGAGCTCTTCAGGCTTTGTCTCACAGAAATAAAATGTAACGTTCATCCCAAAGCCAAAACACAGAGGATTATAGCAGCATTATTTCCTCTAAAAAATAGAAATCAATTCAGGCTTTCTTCAGGTGAATGGGAAAAGAATTGTGCTACATTCTCTAATAACAGAACCAAAAGGCAACTCTCATAAATGCAATACAATATTAAGGCATACAATAATTGGGAATAATCTATCATATATTTGAAGGCAATCTTAAAAACTTATTTATTGCATGATCTAGAAGTCAGAGAAAAAATGTGTTACCAGGATGAAACAGGTTTCGGATGGGACAAAGAGAAGAAGTGGGTTTAATTATAAAAGAATAGCATGAGACAGACTCATTTTTAGTAAAGAAACGTATCTGTAAATATAGTATATTCATATAGAGTTGATAACATTATATTGGACTTAATATGTGAACAAAATAATTAAAACAACTGAATGCTGCTTAAGGTACTTGTGAAATATTAATGTCTACTTGTGATGTCTTACAATAAATATTTAAAGAAACTGGGGAAAGTATTCAAGGGATATAACTGTGTTCTTATAACATCATAAAGATCCATACTAACCTCAATAGAATTTAATGATATCAAGAAAACAGAAGTCAATATTGAATGTTTACATTGAGAACTAGTCTGGGTCCAAGCTTGAGATGAAATATACCTTGCTAATTAGAAAGCAGAGACTTAGAAGATTGATATCAGGGCCAATTTTTACAAAAAAAGTGAGAAATTACCAAACCAAAGTAAGCTAGATATAGTGTAATTTCCCTGTTACTCACGTTTGTGCAAGCCATAGGTAAGACATGATTGCTCAAGGGAGGCTTGGCCTGAAAAATAATATAAAGTGGTTAGAGCTTTGGCAACTTCAAGCACCAGTATTATCAAAGGAAAAAAAAGAAAACAGAAAAAGGAAAGGACAGAAAAGGCAACTATTTGCTCTTCATTCTTGTAGTTTCATGTCATTGGTACAAGAATTGAGAATATTTTGTTTACTGTTTGAGGATTCAGGCCTCTCAAATATGAAAGCATTTATTTCAAATAATTATTGTATTACTATTATTTATTAACTTATTTTTAGGCCTTCTTGGAGATTGAACCGATAGCTTTGTATATATTAGTCTAGTTCTACAACTGAGCTGTACCCCAGCTCTCATATATAGTTTTGGAAATTGTTTATGAATTCTTCAGTAGTTAACTATTCTACTTTCCATCTTATCTTTTCTCTCCCTTTTCCTCTATGCATTTTAGTTTATGTGTTGAAAACTTTCCTCAATTTTATCTTCTAAACTTACAATGTTGCTGTTGAGTTTACAGGGAAGTCGGTTGTTATATGACATCTTTTAAAATTATATGCATATATATGTATTTCACATGTATGATTGATTCTTAGAGTTCATTTCAATAAGCATCACTTTATCTGGTCATATGCACATAGCTATTGAGCTATTGTGATCCTCTCCTAAGAATAGCTTCCATTGCTCTTGCCATGTGAATGTTTAGAGTGCTGTTAATCATATCCAAGTGCAATTATATGTCATTTATTATCGGTTGCATTACCTTGTAGATTTATGGATATATCTAGTTATTAGAAATGAGGAAAGCCATGCAGCATATACTTATTTGGATGTGGCTTATTTCACTTAATATTATTGTTTCCCAGTCTTTCCATTTCTTCAGGAATGGGGTAATGGCATTTTTTCCAATGGAAGCTCAGAATTCCATCAATACAACAGAATTGAAGATCCAGAAATTAATCCACACCTATAGGTATATAATCTTTGATAAGGAAGGCAGAAACACAGGATGGAAGAAAAACAGCCTCTTAAAAAAGATGTGCTTGTAGAATTGGCTGTACACAGGCAACTGAAGTTATATCCTTATATATCCCCCTATACCAGAATCGATTCCAAATGGATCAAAGACCTCAATGTATGTCCAGATACCTTGAAAATGTTACAGGAAGAGTTAGGGGGAAACATGGGGGCTCCTTTGCATAGGTCGAAACTTCCAAAGTAAGTCTGGATAAATGGGATTACATCAAACCAAATCAATCATTTGTCAGACTCAAAAGCCATGAAAAACAAAGATAGTGTAGCACAGATTTATTAGGGAACAAACCTACAAATGAGTGTCTCAGCCAATGCCTTTCTTCCTTTTCTAACTAGGTTATTTATAGTGGGTTTACATGAATATAAGAGTTTTCTGGTGAGGATTATTAAGAAAATAACTAATGCTAAAAGAGTGATAATATGTGAACTGAGTTGTAGCTGGAGAAAGGGAGGGACTAAGGCGGGGGGGGGGGTTCTAGTTCAAAGCCTTAGCTTGGTGCCAGTTTAGTAAGTGATAGCTGCAACAGGGAAGAGGGGTAAAAGAGGAGTGGTTATTAAAAAAAGCACTGGTCTGAAACCTCAAAATAAGGACCCCAGTCTGTGTGGACCAAACAGTCTCTAACATGAGGTTCTTTTTAAATTAACAAGCATGATTTTAGATTTTTGCAAAGTGGGATGATACATAGTTACAGACGAAGTCTGATATGTCAGGTAATCCAGTCTGCTCTTTCACATGTTACCCAATAGCCAGGTTTCAACACAAATGACTACAATGAGATTGTCCAAATTATACTGTGACATTTACCTGTCATGAATCAAAATTCTGTCTAATAATTTGTTTTCCAGATGTTTTCACAACATTTCTCATGATCTTTTCTACAATTTTGTCTTCATTATTGATGTTCATACTAATTTTTTTTGTTGTCTTGTGTGTATATGCCATTTTTGGGCTTGAACTCAATGTTTAATGGTCTCCCTTGTGTTTTTTGCTCATAGCTGATGACAGGCTATTCCTTGAGCCACATCCACACCTTCTGCCTCCTGTTGGATAATTGGAGATAAGTTTTCACATTTTGTCTGTTTGGACTGATATTGAGCTAAAATTTTCAGGTGTTAGCTTCCTGAGTTTCTAGGATTCTACACATGAACAACTAACACCAAGCTTTGCTATACCATTATTTTAATTATGTCTTAGAAGAATGTGGAAGTATATTTGTGTTAAGTGTGCAATTTTAAAATACAAGTTTGAATCTACTTGATATAATGTAACTGTTATCAATTTTAACAGTTAAATCAATGAATACTACACATTCCCAAAGAAATAAAATTGAAAAAAATGCATAATTATTTTTTAAACAAGTAATGGAACTATGAACTTCTTTCACTTTACAATTCATGTTTTAATTAGCAGACTTCCATGACTAAAAGTAAATATATTAATTTTATCCTACAAGAAGCAAAGTGATTATAGTTAAGAATAGATATTTCATCACAGCCAGAGGATAAGTTTTTGAGCATTCTCCCTATAAAGAAATGTTACATGCAGAAATTAATGGATATGGTGTGGCTTGATCATTAAACAATATATAAATGAATGGGATTATCACTCCATACTTCATAAATGTGTAAAAAATAATTATGTTGCAAGGCGCCAATGGCTCATGCTCGTAACCCTAGCTACTAAGGTGGCTGAGAGGTGAGAATCATTGTTCAAAGCCAGCCTAGGCAGGAAAGACCGTGAGACTCTTACTTCCAAATACCCACCAGAAAACTGGCTGTGGCTCAAGTGGAAGAGCACTAGTCTTGAGCTGAAGACCTGACGGATATCGTGCAGGTGAAGATTGCAAGCTCCATGACCGACAAAAATTAAAAATAAACAGTTACAAATAAACAAATATTTTGGCATAAATGTTAAAATATGTATAATAAAACTTTTAAATCTTCACTAGATATACTAGTTGTTATTGAATCAATTGTGTAAATCACATATTTCTCACTCAATTCATAACTGTATGTTTATATACTTATATGCCATAAGTATAATTAACTGATACGTGATAGGCAGTGTTGTTTTAGGAACCTCCCTTGGCTTTCTAACATTAATCCTTCTACCGTAAAATAAATATACCCTCCAAACATGTAAGAGGTTTCATCTCATTGAAGCATAAAAGTATAAACCATAATAATTTTTTGGAACAACTGTAATATTTTACATGCATTTCACTTAGTTTAAGAACCAAAACATTAGCTGGGTGCTGGTTGCTCACGCCTGTAATCCTAGCTACTCAGGAGACTGAGATCTGAGGATCGTGGTTCAAAGCCAGCCCAGGCAGGAAAGACCGTGAGACTCCTATCTCCAATAAACCACTAGAAAACCGGAAGTGGCGCTGTAGCTCAAGTGGTAGAGTGTTTGCCTTGAGCTGAGCTCTGCGCCCAGGCCCAGAGTTCAAGCCCCACCACCGACAAAAAAAAAAAAAAGAACCAAAACATTCAAGTCATCTTAACCGTACAAGTTATAACAAAATGTCTTTTGAACTTTTCAGTCTCTTAAGAGATGAAAACTTTCAATTATATATCTATTTTTTTTCTGCCTAACATCCTATTCCTTAGGAAGATATTTTGTGTAACCTTGTGTTCCTGATTAGAAGACAGGAACAAAGGCAATAATGAAAATAGCCAAGAAAAATATTTGAAAACAATTATATAACAATCACAGACACTCCTGTTTTCACTGGTTTCAATGAGAATATACGTTAAAGTATCACGTTTTTGTTATCATTTAAAGAGCAATAATTAAACTTTAATTAGCAGTGAAGAAGGGAACAGAAAACTGAAGGCAGCTTGACTTTGAACAATCCAAAATAAGCAAAAGGGATTTATCTTGTTATTCTATGTAGTTGCCAAAATAATAGCAACACCCAAAGTCAAGAAAACTCCTAAGTCAAAGCAGTAAATGTTTGTGTATAAAATAATGGTGAGCGTCTGACTCTTTCAAAGTCAGGTTTGGAAAAAAGAAAAGTGTATTTGCTTTAGTGTGAACGAAAAAAAATTAAAAAATCCTTTATTAATGTTTTACATATCTAGACTAGGACTTCTAATGTTGGAGAAGAGGAAAGGTATGAAAAAGTTCAAGATTGACTATGCCCCAAGATCATTCTTCTTTATCAGCTATAGCAATGCCTTGGTTACTCATAGTATCCTGCTAGTTTACATTTAGAAGCATTATTTGTTCCTGGGTCATACGCTGCAAACCCTTGAGTATTAATAAAGTAATTTCCTAAGAGATGAAAGTAGCTGTGTAAACAAATCTAAAATGTCAAAGACTTAGCATAGTGGAAACTATTTTCTAGCTATATCACAATCTGTAGGTGTAGATTTTGTTTCCCATTGTTCCATGGGACCCATTTTTGTTAACTTCTTTTTCACCATCTGGTGATCCTATAACATCCTATACCATCCTGGGATTGCTTATCTTTACGGGATTCTCTAATTTCTGTTGGAAAGTTAAGAAGGAGAGAAGATTGAGTTACTGTTTCCGTTTTACCTTATTTTTTTATTACCTTAGAAACTGTAAATCAAAATGACATAAATTATCTTGATAATAATAGGAGACAGATTTCGTTTCTATATTCTTACCGTAGCCTTCTACATAAATTTGGTACTTAGTGATCTCCAAATGTGAAAATGAAGATAGGGAGTTTCTTGTTTAAATATTATTTAGGAATTCAAGACTTCATTAATGCAAGGCCCTTAGTAGTATGTATATCATACATGTGTACAAAGCTGGTGGCAACTTTTTCTTATTCTCAGAAACTAGGACGTGTGGTATCCTTGTAGTTGCATCAGGAAAAGGTTGTAGTTGAGTTAGCTTACCACAACAAATCTGCTGTAAAATATTTCTACAAGATAATTGGCTTGAATAATCCATATTTATCATTTACATTTCTAAAGGACAGAAATCTAAAATAAGTCTCACTGGATTAAAATTGAGCCCCCTACAGAGCTAAAATATTTTTCAAGTGATTCTAGTGGAAAAAGCCTTTATTTCCTGTTCTGCTTTCCAGAAACTTCAGAATCTGTGTTCTTGTCTTTTCCTTTATCTTGTAATGTAGCATCTTTACATCATTCTGATGATTCTTACCTAATGATGTCCCTTTCGAACTACAGCTTGGACTTTTCAGTATACTTTGCCCATCTGATAATTATTCAAATTTGTGTTCCTTGGGTAATGAAAGGTGATTATTTTACAACCTTATATATAAAATGTAAATCAACATTTTATGGATTAGATATTTCGGGACTATAGATATTTTGGGAAGGTATTTTACTGCCTACCACAATGAGTGTGTAAGCATTCTTTCTACAGGTTATAACCTGTTACCCTTTCATTAATTTTGAACAACATATTTCTTTAATAAAATATAACTAGAAAAAATTGGGTTCCTGAAAGCATTTAATCCTGATTATCATGTACTAGCAATCTTAAATGTCAGACAGCAGCTCCTGAAGCAGTTCTAGCACTATCACTTTTTGAATATTCTGCTTACAATCTTCTCTTTTCAAGAGCATTTGATTGTTGTTATTTTGGAATTATGGTTAACAGTTATGTGACTGCTATTTTTAAAGAATGCACTACCAATACTGGTTCTCGTCTTTTAACTTGTTTATGTGTAATCTATTTCTGAAAGAAACACAGCTATTTGAATTACATGAACTGCTTATTGAAATGTGGAGAGGAAAAGAAGAAAAAAGATGTCCCTGTGTATATGTCATATTGAAAATGTACCTAAAAGCTATTTATCTTAACATCATATATTTTTCATTTTGTTTGGATTCTTATAAAATTTAGCCTCTCAACTCACACAATGTTAATGCAGTCTTATTTTATGCCTACCAAAAGCAAAGAACAAATTACTATATATTTAAAATTTTTTAATTGTTAAAATTATTATTTATTAAAAAACAATATTTTAAAAAAATTAGCCAAGGCAAATTGTTTATTAGATGTTTAGAGTCGTGTTCAGACTCTATTGTTGAAGCCAGAAAGGGGAAAAATCATGCTTTGCTTCTTCCTTGAGCCACTCTGATTTATTTCATCTATTTCTGAAAGAATGAAATTCTGGCTTTGAAGCCTTTTGCTTGATATCCACATGTGTCATTCTTTCTTTATTAAAAGGAGAATTTGGAGAAAGGATAAAAATTCTCAGTAGAAAAAGGAGAAGAGGAAAAGAGAAGTGAGAACTCTAGATATTTTGTTCTTCCTCATCACAATCACAAGTTCTTGATAATGATTGTGGATGTTATATACAGTGCTCTAGAGTGATTAAATACATTTATAGAAAAAGTTAACCCCTCAAGTGATCACATAGAGAATGCTTATTTATTTAAAAAATGTAATAGCATCAAACAGGAAGTGTTATCTTTTTTTAGTACTTGTTTAGTATTTCTTAAATTCTGATGTGCTGTAGTCATACAAGAATGGTAAGAAATTAACATTAGTATCACATTCTAATATTCGCTTAATTCTTTCTGTGTTTGAGTTTTGCCTCATTTTACATGCTATATTCTTTCAGTATATAAGTTGAAAAAAGATTCCCTCTGGAAATATGCTATTTTTATAGCTAAGGGAAAAAAAGTTAGCTCTTAGACACAAACAATGGGATAGAAATCTTCCCCTAGAAATAGCCTTTCACCACTTCTGGTTCATTTTTGTAAGCCAAAGTAAGTCACATGACCAATCTTGACATTGCAGAGTAGAGGTAAATCTCACCTACAGGAAGCTGATGCAGGGCAGTCTAATATGCCAAAATATGCAATACTTGAGATAAAGAGGAAAAAGAAGAGAACTATAATACAATCAGTCATACTTGCCATCACATGTCTCTGCAGGAAGGAAAGTATTATGTACCTTTGTTCCTAAAATTACTGAGATCTTCAAATCATGTCTTTTATGCTTCCATGTTACTGGAATTAGAGAACATCTTAATACTGAAGCAGCATAAAATCTCAAAGAATTCAATACTACATTTTGTTCTGCTAGGAGATGAAACCATTTTATAGACAATAATTTATACTGGTAACTTTTTCGAGAACTGGATTTCGTTAATATATGTGACTATCCACCAGAATAAATGTATTCATTTATCTGCATTTTGTGCAGACAGCATATTCAAGTAGATGTGAGAGTTCGTCAGTAGCACTTTTTAAAATTGCAAAAAATGTGGACTGGGAGCCAATATACATATTTTTCCAACATCATCTTCCACATCCTCCTTCTTCCTTCCTAGGAAATATACCCAATCAATTAAAAAGGCTTCGATTTTTGACTCTTGAACTTGAAATTGGAAGCAGAATGTTATGGATGTCGGGGATGACTTTTTATTTTTTTTTATATAATAATATAACATGCAACATCCGTATGAGTCCTGCAGGTCTTCACACTGTACTTCTGTAGGAATGTGATAGGAATGTCAGCCTTACTGGACTTAGTATTGTTTTCCACTTCCTTTTCTACCACCAAGCCTAAATTATAGTACATAGTAATTGAATGAAAAAGTAATGCCATATTAATAAATTCATTTAGAGCTCTGGGAATGTGGCTTCATGCTACAGTGATTGCTTAGAATGCATGAAACCCTGGCTTCAATTCCTCAGTACCACAAAAACAGAAAAGGAAGTGGTGCTGTGCTTCAAGTGGTAGAGTGCAAGCGTTAAGCAAAATAAAAAGAGAAAAATCTCAGGAAGAGTTCCCTGGCCCTGAGTTCAAGCCCCAAGACTGGCAAAAAATGCATTTACCTAGTAAATGCCAAATAAAGAACCTATATTTGAATATATAATTGCTCCTTCCAATTATGACTTAACAATCGTTCTTAATTCATGTACTTTACCTATATTAGAAGGCTGTGTTGATTTAAAAAAATGGTTTTGTTAGTAAGTCACAGCAATTAATGTCAGGAATGTGCTTAGATATCAGGTGAATATTAATCCTGGAAATTCAAAGATTCCAGGCTTTTGAGTGGTCACTGCTAATCACAATGTGGAGGGTAGTCTAAGTGAGAATTATAAATCTTTTTGGTCAGTTATTGCACCAAAAAGGCTCCAGCTAATTAATAGTTGTGATAGAAGTGAAGGAATAATCCAGATCGAAGAAATAAATGACAATTGTTACATTTTTTAAAAAAGAGGTAGCTGAATAAGAACAGCACCATGAACATGGTATTCAGGTAAGGAGTAAGTTTATTCTTCGTTCTGGCTGGCACCAGGCCATCTTGGTCTTCCACGCGGTGGGGAAAGGCCTGGGAAAGAGAGCTGGGAGATCTGGGAAAGAGAAAGAGCTGGGAAAGAGAGAGAGAGCTGGGAAAGAAAAAAGAGCTACAAAAGAGAAAAAAAGAGCTAGAAAAGAGAGCATCTGGGAAAGATGGGAAAGAGAGAGCTAGGAAAGAGAAGAGAAGGAAAGAGCTGAGAAAGAGCTAGAAAAGAGCAGAGAGAGGACGTCTGGGCCTGTGGTAGGCCTTATCTAGCGTATGGGCGCAGAAAGGTGTGGCCACATCAAATTCAGATGTGACCTCAGTGGATGCAGATGTGACCTCTTCCAGGTGTCCCAGTTGCCTAGGTAACGCAGGTACTGTGTGGAGATTTTGCTGAGAGAAGGGTGGAGTCTGTTAGCCATCCAGGACTGGACCTTACAATAATAATAACTAAATTATACCAGAAACTGTTCTAGGGAACCATATTTGGTTATTGAAGAACTAGTTATCAACCAAGCTTATTCTTCATTACCTTTAGCATTCTATATCACTTAGGCTAATTCTTAATCTCTGTGTGATAAATTGTATGTCATTCTATGTTGTTCTTTCCTATCTGATCTCCATTGCTTTCTAAAAATATCAGGCTTTCTATATTTCTTTACTAACAATTATTTATACTAAGTCCACCATCGCAGACATCAGAGGATGCTAAAGTAAGAGTCCAATAGCTCATGACTCATTAATTTAACAGCATGGGAAAGGAAGATATATTAATTGCTACCTCAAATTTTCTGAAAAGCTGAAATGTCATTATTTGATTCAAATTTTCATTTTTTGTCTACAGTGTCATTAAGTGCACATAAATGCAAATATGAGCCGGGTGCTGGTAGCTTACGCCTGTCATCCTAGCTACTCAAGAGGTTGAGACCAGAGGATAGTGGTTCAAAGCTAACCTGGTCAGGAAAGTACATGAGACACTTATCTCCAATTAGCCACCAGAAACCAGGAAGTGGTGCTATATCTAAAGTGATAGAGCACACAATTTAAGCTCAAGAGCTGAGGAACAGTGCCCAGGATCAGAGTTCAAGCCCCACGACCAACAAAAAAAGTCAAATATAATTTTAGTTTCCCCAAAAGGAACTATGAAGTCAATAGTAATCTTCCCAAGCAGAAGAAAAGTTTCCAGTATGATTCAGTGCACCTACTTTTGCTGAATTATTTAAGTTATGGCTTCTTTGCTGGATGTATTCTCCTCTTTTAAAAATTGTCAAATATTACCTTTATAATAAACTTCATCTAATATTTCTTTGTTCAAAAGAGAAGTCCATACATACAGTTGGTGTCACTTAGCTTTCTTACTATCTCAGTTCAAAGCCAACCCAGGCAGGAGAATCTGTCAAATTCTTATCTCTAATTAAACCCCCAAAATCTGGAAGTGGACTTTTGTCCCAAGCAGTTGTGTACTAGCTTTGGGGGCAGGTGGGCAGGAAAGACAAATGTTCAGGGACAGGGTCTAGCCTCTGAGTTCAAGCCCCAGAAGCAGCTCAAACTAAACAAACAAACATGAAACAAAGAAAGCCAAATATTTTTTTGGACCATCCTTAAAGCACTGGTTTGAAAAGAGGCTCCTTTTGCTGATCATACTCACTGGATCCTTACTGGAATCCTTATTGATATGGTGAACTGAGGACTAGAATAAAGGAATAGATATCTGACTTTTACAAGAGAATCATCTCAAGAGTTAAATATCCATGCATAAGATATTTTAAAATCTCCGTGTCTTTATTTCTTTGCAGAAGATTGTACAACAATGTTATTTCCATTTTTTCTATGCTTGCCTTCAAATGGCATATTGTTTCCTTTTGTAATACTCTCAACTAGAAGTTTACAGAAAGTTTTATGAGTAAAGAACACACTCGAAAAAGTCAGGGACAGTGATTCCTTCAAGCCTTGGATTATTTTCTTGTACAGTAAAAGGATCACACAAATTAAGTTGAACTTTGTCTTTTCCCTATGTTCAATTTCTCTCCTGGATTCAGTTTCTACTTCCTGTAAAAGTTCCTTCCAATTAGTTCCAGTAACAATCTACGGTGCTGCTCCAGGAAAAATGAATGTTTTCTGGCTTAATTGAAATAGCACAAAGACATCTTTGGGCATGAGGTAACACGTGTTTCAGAGACAACTTAGTAACGAGAAAATATGGAATTTAAATGATTTATAAAACATTATCCATGTTCATATGGCCATATAAGATTATGTTAAGTGAAATGAGCCCCAAAATAGGGACACAACTTGTTTTTTTCTTTTTTACTATTGTTTTTAACTGTATTTATTTTATTTTATTTTATTTTATTTTATTTTATTTTATTTGAGAACATACTGTACAGAGGGGTTACAATTACATGGGCAGGATAATGCATACATTTCTTACCAAGCATTGCAGCCTCCTCCTTTGCTTACCCTTCACCTCCCTTCCCAGCCTCCCCCCTCGACCCCACCCAATCATACCCCACTCCAACCCCCACACCGACATTGTTAAGCTGGTTTTGACATGACATTTTGTACTTCTCATTGTTGCAACAGGTCCACCTGTTTTTCTCTGAATAGAGACCGGAAACACAACAAATCGAAGAAAGGTTGGACAAATGGGATTGCATACGGTTGCAGAGTTTCTGCAGGGCAAATGACATAGCTAGCAAGATCAATAGAAAGCCCACTGATTGGGAGAAGATCTTTACTAGCCATACAACGACTTGTTTGTCCCCATCTCCTCCACATGTTATACTGACATCAAATATACTGGAAGCGGGGATTACACTGTGGGGGAGGGACATACAAAGCAACAAAAAAATAATCTTATAGATGCGTTAGAAACACATGCATGAAAGAAACGAAAACATTAAAATACATATTTAAGGGTTCATTTTCCTCACATTACATTATCTGACCTTTATGGCAATACTTCCCAAGGCTATCTACAAATTCAACGCGATACCTATCAAAATTCCACCCTCATTCTTCAAGGAAATAGAAGAGGCAATCCAAAAATTCATATGGAACAATAAAAGACCCTGAATAGCAAAAACGCTCCTCAACGGAAAGGACACTGCTGGAGGAATATCAATACCAAATTTCAAACTCTATTATAAAGCCATAGTAATCAAAACAGCTTGGTATTGGCATAAGAACAGACCTCAGGACCAATGGAATAGAATTGAAAGCCCAGAAATGAACCTACAGACCTATAGCCATCTAATCTTCGATAAGGAAGCTAAAACAATAGAATGGAAGAAAGACAGCCTCTTCAGTAAATGGTGCTGGCAAAATTGGTTAACTACATGTAGAAAACTAAAGCTAGATCCTTATATATCACCCTGCACCAGAATCAACTCCAAATGGATCAAAGACCTTGAACTCAAAGCAGACACTCTGAAAACATTACAGGATGGAATAGGAGAAACCCTAGGTCTCCTTGTTTCAGGCCGAAATTTTCTGAATAGAGACCCGGAAACACAACAAATCAAAGAAAGGTTGGACAAATGGGATTGCATACGGTTGCAGAGCTTCTGCAGGGCAAATGACATAGCTAGCAAGATCAATAGAAAGCCCACTGATTGGGAGAAGATCTTTACTAGCCATACAACGGACAAGGGTCTCATATCTAAAACATACTTATAACTCAAAAAATTAAACCCCCCAACAACAAATCGGTAAAGAAACAACTGCCCAATAAATAAATGGGCGAAAGACTTAAAGAGAAGCTTCTCTGAAGAAGAAAGAAGGATGGCCAATAGACACATGAAGAAATGTTCAACATCCCTAGCCATAAAAGAAATGCAAATCAAAACAACATTGAGATATCACCTCACTCCAGTTAGAACAGCAAAAATGAAGAACTCTAACAACAACAGATGCTGGAGGGGATGTGGACAGAAAGGAACCTTACTTCATTGTTGGTGGGGATGTAAACTTGTTCAACCACTTTGGAAAGCAGTATGGAGGTTCCTCAAAAGACTTCACATAGATCCCCCCTATGATCCAGCAATCCCACTTTTGGGCATTTACCCAAATGTTTACAAAGAAGACCACACAAAAGCTACCAGCACAACTATGTTTATTGCAGCATTATTTACCATAGCTAAGATATGGAACCAACCCAGTTGTCCCTCAGTAGATGAATGGATCAAGAAAATGTGGTATATATACACAATGGAATTCTGTGCCTCCATCAGAAAGAATGACATTTCCCCGTTTGTTAGGAAATGGAAAGGTTTGGAAAAAATTATATTAAGTGAAGTAAGCCAGGTCCAAAGAAACATAGGTCCCATGGTTAACTGTATTTTTTTTTTTGTCTTTTCTTTTTTGGTACTGGGGATCGAACCCAGGACGTTGCACTTGCTAGGCAAGCGCTTTGCCACTGAGCTACATCCCAGCCCTTTTACTTTTGTTTTTAATGTATCTAACATGTATTATGTGATTTTTTTTGTTTCTCTTCTATTTTCTTCCTCCATGGTATAACCCGTTTCCACTGTTTGATATAGGTTAATTGCATCGTGCATACGCATTTTTCTAATGTGGGGAGGGGAAGGGAAATAAAATGGTAAATCAAGGATACAACAGTATGACCTGTTGTAACAATGAGATGAACAAGACACTACGTTGAAAGGAACTTTACAACTTGGGGATAGGAGGGGAGAGTTGGGGTGGTGGGGAGAAAAGTGATGGCAGGGGAAAGACAAAAGAGGAGGTAACAATGCTCCTTAGATAATGTAGTCATTAACTTACTTATGTAACTCTAACCCCTTTGTCCACCCTTTTCACAATAAAAAAATGAAAAAAAAAACATTATCCTGGAGTACATTAAGTTCAAATTTCCTAAGTGCTATGTAAATTAAGACAAATTTTAAGTGGGAAGAAGGTTCTCGGAAACGTTTTTTTGGTCAGTGTTTGTGTTGTGCATTATTACCCAAGTGTACATAAGTTAACAGAAGGAGAAACAATAGGTATAGGAGAAAGAGAAGTTCTGTATTTAAGTATAATGGTTCAATACTCGATAGAAGACTCTGAAAATAAGACAACGTTGAAATAATAAAGCCAAGGCCAGTATGTAGATCTATGGGAGTGACATAGAGAAAGCATTACTACTAAGTGGAACATGAAGGGTGAGACCATTCTCTTTCTTCTACTAGCTCTAAATCATGATAGCTAATCATGCAGATTTGTAAAAAGTAGAATGGAAGAATAATTCTGGTTCCAATCAAGTCAGAGATAAGACCATGGACTTAACTGGAAAAAAGTCCATGTCGAGAAAACAGGAATTATACTAGCAATAAACTAGTGGCTAAGATCACATTTCTTTTTTTCTTCTCTTTCTTTCTTTTTTTTTTTTTATGGTAGTGGGGCCTGAACTCCGGGCCTGGGCACTATCCCTCTATTCTTCAGCTCAAAACTTTTTCTATACCTTTGAGACTCACACCACTTCCAGTTTTCTTGTGGTTAATTAGAGATAAATGCCTCAGAAACTTTCCTACTCATGCTGGATTTGAACTGCAATCCTCAGATCTCAGCCTGCTAATTAGCTAGGATTACAGGTGTGAGCCACTTGAACCCTTCTTAGGATCACATAGAAATGTGAAAACAGTGTACACTCAGCATACGTAATGTGTATGTTCATTTATCTTTATATGAACTTGAGTTAAAAATCTGGGCTACAGCTGAGATTTTACACTCACAAAAATGGTTGTAGTTCAAAAGTTGATACCCCTGGAGAAATAAAACTTAAGAATGCAAAGGAGTCTGGGAAGTTCATTTTGCATCCAGCTTGGGCAAAACAGTCTTTGAGACACTATAATTAACCAGCCAAAAGATGCATTAGAGAATGGCTCAAGTGATGGAGTACTAGTTATGAGCAAGATTGCTGAAGAAGAGCATGAGGTTTTTGCATACATATATACATATAAATACGCACATATACACAGAGGCACTTATATGATAAAACACACATTTGGAACAACTCTCAGATTTTGTAGAAAAGTTAGAAAATATGTCCTAAGTAAGACTAAAATCAAGTGATAATTTTTAATACTAGAAAGTCTTCAAGTGAAATTTCCCCAAAAAGCTTGAGAATATTACGTAGGTGGGAACAAAAATAGTAAGAAAATCAAGTCATCATTAATAAAGGGATCGGATCCAGGAAGAAATGAATCACAGACCCCTTCAGGTGCATCTGAAAATGTTCATATCCTGTGTCAAATGTTAGAACATCTTTGAAAATAGTACATGAACAGTCTGAGCCATCAGTCTAGCGGAAAATATTATTGGAGAAGTTCAGAATTTCTAGTATGTATCTAGATTAAATAAACCAACAAACTATGGTAAGACAATGTGATACAAGCCAGGAATTCTATCACTCAGACTTAAACAGGTAATTAGAGAATGGAATGACATAGTGATACTTTCACTGGACTAGGTAGTATAATTTTATCTCAATAAAACAAACCAAGAAAGGAATAAAAAATAAGTCAGAAAGAAACACACAGTTGGAAGTTTGGGCTAATTTTGTCATTACGTTTTGAGAAGTCAAGTTTCCTATTGAACTGCAACTCATATATTTAAACTCAGTTGTGTTTAAATATCGTCTTCATTACAGAACATTACTAGATGCAAAAGTGAACATGATTCCCAACCAAGAATTTGAAAGAGCAATAATCATTCTGTTAGATTCCAAAGAAATGATGAAGGATTACAGAAGCTTAAGCCTAGAGAAACAGGAAAGTTCATTTAATGTAGGACTTTGTAGACCTGGCTAAATAAGAATTGAGATTTAAAATAAATATTTTTGTTTGTAATTTAATATTCTATTAGATACTATAAATTTTTTTTTAAGTAGAAGGTTTAATTTACAAATTCACAAATGATTCTGGCATTCTATTTGCCTAAAATATTCGTCAAGTGAGGTATAATTAGAATTTAGTTAATAGTTAATTTCAACAGTTCATAAGTAACATGATAATGTGAATAATCTAGACAAAGTTGCCAACAAATTGATGCTATTAATTTATGAATTTAGCAAAAGAGCAATTTTTTGAGACTTTGCTGTAACATGGTATGAAGAGAGTAATTGTGTGACATCTTTTTTTCTACATCTTTTTTTTCTATACATAACACAGGAAGAAATTTCCTTAATTATGTACCTCTGTATACAATGAGAAAAATGTTAGGGTTAGGGTTTGTTTTTGTTTTGTTGTTTGCTTTGTCCTAGGGCTTAACTTCTAGGCCTGGGCACTGTCTCTGAGCCTGCTTTTGCTCAAGGCTACTGCTCTACCACTTGAACCTCAGTGCCACTTTTCGTGAGCAGTTTATTGGAGGTAAGAATCTAAGGAACCTTCCTTCCTGGGTGGAATTTGAACCAGGGTCTTCATATCTTAATATTCAGACATTCAGATCTCCTGAATGTCTATGATAGATAAAATATATAACTGTAAATAATATTTGCAAGTGTTCTGATCTCAAGAATAACACTGGAGCCAGGCGCTCCTGGCTCATGCCTGTAATCCTAGCTGATCAGGAGGCTAAGATTTGAGGATCGCGGTTCAAAGCCAGCCCGAGCAGGAGTGACCGTAAGACTCCTATCTCCAGTAAACCACCAGAAAACCGGAAGTGGCGCTGTGTCTCAAGTGATAGAGCGCTCGCCTTGAGCTGAATAGCTGAGGGACAGTGCCCAGGCCCAGAGTTCAAGCCCCAAGACCGAAAAAAAAAAAAAAAAAAAGAATAACACTGGTGGAAAATGATGCAGCAAAGTTTAGTGTAGTGTTCTTTCTACAATACGAAGGGCATCATATTAGCAGAAGTGTAGTATTTTTTCACAATAATTATATGCTTTTCCTGTTGTGAAATTAAGGAATTTTAAGGTGCACATTACAAGTTGGAAATTGTTGAGGTAGGATGACTTTATGGCAGAAAACTTGGGATTGATGGTCATAGATATAATGGCTTACTTTGATGAACAAATGTTTACTCTAGAGGAATTAATATAGATACTTCTTAGTTTTACCTTCACCAGACTGTGGCTATTTTTTCTGTTGAATTTAAATTTGTAATGCCACATTGAAAACTGCACCTATTGCAGAATTAAATAAAATGCAAACAGGTACTCTTTTGAATGTCTCTAGTATGGCATGTTCAGAATTTGAAAATGAGTAGTTAACAATTATTCTGCCCTGTTAACAATTATTCAGTTTGAAAAGTTAAGAGTTTCCATAGAATGGAACTATTTCTGTTTTAGTATGAGACAATACTAAAATAATGTGTTTTTCAAAATAATGGCAAGTAAATTCTGAAAATATTGTATAGTTTCATAATATTCAAGATGATGACCCTCTGATAAAGGGGTAATTAATTCAAATTAGTAGCCAAAATGTTCATTTCTTAAAAAGGTAATACACATAAAATAATATTTACTATACCAATACAGTGAAATTATATTTTATGCAGCTCATTTTTAATATAATTTTATTATCAAGGTGTTATATAGAAGGGGTTGCAGTAATTGTAAGGTTTGAATACATAACATGTTGAACTTTTTACCCGCTCCCTCATTTTTCTCACAGTTTTCCTTCACCCCTATACAGCTCATAAGTTGTAATGTAAATTTCCAACATGTTGTTTTTGAGTATTGATGTTGCATTGGTTTGGCCTTTGTTCTTTGTCTCGCCATTTCGTTGTGCGTCCTCCCTTGCCAAATTAAGATAAATGTATCTACAATACACAGGATACTGAAATCAAATATAACAGGGGATAAACCAAAGAGAAAACACAAAAGAAAAAAGAAATCACATAGTACATTAAAAACAACAACCACAAACAGAAAATTCTGTTCCCATATCCAGGAGGTCATTTTGCTCATCATCATCTTATATGGTCATAAAAACATAGTTATTGAGCAATTTTGCTCAACTGCTAAGACTATCCTAGACATTTCTAACTTATTACAAATGAGGAAACCACGGAATCTGTTTCTTTGTGTCTTGTTTATTTTACTTCATAGGATTTTTCCAAGTCTTTCCAGTGCATACATAAACCACATTTTGTCAATTCGTTCATCTACTGAGTGGCATATTGGTTTAAAACATGACTGCATATAACTATCACTTAGTGTCATTCAAAAATGAGAGATGCCACTTCGCCAGACATTCTAAAAGCATGATTTCTAAGTAAGATAGGATTTTTATGGTGGTAAGAGTTTTGAGATATCTGGATGAGTCTCGTGTATATCTTGCACTGAATTAGGCAGGAAGATATCCAATATCATAGAGGATAAAAATGGTAGTGACAAAAATATTTCCCTTGAGAAAGATATAGAAGGCTGCCAGAAGTATAAAGTAGTTCAGATAATTTTGAAGAATTTAGAAACGCAAGCTTAAGTATGTCTCTTTAAATAACAATTATGTAAGTGGAAGTGCAAAAGAAGGGGAAGAGAAGAAAATGACTGACCGCATATCATTGTCCCAAGATAGAGTATAAAAAGACATAATGTATAACTTTCAAGTTAAAGAGAGACCAATAGAATACATCCTACTTAATTTAGGTTCATGCAAAATAATTACTTGGCTTTTTCCTATTTTAATGCTCCAAAACAATTGAAGAATTATAGAAAAGTTATGTGATTGCCATTGCTTTAACCTGAACACTAACTGTGATGAGCCCTTTTTTTCTCACTTTGCAGTTGGAAAATAGTCCCTGGTTGATGATGTTGTGGCTGATTAAAGTCAGAGTTAAGGGCTTGTACTTGTACAATTATCCCAGAATAGGTTAAAGCAGTTTTTTCCCCAAGATATCCAAGTACATTGTCTGAATTTGTACTTTGAACACACCCTCACACCTGAGCACATTATTTGAAATTATACTTCAGCATTTCTTGGCACATTCTATTTTGTGCCCTTGTCTTCTTTGCACATTCCTTTTGAGCTCATATTTGCTCTATTTCCATTTCATCTGTAAAAACTGATAAGAAAATTGTTTAACTACCACTTCTTCTTTGCACATGCCCTGTCTATGTATGAAGGTACAATATCCATGTTAAGCAATAGTGTAGTACTAACTCTCTGAGGAGAAAAGTTCCACAATATGACCCTATGTCCACATTAGAGTGTGTAGAATTTAAAGCATTTTAAGACAAACCGTGATATTGGAATTAGAAGGCTCCTTATGGACATTTTCTTGGAGCTCATTAGTTTTCCCAAGAGAAATATAAATACCCACAAAATCTGGATTGATATTTTTAATGTTACCACTGTGCATGCATCCATATTAAAAATTTGCACAAATAAAGAAACAAAAATACTAAACCATAACAGGTAGATTGACTACATGCTTATATCAAATTATGGAATAGATTTTGGAAGCATTGCAAATTCCTAACCAGTATGAAATAACTTCCTCTCTCCCCATCACTACACACAAAGATTTAAGAGTGTGAACAGAATTATTTCAAGTAATATAGTATAAATGTTACTGCAATATCATGTGTATATCTAAAATTACCTTGAAAGTAATAGATTCTACATTCTATTGAAATATTAGTTATTCTATTCTAGGAAACTTTTGGAACAATAGACTGTATGTCTTTGAAATGAAAAAGGTAAAAAAGTTTTAGAGTAAGTCTGTGTTCAGCAACATATATATATATATATATATATATTATATGTAGAAAGACATACATTTTTAGAGATTATTTGTCATCAGAAATATATACATATATATGAATTTATGTGTAGAACGATGCATATTATAGTGAAACAAAAATCTTAAAACATAATTAAAATTTAAAAAATACATCCAACCAAGCGCCAGGGACTCATGCCTATAATTTAAGCTGTTCTGGTAATGAGATCTTAGAATTGTGTTCGAAACTAGTTCAGACAGGAAAGTACTTGTTAGGGGGCTGGGAAGGTGGCTTAGTGGTAGAGCCCTTGCCTTGCATGCATGAAGCCCTGGGTAAGATTCCTCAGCACCACATAAGCAAAAAGAAAAAAAGCTGGAAGTGGCTCTGTATCTCAAGTGGTCGAGCGCTAGCCTTGAGCTGAAGAGCTGAGGGACAGCCCCCAGGCCCCACTACTGGACCCCCCCACTAAAGAAGTACTTGTTAGATTCTGATCTCCAATTAACCACTAAAAACCGGAATTACCTCTGTGCCTCAAGTTGTAGAATGCTGGCTTTGAGCATAAAAAGGCTTAGGAATAATGCCCAGGCCTTGCAAACAACAACAACAAAATATATCACATTAATTTCACAAAAGCACCATTTAACTGCTGTGAACATTTCTTAGAAACATGAATACATGCCCCTGGAAAATGTTAGGTAAAAGGTATAGAATATTTATGTTTATGTTAAAGACATGACTATTTAGTTTGTTTAAGATATTAAGGTAATAATTAAGAATTAAGAATAATGATAATTTATTGGGACTGGTCTTTTATTCTATTTTACTATAGGAATAAAATGATATTTGTAATGATTGTATAAAAATACTCTTGTTTGGTATTTGAGTTATAATAAGTAATAAACACTTTTAATTGATTTCCAAAAAAATCATTTTCTTAATGGTATCAATCCTTTTGTAATTTCAAAACAATTAAAAATATTAGTCCAGTGCTGGTTTGATCCAAGGCTATATTTGTTTTCTTGTTCTAGTTTTAATATGTTGGTAGAAATTAAAATTCCAAAAATTCATTGGATATTGATATTCAGGAACATCTTCATAGGTACTAATATTGGAGTCACTTAAGTGGAATTGTTTTATTTCATTTGTTATTTTCACAAATAAATAAAGATGATTATATATTTTGTTTCTTTTCATTGCTATTGGCTCTTACCTTGAGAATATTTTTTTTCCTAGCAAAGTAGTGAAAAGCAATTGAATTGAGGAAGTAACATATGACTTTCATAGAATGCAGATGCATAGATTTGGGTCTTCTGTCATTTGCTAAAAGTTTCTTGCGGAAAAGGTTATCAATTACTTATATGTGATGCATAACTCCTAGATATTACAGTTATCACATACACTTTTTGATTGAGTTATTTCTGTATGAACTCAAAAAAAAAAACGGACCAAAAACACTCAAAATACACAAAATCACATATTTGTTTTAAATGCTGTAGTTTACAAAGAAGTTTTAGTCAATATTGAAAACATCTTTTTAGGTATTCTGCAATTTATGTGAAGTATTTTAACAATTGTTTTGTTTTTGCTGCCATGAAATTTACATGCAATATTTAATCTCCTTTTATTGTATAGATTTAGTGCTTTGGAAGTAAATTATACAATAATAGGTTTTCCAAGCCTAATTTTCACAAACTTGCATTTCTTCAAATAGAAATGCTGTAAATTTTAGAACAGACATTAAAATAGATAT
Source organism: Dipodomys merriami (assembly GCF_024711535.1). Lineage (NCBI taxonomy): Eukaryota > Metazoa > Chordata > Mammalia > Rodentia > Heteromyidae > Dipodomys > Dipodomys merriami. The sequence goes on from NW_027206024.1 coordinate 1,616,371, forward strand.
AAAATTCACTTACAGGAATTTGTCCAGCATACATCCTCTATAGTGTGTCTTTTCAAATTTGTTTTTGGGGATTATTTCCAGGGTCTCACACATATTACTCAAGTGCACTGTCAATGAACTACATTCCCTGTCCAAACAAGATTTTTACTTCTCTTTAATACATACATAGAAGTGTAATGGCTGGATCATATACAATTCTCTTTGACCTTTTGAAGAATTGAAATCTTGCTTGCTAAAATGATCGAACTATTATACAAATCATTCTCCTATGTAGAGCTTATCATTTTCTCCACAAATGCATTACTATATTTTGTGTCATCTTTTTATATTAGGTTCAGACTAGTGAGTATTCTTTGTCTTTTTTCTTAGATACTAAAGAGGAACTTATTTTATATGCTCCTTCTATTGACTATTAATTTGCATATGTTCTTCAAAGAAATATCTTATTCAGGAAAAAATTTATATAGAATTAGAAGATATAAAAATACTTAAGATTCAGAATCATTGTAGCATTAACATTGGAGCATTAACACATATGTTCCCTGTATCTGTTGGATATGTTTTCATATAGGGTTATAGGGTCCTTTGAATTATGAAATGCTATCACTTGATATAATCCAGTTTATTCTTGCTTATCTTTAGCCACTAATGCTTTCCATGTCAAAGTTTTAGAAACCTATACTGATGTAATGTCATGAATTTTTATATTTATATTTTATAGGTTTTCACATCTCACATTTAGTTTGATAATCATTTTTTATTTTAAATTTTTGTGTAAGGATGGAGGTAGGACGTGTGCCTGAGGCTCATATCTGTTACCCTAGCTACTGAGGAGTCTGAGATCTGAGGATCACAGTTTAAAGCCAGCCGTGGCAGGAACGTCCATGAGACTCTTATATCCAATAAACCACTAGAAAACCAGATCTGGTGCTGTGACTCAAGCGGTAGGGCACGCGCGTTGAGCAGAAGAGCACACAGACAGCACCTAAGCCCAGAGTTGAAGCCTCATGAATGACAAAACAAAACAAAACAAAACAAAAAAGTATTGAGGTAGTAGTGTAAGATCATTCTTTAAATCTCAAGAGACAATAGTGCCAATACACCATTTAAGATTTTATTTTTATTTCATAAAGTTATAGGATATTTTTCAAAATTTATTGACCATAAAACTAAGAATTTATTTTTGACAAATCTGTTACAATCTTCTATGTATCTGCTCTTATAGTAGAACTATTTTGTCTTCACTAGTAAACATGGTAATAAGATTCAAAGCTAGAATGAAGGCTGAAGCTACATCATTTTACATGATTGTTCTGACTGACCTGTATTCCTTGAATTTACATACAAGTTTATTGAGCAGGTGGACCAATATTCTACAGAGATATCTAGATGTTTGATAGTCACTCATATTTTGTACCTTGTAAAAACACAAGACCCCAGATATTATATATCGAGAAATGTCTTTAGAGAATACTTGAAACAAGTAAAATTAATTTAGGAATGAGTTAAGATTTAGATAATGCTGTAGCATAATAAATCTGAATGATAACAACTTGAGCTATACAACAGAGGAGAGTGAAAGGGGAAAGAATGATGGACCATGTAGGAGCTATATGACATTGCTATTGTGTTTCAAAAAACAGAAAGATTTCAGAGAAGAGAAGGAGAAGAGTAATTGTCCTAAGTCAAGTTTCTTTTTAATCCATCTAATAGTTTGGACCAAAAGTCAGTGAAAATGGAAAAATAAAATAAAAAATAGAGCATTGTATATACCTGTAACAATGTAAGGATATTGTAAAAAGAATATGATAATTAATTCTCAAAGAAATAAGAGAAAGAGTAGCTAAACTCTAAAGGAAAAAAAAATGAAGAGAGAAAAGAAGCAAAGTAAAACCTTTATCAATAACAAACACAAGAGTTTGGAAGTGGAAAGGCAGTGGAAATATTCTAAGTAACTAAATATTGCTAGCGTGGATAGAATATGGATCACGTTTTATCATATATTATTTTGAAAAAACATACTAGGAATGAAATTTTCAAGGTCATGATTTAAAACACTATTTTGATTATAACTAGGCAGTATAGCTCAGTGGTAAAACATTGGCCTAGCATGTGTAAAGCAATGGTGTGACCTCCCAAACATTACAAAGTACACAGAAAGTGCACACACACAAAAACCATATAAACACACACATACACACCACATACACATATTTGGAATATAGATTTTATCATATTAAACAGAGGAAATTATAATAAATAGTAAAAGTATGTTATATGATATCATAATATTGCTTGTACTATTTAAAAGTTTAGTAGAAATAAAATAATCACAGTATGCTTGGATTTTAATAGCTTAAGTAAATTGAAAATTAATACAAGAAATGAGAACCTTTGCAAATAAGTTTTAAATAATAAACATTTTGAAACGTGTCCTTTTATTTTGAAAAAAGATTGATGTTACTTGTATTTTAACTCAAGATTTAGAATATGATAGCGAGGTGCTGTATATAACACTAGCGATGGCTATATCTCTAATCAGTTCACTATGAATAGTTTTATAATAAGGTCACAGAGTTTCTCAGTATCTCCCGAATTACAAACTCTATTTACACTTCCCACCATAGCTAGAAAATGGATTCCACAAATCAACATGCCGAGCTCAAACATTTTTTTTTAATTCAAGTAAAAATATTTCCAAAAAGTGACCAAGTAATGAAGCCTTTCTTAATAAAGTATGTGCTTCTTGAAAATACAGTAAGTATTTGTTACCTGGACAAATATGTTCATAAGTATAAGAAAATAAATTTATTTAACATCATTAACATTATAAAAATTAAGAAAACAATTTTTAAATAGACACATGTTAAATATTATAAAAGCAAAATACATGTCTGAATAATTTACATGTGTAAAAATCATGCAAAAATAAATAAACTAATTCTACAACTCTGAAAAAAAATGAATTATCCTAAAGAAACAAATGAAAACATTTAAGCACAAAATATGAAATTTAGAAAATAAAATGAAGTGTACTCTTTAGTTGACTTAATTTAGTGTAAACCCTCTGTATATCAACCCATTGATCAATAGCAACAGCAAAAGTATCAGTGGTTCTTGTTTTGAGTGTACAAAAATATCTATGGAAGATATAACAATGTTCCTTCCCTAAGAAATGTATTCATTACCTCATTTATGTAACTTTAACTCCTTTGTACATTACCATTACAATAAAATTAATTGAAATTTAAAATAAACCTATATATATGTGTATATATATATATATATATATATATATATATATATATATATATATATACCAATTAAGAATTCTTAGAAGCCATTGGTTAAAAACTTTCTAAAAATCTTCCCTAAATATGCAAGGAATATACTTTGATGATACTATTTAAATACTTCAACTTTAGCAGAAAAGCAAAAAGTTTAAAAACTATTACAAAGTAAAGTAATAAATCAGAATATATTACTATTAATAATAATCATAAGACGAATTTATAGTGGTAGTCAAATAGGTAAGAAATGAGGCAATTTGCCATTCATTTGCACTTAATCAGTGTGAAAGAATTTTCTAGGACTTTTTAAATTATCATAAGTTTAATGAAGAAACATCATATGATAATCAGATAAAGCTGATATTAAAGAACAGATTGTACTAAGTTTTTGATTGTTCATGTATATACTTAATTTGGTTGTGGGAAATTGTGGGTATTTCAAGCTGGAGTATATTTTTCTTTCTAGGCCAGCGTCATATCAGTGGTTAATTTTAGGATAGGGATTTTCTTTCCACAAGAACATGCACCTGATCTGTCCTTTTAGCCTTCCCATCATCAATGGCATCTGACATGAACACCAACTTGTCTAGCCTGCTACCTTGACTGGCCTGGATCCGCAGTCCTTCCAATGTTAGTAACTAGATAGTTAAGGATGTTGGAAATGATCCAATGCACCCAGCTGTAGATTGAGAAGGAATTCCACTAAACTTTTGGCCTGGGTTCTATTCTCAAGCCTCTTAAGTAGGTAAGAGTATAGATGGGAACCCCTGGTACCAAGCAGTAACTATTTTTAAAGCAATTAGACATATATATAACTTAGGCTTGTGATTACCTCACCTCAGGAAATGAATAAAAGAGCAGTGAAGCATAGAGGACACCCAGAATTTTAACTAGGTACTCAGAGGCTGAATAAGCTTAGCTAGCAACTAGGGAGTCTGAGATCTGATGACCACTGTTCAAAGCCAGTCCAATCATGAAAATACAAGCGATTATCTAAAAATAAAAACAGAAGTGGCTGAAGTGGTAGACCACTATCCTTGGGCACAGAAGCTGAGGAATATTTCCCAGGCACTATCAAGCCTCAAGAATGATGAATGCATGCATGAGCACATGTACATATGAGTTTGCATACTCACATGCGCATGAACACACACACACAAATGAGTATTTCAATGTGAAGTTCTTTAATTTTTACCTTGCTGTACTTTATTTCCCTGTATTAGGTCACAAATTAACAAAATCAGCTAAGGACCTATTTACATAAAATTCATCATGTTTCTCTAAAATCTACTCTCATTTTGGAAGCCTGCTTTTATTTGACCCAAAAGTAAATTATTCAGGTAGTCAAGTCATCACTCTCAAGTCTACAGTATTAGATGATTGTTTAGGTTCCTCCTAGCAATATGATTTTGTGAAATCCTGCATCAAGTAATATATTTCTTTCACTAGAAGGGAAGCTTCTGTCAAACAATTAATAATAGGGTTTTCTCCTCTTGGCATGCATCTGTAGTTATATTATCTTCATATATTTCATGATCTGTGTATGACAAAGACTACCGTGAAAGTAAAAACACCCTTCTCAGCGTTTAGCATTTGTATACCATTCATAGATCTGAAGGTGTTTAAATGTTACTGAAATTGCTTTGGAATAAATAATGTTCACCCTATTTTGAGAAAGAAGAATTGGTTTCACAGCACTTTAGGTAAGAACTTGAGGGAAATAAACAAAAGGAAAAGTAAGGAACAAATCAATACATACATTCAAATGAAACAAAACAACACAAGAAAACACAAATTAATTCAGTACTCAAGAACCTGCAGGAAATGAAAAGATTAAAAAAAATCAGCTATGACAAACTTTTGAAAATCCTGACTACATGGGAGTGCACTGTTGTGAGAACAGTGGCTAAAGCCCAGACTAGACAGAAAGATCTGTACATAATACCATGCACTTATTATTCTAAATTGCAGGAAGAATAACATAAAGTGGACTGTGGCCAAGATCATACACAAGTAGGAAGCCAGTTTCTATCTGAAAAATAATCTTGATAATTTAGGGCTGGGCACATGACAAAGTGGTAAGAACACCTATTTAGGGGGCACAAGACACTGAATTCAAACTGTAATATTTGGGGTATTAAAGATAAAAGCTATGATTTTAAATAATTGGAATAATTGTAACACTTGAGTATTTGAGACGAGAAAAATCCATGAGAGAGACAGAATGAACCTACGTTCCAATGCTTTCTACTTCAGTGATAATATGTATTGGTACTTCAGACAAAACAGAGTTACCTTGCAAATGAGCATGGATGTACATTTGGGTGATGGAAATACGCTACTTACACAGGTGTAAATTAAATAATTTTTTTTGGGTAGATTGTAGTTCTTGAACTAAGAGCTTGGGTGATGTCCCTGAGCTTTTTCTCTCAAGGCTACCACTTTATTACTTTGAGCCACAGTTCCAATTCTGATTTTCTGTTGGTTGTTTGGAGATAAGAGGCTCATGTACTTTCCTGCCCAGGATGGTTTTAAACCATGTTCATCAGATCTCAGCCTCCCGAGTAACCAGGATTCCAGGCATGAGCCATCGATGTTTTTAATAATTTAGTAAATTGTATAGTTACAGAAGTTATAAATTATCATTGTAACCTGTGTAATATATGTATGTGTGTATTTATCAATACATACGGATAGAAATAGTTTAACATATTTTTGTATCTACAGTACATATATGAAATCATCCTTCATTATAAAATAAAATGGAAACAAAAGTTAATGAGGAGGAAAACAAAGGGATTGTTACATGTTTCTTTTTGTTGAATGAAATATGAATCAGTTTGGGAAAACCATCTCTACTTTAACAAAATGGATAATTGCTATTAATTCCAATCCATCTATTTACCCATATTGTACATCCTCGCACATGCGTGTCAAAATCAAACCACACTTTTTGTCTTTATTTAACTCACCTGTTATAATTTAGGGGCTAGATGAAGTAATCAAATAAAGATTAAAAGAATAGTAAGTGAGGCTATAAGTTAGAGCTGAAAAAGATTTTAAATATGATAATAGCTAAATAAAATGCATATTTCTTACTTTTACACTGTTTTTATGTCTCTCATTCCCACATTAGGAAAGTACATAGAACGTTTTCACTAAATTTATGTAATTATTAAAAATGTATTGAAAGAATATGGGCACAGTGTGGTTTTAGCTTATTGAGACCTGTATGGGGTAGTTTGTTTTTGAGGATTTGCAATACGTTGTGATGGAGATGAAGGGAAGGATGTGCTTATTCTAGAAAACTGGCTATAGGATTGCTCCCAGAAAGATAATGATGAATTCTTCTAAAAGGTTACAGTAAAATCACTTTCACAATCATCTTCATTACTGCACTATTCACCATAGCCAAGATGCCCTTTGGCAGAAGGATGATTGGAGAAAGTGTGTCATATATACACAATTGTATTGCACCTATCCATTATGAGGACTGTTACATTATTTACAAAGTAATGGATAGATCTAAAAATATGTTAAGTAAATGAAGTCAGATCCAGACACACAAAGGACCCATGTTCTGTCTCGTATTTGGAAGCCAGAATTATATGCAAGTTAAACAACAATATTAACCAAAGCTTTCATTTTTCAGAGCAATATTTAAAAGGTGTAATTTCTTATAAAATTGAATTTTAATCCAAAAAATTGAATACCAAGAAACAATCACTTGGAAGATGTGAGGGGAAGTCAAATGGAAGGAATAAAAAGAGTTATGGAGTAACAGTGAAGACATTATATTCAATGGAAATAATATGAAACTAGAAAAAATTAAAGTGGGGTGAGGTTTGGAAGGGTAGGAAAAGTTATATAAAGATCCATTATACTTAAAAAACTCATTTATTGAATGGAAATTCCCGTGTACAACTAGTTAAGATAATAAAAACATGATTAAAAACAATGGAGACATTTGATCTTAAACTGCATTCTCTTAAGCCATGAGTCATTATAATAGTTTCCTCCTCAGAAATTTTCTTTGCAGGTATTTTCCTCATAGTGACAGAAAAGTGATCAATGCAATGCATATCAATACATCACATTGCACATATAAAATCACAGTAAAAATGCTTGATTTCATCACATGATAAAATAACAGGTAGAATGTGCCAAATGCTAATTGATTGTTTTTCCAAGTATTTTACCTATGGTATATAATTTAATCCTCACAATAATTGCATGAAGTGGAGCTCCTTACATTTTTAATTCTCAGATGATTATATTGAAGTCTTCAGAGTTGGAATTACTAGTACAACATTGCAGACATGGTGTTAGCCTGAGGTTCATCTCCCACTGTATCAATTATCCTCATTCTATTTTATGACTAAAATACCAGCACTTAGTCTACAAATTCTAGGAAAATTTCCCAGAATTATTGTGTACACTCATAATATTTTACTTTATCTTAGAAAATAGGGAATTGTAATATGAATACTCAAAGTTCAAAATCAATGCATACCTCCCTGGTGAAAAGAACTGCTAAAGTATAACATTCTTGATTTCTAGCTCAAAATAGTAGAAATCATATTTTAACCCTTCACTAAACACTGAACTGCCTGGGGACCCTATCTCTATTTAACACTGTCTTACTGAAAGAATGACCTCCATAATTCCTGATGGAAACAGACTGCAGGTCTTATGGACCAATCATTTCCACATTGTAGCTCAACTAAGTTGTTTACCATTAGAAGTATTTTGATTGCTTTTTATACCCAACATTTTGAGAGAAAGGTACTACTTTAAAATGCTATTAAAGCAAGACTGATATAAAAATCACCTTTGACCCTAGATAAATATTTTATCTTTCCTATAACCAAAAATGCACTCTGACCTATCATTAATGTTAGGAATGAGAGGTTTAAAACCATAGACATCAAGGCCTAATTATGAATTAAAGACTCTCCATTTTGTGAATACTATTGGTTTAAAAAGACATGAAGGGCTGGGAAGGTGGCTTAGTGGTAGAGCGCTTGCCTTTCATGAATGAGGCCCTGGGTTCGATTCCTCAGCACCACAAAAGCAAAAAGAAAAAAGCTGGAAATGACGCTGTGGCTCAAGTGGTAGAGCGCTAGAATTGACCTGAAGAGCTGAGGGATAATGCCCAGAGTTCAGGCCCCACTACCGAACGCCCCCGCAAAAAAGACATCAATACTACCAAATTTTTCAAAATTTCTTATGATGCTGAAGATTCAATTATAAACTATTAACACTTGATCATAACTCATTTTCATGGGAGTAGAATACAAAACACAAGATTAATCCTAATCATTTTAAAAGACCTTTATTTATACTACAAATTCATTCTTATAACTACAAATAATCTAAAAATAACAAGCACAGTAAGACAAAAAATAATTTAACTGCATCATCTACATTCAAAGGACTGTGCTAATAGAAAACAAAATTATACTAATAATTAGGTTACCCAATTCACTTACATTCTTTTATTCTATTTCTTTTAGTTTCATAAAAACTGGCTTTTCATGAAATGATGCATGAAAAGCCTATATACCCACTTACATTTTCAGATCTTAACAATATTTATTTCAGAAATGTCTTTAGCTGTATAGTCAATGAACTAAAATAATAGTAAAATATTTAAATGTTTTTCAGAAATTGCAAAACTTGCTCTGGGATGTTATTTATATTGGAAAAGATATTCGAAAAGCCTTATTTGTTAAAGTTGTGATAGTTACTCCCACGAAAGAACTATTAATGAAGAAACCTTTGTATGTACAAACTTCAAATGCATCCACAATCTGGAGGTGACACATGTTTTTGTTTTTGTTTTTGAAATATATATCTAACACGCATAGCCACAATACTGATTTTCAGTCAATATGATGGGATATTCAAACCTTAAAAATACGGATTTTATTATCTTAGTGTGAATAGATACGATCTTACAAAGAAAGTTATTTTTAACAGAAATCCGGAGTTTACCTACCTTGAGTTTCACAGAAATAACCAGAGAGTAATACTTATTTGTTCAAGTCGGTCAAAATCACTCCATGAGTATTTCTTAAAAATATAATCAATTTAAGAGGTCAAATACATATTTTGAACTGACAGTCATAACTTACTACCCAATTATATGTGTATCTTTTTACCTAACACATACTAAACGCTGAAAATGATCTCTTTTATCTAACTTAATGTTGTAATTGCTTTGATTATGATGATGTTATTAACAAATAAAATGTACAGAAGGGTGTTTCCACTGAAATGACAGGACAGAACACCGATAAATAAAAAACATTTTAAAAAACATTTTAACACAGCTCTTTTCAGCCTCACCCTGTTCATATTTGCAAGCAACATTGCAACAGCACACAAACACACACACACACACACACACACACACACACACACACACTTAAACACATATGTGTGCACATGTACACATATACACGCATGCCAAATTCAGAGTTTATTGTACAAAAAAGTTCAAATAAAATATTAGTGATTAGGACAAATTATAATTTGTCTTATTACTAAATAATACATATTCCAGTCACCAGGGTTGTTACATTTTACCTGCCCCTCCACATGTGACCACTTATTTTATTTTAGGTAATTAATTAACTAATTCATTCCTTCATTAGTTAAATACTAATACTAGAGCTTGAACTCAAGGCCTAGCTGTGTCCCAGAATTTGTTATTTTTTTGTTTTAGTTTTCTCAAGACTAGCATTTTACTGCTTGTAAGACAGCTCCATTTCTAGCTTTTGCTGGTTACTTTCAAACCAGAATCTAATGGACTATTTTTCTTGGTCTGGTTTCAAACCACAATCATCAGATTTCACCTTTCTGATTAGCTAGGAATAATGACATGAACCACCAGTGTGGCTCCTACTTTTTCCTATACTTATCTATTGCATATACTTCGATAGCAATTAAATATTGAGAGTATAGAAGCAAGATGTACACTGATTATACTCTTCTCTCAGAAATTCAAGTTAGTAATGTAAATTTCTTCTTAAGATCATACACAAAAATACTTAAGAAGAAATCTGATGATGATGATGATGATGATGATGATGTGTGTGTGTATGTGTATGTGTGTGTGTGTGTGTGTGTGTGTGTGAGTGTGTGTGCTACAATATGTTTCACATATAAGCACTGTGCAGGGGTGTCCAGCCATTCAGATTTATCACATAAATACCTGCCGTGAGCTACTAACTCATGGACAATGTCTAAGTGTCCGCTCTAGGCTTCCTGATGAAGAGGGGTATACTCATCCTCATCCCTAGTATTCATGAGTGGCCTTTTTGGAAAGTAGAGTCCGCACTGTAGTAAGCTACAAGAAAAACACTCTAACACTTATCACCTTCCCAGCCCAAGGATTAAGATTCTTGTCTGGGGGCTAGGAAGGTGGCTCAGTGGTAGAGCGCTTGCCTTGCATGCCTGAGGCCCTGGGTTTGATTCCTCAGTACCACAAAAGCAAAAAGAAAAAAGCCGGAAGTGGTGCTGTGGCTCAAGTGGTAGAGTGCTAGCCTTGAGCTGAAGAGCTGATGGACAGCGTTCAGGCCCCACGACCGGACCCCCAAAAAAAAAAAAAAAAGAAAAAGATTCTTGTCTGTAATTTAGTCAAAGCTATGTCTCTTTATGTAGGTGACTAAAAATGTATGTGCTAATTTCAAGTAAATACATAAATTCTATTTCCATCTCTTTTAACAAATAAAACAATAAAATTGCTTTATAAATAGATCAGAAGCATTGATTTTGTGGATAGCTAGGTCATTGCACATCTGTATCTCTCTTCCTCTCTCTCTTTCATGATTTTCATAGACAATATGGTTGCTCCATAATTGTCCTAATTTATTTTGCTTTTATATTTTTGGTTGCATCATTTCACTTTCTGCTCTATCATTTCCCATATCAGCACCACATAAACAGAACCACAGAAGTGATTCTGTGGTTCAAGTGGTAGAGCGCTTGCTTTGATTTGAAGAGCTCAAGGACAGTGCCAAAGCCCAGAGTTCAGGCCCCACAAGTAATTTTTTTTTAAAAAAAGAATCTAAATCCTTGATAACTCTAGGAACAAATATGACTGAAATCAGTTGAATCACACTTTTCCTGCACAATGAAAGAAAAGGTCCAGGCTAGGAAAGCTGATAGAGAAGGCAGGCAGATTGTATCTGTGAAAAAAAAACTTTGAGGAAAATGGTATCGAGGATTACTTACTGGTGATCCACTTGCATTGGAAACATGATGCTGAACTATTACTTGCTGATTCTGAAATATTGCTTCGATCATTATATTCTCCAAGAAGAAAAAATGAAATTTAATTGATATCAAAGGAATACTAATACATTTTGACTTCCCATTAAGCATCTTTAATCATCAAAATCACTTGAAAACAGTAGATAGGCCAACTTTTTTAGATGAAAACAAGTGTCTTTAAAAAAACAAGGAATTTAAATAGTCATGCAAAGGACTTCTATTTTACTACTGTATTATACATTTTTTTTCTAATGTTGGGTACCAATAAATAATGGATCTATTAGAAAGCTCTTAAAGCTCATATATTGAATAGTAAGTTCTCTTACAATATATCATAGTATTTCCCAAATCATATACATAGAAGGCATTGTTTCCTATTTTCTCCTTCCTAGAATAAGCTGCACATGAAGACACCACTGGTCCTCATTTTCAGTCTGTGCATTTGAATACGGAGGAAATCTTTCCTCTGCTCTCTATCAATTCACTACTATCCAGTTAGAATAATTTAGAATAGTAAAAATGGAAAAAGAGAAAATAAATCATGGTGAAAAAACATATGCAGAAAATTCACCGGATTTTCTGACCATGTCAACCAACGTGAGCTACTGGGGAAATACATGGACACCTCATTCCCACTATTACTCAAAGTCTCTGGTTAGGCAATTCTGATGAAGACAAGGAACAAGATGAAAACGTGAGGAATGGTATCAATTGCAAGAAAATAATGGAGAAGAATCCATGCAAATTTCTTCTTTGGGATGCCGAAATTAATCGACTTACTAGAGTTCCGAGACTACTTTCCCAAAAGGCCACTCATGTGTATACTAGGGATGAGGTAAGTATACCCCTCTTCATCGGGAAGCCTAGAGTGGACATTTAGACATTGTCCATGAGTTGGTAGCTCAAGGCAGATATTCATGCAATAACTCTGAATGGCTTGGCACCCCTGCACAGTGCTTATATGTGGAATAACACCAGAATGGATTCTTTCTTACTTCATCATGATGAAGATACCAATCCCCAAACTAAAGGTCTCTTGACACCCTTGCATCTTGCTGCTGGGAATAGAAATAGCAAAGATATGCTGTATCTCTTTCTGTTGAAACATTATATCAAACCGGGTCTGAAGAACAACTTGGAAGAAACTTCATTTGATATTGCCAAAAGGATAAGTATGTATCACTACCTCTTTGAAATTGTGGATGGCTCTACAAATTGTTCTCTTACGTAGAAGTTTGGTTAAGTTTCTTAAATTTCAAAAGTGCCAGTCCATCCTTTGTGTCCTACAACATATTTTCATATACAAAGCAACAGCAATATCTTAATTTAAAAATTCATGGATTCCATAGTATTCTTCCACGTGAATTGCCAGACTTTGATATCAAAATGTATTCAAGAGTTGTTTGTATGCATCTATAATGATTGCTGCAGAGGTTGAGATTTTTTTTAATTTTAACTTATGGTTGAAATGAATAGTATAGAAACTAAAGATATTCCTGGTGCTTGTCTAAAAAAAGTATCTATGTTTGTATAAAGTCCATAATATATTTCATTGTCTTCTATATATAATACATTGAAGTCTACATTGATTTACAATATATAGGTTCATTCATAAATGTGTCCTTTCAGATTACATTCCATAAAGTAAAACTTTAAGATTCCTTTTTCCTAGGTCCTTATATTATTTGTTTTTTATTTTTTTATTTTATTTATTTTTTAACAATTACGATTTTTTTATTGTGAAAATACCATACAAAGGAGTTACAGTTACTTGGGCAAGATAATGAGTACATTTCTTAGCAAGAATTGTTGCCTCTTCTTTGTTTCCTTCCCATCTCTTCCCATCTCGCACCCCCAACCCCTCACCTCCACCTACTCTCCCCCTACTCCTTACCCCGGCCTCCCCTCCACCAGGCCAAAGTTGTAAAGTTCATTTTTCAACATAATGACTTGTACATATCGTTGTTGCAAGGGTCCACCTGTATCCCTATTTAAATTATTTGTTTTTTTCCGTTCCCCTCCACAACTTATCCCAACATCAAATACTGTGAAACCAGGGGTTAGACTGTGGAGAAGGGACATAGAAAGCAACAAACAAATCATGTTATAAATGTGTTAGAAACAACAACATGAAAAAAAAACATTTTTATTCCACCTTCCCATCCCTTCCCATCCTTCCCCCTCCTTCCCACCCAGCCCTCCCTGCCCCCCTACCAAAGTTGTAAAGTTCATTTTCGACATAACAACTTGTACTTGTCATTGTTGCAACGGGTCCACCTGTATTCTTATTTAAAGGAATTGTTTTTCCCCTTCCCCTCTACAAATTATAACGACATCAAATACAGTGAAAGCAGGGGTTATACTGTGGGGGAGGGACATACAAAGCAACAAAGAAATAATCTTATAAATTTATTAGAAAAAATCACATGAAAGAAAAAGAACATTTGAATACATATCTTAGGGTTCATTTCCCTAACATCACCTTATCTGACCTTTTCTGCTTGACTCAGACATATACTAGATATGGCAAATAAGGAACACCATAGGACCTATGTATCTTTGGGCTTGGCTTACTTAATATAATTTTTTCCAAGTCTTTCCATTTCCTAACAAATGGGGCAATGTCATTCTTTCTGATGGAGACAGAGAATTCTATTGTGTATATATACCACATTTTCTTGATCCATTCTTCTAGTGATGGGCATCGGGGTTGGTTCCATAAGGTAGTTATAGTAAATAATGCTGCAATAAACATAGTTGTGCTGGCAGCTTTAGTGTGGTCTTGTTTGTAAACATTTGGGTAAATGCCCAAAAGTGGGATTGCTCGTTAAGAGGGGAGCTCTATGTGGAGTCTTTTCATGAACTTCCATACTACTTTCCAAAGTGGTTGAACAAGTTTACACTCCCATCAACATCCCCTCCAGCATCTGTTGTTGTTAGAGTTCTTGATTTTTGCCATTCTAACTGGGATGAGGTGGTATCTCAATGTTGTTTTGATTTGCATTTCTTTTATGGCTAGGGAGGTTGTGCATTCCCTCATGTGTCTATTGGCCATCCTTCTTTCTTCTTCAGAGAAGTTTCTCTTTAAGTCTTTAGCCCACTTATTTATTGGGCAGTTGTTTCTTTGAGGATTTGTTGTTGGGGGGTTTGATTTTTTGAGCTGCAAGTATATTTTAGATATGAGACCCTTGTCCATTGTATGGTTAGTGAAGATCTTCCCCCAATCTGTGGGATTTCTATTGATCTTGCTAGCTATGTCCTTTGCCATAGAGAAGCTCTGCAGCTTCATGCAATCCCATTTGTCCAAACCTTCTTTGATTTGTTGTGTTTCTGAATCTCTATTAAGAAAATTTTGGCCTGCGCCAAGGAGACCTAGGGTTTCTCCTATTCCATCCTGTAATGTTTTCAGAGTGTCTGCTTTGACTCCAAGGTCTTTGATCCATTTGGAGTTGCTTCTGGTGCACGGTGATATATAAGAATCTAGCTTTGGTTTTATACAAGTAGTTAACCAATTTTGCAAGCACCATTTACTGAAAAGACTTTCTTGCATTCTGTCTTTTTAGCTCCCTTATCATTAGATGGCTATAGGTCTGTAGGTTCATTTCTGGGTTTTCAATTCTATTCCACTGGTCCTGAGGTCTGTTCTTGTGCTACTATCATGCTGTTTTGATTACTATGGCTTTATAATAGAGTTTGAAATTTGGTATTGATATTCCCCAGCAGTGTTCTTTCCGTTGAGGAGCGTTTTTGCTATTCGGGGTCTTTTATTGCTGCATATGAATTTTTGGATTGCCTCTTCTATTTCCTTGAAGAATGAGGTTGGATTTTGATTGGCATCGCTTTGAATTTGTAGATAGCCTTGGGAAGTATTGCCATTTTCACGATGTTAACCTTTCCAATCCAGGATCATGGGCATTTTCGCCATTTTCTTAGTTCGGTTTTTATATCCTTTTTCAAGTTTTTTGATCATAAATGACCTTCACTTCTTTGGTTAAGTTAATTCCTAGGTATTTTATTTTTTGTGGGGCTATTACAAATGGAGTTGCTTTCCTAATTTCAGCAACACTTTACTCATTATTGCCATACAGAAAAGCCATTGATTTGGGGGTTTAATTTTATACCCCGTTACTTTGCCAAAGTTTGGAATCAACTTCAGTAATTTGGGAGTGGAGTCTATCGTATTCTTTAAATACAAGATCATGTCATCTGCAAAGAGGGAGAGTTTTATTTCTTTTTTCCCTATTTGGATCACTTTTATTTTTGCATCTTGTCTTAGTGCTGTAGATAGGAATTCTATCACTAGATTAAAGAGAAGTGGTGATAGTGGACATCCTTGTCTTGTTCCAGAGTTAAGAGGAATGACTTTAGATTTTCACCATTAAGTATAATGGTGCCTGTAGTTTTGTTATATATAGACTTTATTCTATTGAGGAATGTTCCATGGATTCCTTATTTTTCCAGAACCTTCATCAGAAAGGAGTTTTGGATCTAGTCCAATGCTTTTTCTGCATCTATTGAGATAACCATGTGGTTCTTATCCATGCTCCTGTTGATGTGATGAATTATATTAATTGATTTGCGAATATTGACCCAGCTTTGCATCCCTGAAATGAATCCTGTTAGATTGTGGTGTAGGATTTTCTGAAGACGATTGGCCAAAATTTTGAGAAGTTTTGCATCAATGTTCATCAAAGAAATGGGCCTATAGTTCTCTTTCTTTGATGAGTCCTTTCCTGATTTTGGGATGAGAGTTATGATGGCTTCATAGAATGTGTTGGGTAGTGAACTTTCTCTTTCAATTTCATGGAAGAGTTGGAGTAGTATTTGTGTGAGTTCTGCTTTTAAAGGCCTTGTAGAACTCTGCTCTAAACCAACTGGACCTGGACTTTTCTTAGCTGAGAGGTCTCTATTGCAGTTTCTATTTCAATGCTTGAAATGGGCCTCTCAAGATGGTTTAACTAATCTTGGTTTAGTTTTGGCATGTCAATATTTGCTAGGAAAAGGTCCATTTCTGCCACGTTCTCAAACATATTAGCATAAAGTTTTGCGAAATATTCCCTTATAATGTTCTGAATCTTGGTTGTTTCTGTGGTGATGTTTCTATTCTCATCTCTGAGTTTTATTTGGGTGTGTTCTCTTCATTTTCTGATAAGATTTGCGAAGGGCCTGTCAATTTTGTTAATTATTTCGAACAACCAAGTCTTTCTTTTGTTGATGTTTTCTATAGTTTTTTTGTATTCTAATTCATTTATTTCTGATTTAATTCTAATTAAAATGAATTAATTGAAATAATTATTTCTTTCCATCTATTACATTGGGGTATATCTTGCTGCTCTTTTTCAAGGAGGTTCAGATGTCTCATTAAATTGTTACTTTCAGATCTCTCCAATTTGTTGATGTAAGATCTCAGAGCTATAAACTTGCCTCTAAGTACTGCCTTTGCTGTGTCCCAGAGGAGCTGGTAATTTGTGTGCTCATTTTTGTTGGATAGCATGAACATTTGAATTTCCTGTCTAATCTCTTCCATGACCCAATCATGATTCAGCAGTGTGTTGTTCAGGCTCCATGTGTTACAGGACTTTCTTTGGTGGCTTTTGGTTTTGAGTTCTAATTTTAATCCCTAGTGGTCAGAGAGAATGCATGGTATCACTTCAATGTTTCTGAATTTGGACAAGTTTGCATTGTGGCCTAAAACGTGGTCTATTTTAGAAACTGTTCATGTGCTGCTGAGAAAAATGTGTATTCTGATGCTGATGGGTGAAATATTCAGTAGATGACTTTTAAATCTAGTTGATCTATGAAGTTGTTTAGATCTGGGTTTCTCTGTTGAGTTTTTGCCGAGTTGATCTATCTAGTGGGGAGAGTAGTGTGTTAAATCCACAACAATTAATGTCTTTGGACTCTATGGATTTGAGGGAAAGTAGTGTTTCTTGGATAAATTTGGATGCTCCCTTGTTTGGT
This sequence comes from Dipodomys merriami, assembly GCF_024711535.1. Classification (NCBI taxonomy): domain Eukaryota; kingdom Metazoa; phylum Chordata; class Mammalia; order Rodentia; family Heteromyidae; genus Dipodomys; species Dipodomys merriami. Next base: position 1,633,902 of record NW_027206024.1, read on the forward strand.
GAGTAGATATTTAAAATTGTAATATCCTCCTGAAGGAGAGATTCCTTAATTAGTATGTAGCAACCTTCTTTATGTCTTCTCATGAATTTTCATTGGAAGTCTATTTTATCTGATATTAGGATTGCAACTCCCGCCTGTTTATGGGGGCCGTTTGCTTGGTAGATATTTTTTCCAACCTTTAACATTGAAAATGTGTTTGTTTTTACTGGCAGGATGTGACTCCTGAAGGCAGCATATAGAAGGATCTTGCTTTTTAGTCCTACTAGACAGTCTATGTCGCTTAATTGGAGAATTAAGACCGTTAATGTTGAGAGATAGGACTGAGAGGTATTTGGGTGTTCCTGCCATGTTATCCACCTTGTTGGGGTCTACAAAAACTGGGTCTTCCTATGGTTCTTGGATTCTCAGTTTGGGTGCAGTTTCTAGGCCTTTATTGTGGTCTTGTTGGTTTTCTATGTGTAGGACATCTTTAAGAATCTTTTGTAGGGCTGTTTTGGTAGAGATGTACTGTTTCAATTTTTCTTTGCTATGGAAGGTTTTTTTTTTGGCCTTCAGTTATGAAGGAGAGTTTAGGTGGATACAGTATTCTTGGTTGGTAGTTGTTTGTCTTTAGGGCATGGCATACATCATTCCAGGCTCTTCTTGCTTTGATTGTCTCTGCTGAGAAATCTGAGGTGATTCTAATTTGTTTCCTTTTATAGGTGATTGATCTTTTCTCCTTGACATGTTTAAGGACCTTTTCCTTGTTCTCAATTCATCCTATTTGGATTATAATGTGACGGTGGGATGTCCTATTCTGGTCTGGTCTATTTGTAGTTCTAAAAGCTTCTTGTATCTGAATAGGCCTATCTTTTTGCATGTTGGGAAGTTCTCTTGTAGGAGCCTGTTAAACAAATTTCCTAGACCATTAACTTCTGTTTCTAGGTGTTCCGCTACACCCATAGTCCTCAGATTAGGCCTTCTGATTGTGTCTTCCAAGTGTTGGATAGATCTATCATATTTCTTGGACTTGACTTGGATGGTTGTATGTTCTTTCTCTATAATATCTAGGCTGTCTTCAATCCCCGAGTTTCGATCTTCTGCATGGTCTAAACTGCTGTCAAGACTTTGTATTTTAAAATTTCTTTTCCTTCTAATTGGTCAGCTTTGATGGCTTAAAATTCTTTGTTGAAGCTTTGTTTTTGATGTTGTATGAACTTTTTTACTTCCTTAATTTGGTGTTCAGTGTTTATTCTCAAATCACTTAGTTGAATGTTTATGGTTTGCTTAAATTCCCTTTTCTTCGGTTGGGTTCCATTCAGTATTCCCTTTGTGGTCTCCCTGACTTTCTTCAGCTATTTGTTAATGGATTCCATGTATACCTTTAGTGATCATTGTGTATACTCTCAATTCCTGTATTATTCTTTGCTTAGCTTCCTCATGTTCACGCCATTCCTGTAGTTCTCTTTGAGTGTTCTCAGCCTGCTCATGCCATTCCTGCCTTTTTCTTTGAGTATTCTCAAGCTGTTCACCCAAATCCTGTATCAGTTTTTGAGTAGCTTCCTAAGCTCAGAATATTCCTGTATAAACCTTTGGTTTGCCTCCTCTCTCTCCCTATCACACCCATACAGAGTCCTTTGTAGGTTTTCAATCTTTTCCTGTATTGACCTTTTGTTTGCCTCCATTGAACTTTTGTTTGTCTCCTCTCTCTTTCTCTCTCTCTATCATGCTCATACAGACTCCTTTGTATATTTTCAATCTTTTCATTTATCATGTTTGCCAGCACTGTTTGTAGAGCTAATTGGGAACTCTCCTCTGGATTATTCATTATCTGTTCTGTCCCCTGATTATCATGAGTGGGAGTTGAGATAACCAGGACTTGCCATTTTTCTTGTCTTTTTCTGGCTTACTCGGCCCATTTGGGATGAAAATAACACCAGTTTAGTGCTAGAACACTAACTTAAGACAAGCATCAACCAAAGTCTGTATTTGTACAGTCAATAGTCTGCAGATACAATTTAGTTCAATAGGTACATCTATTCAACGTCAAACACCTATGTATTAATGGGCTAACAACGACAAATATGAATTTGACAAACCAGAAATTATTAGGGTTAGGGAGAGATATGGGTAAAAAATAGGAAGGCCCAGGGAGAGTTAACTTAATTAAGTCCTAATCTCAAAGCAGGAAATAGGTGGGATAGGTTGAAAGTAGAGATAAAAGAAAAAGAAGAAAGAGCAAGGGGAAAAATAAGAGACCAGAAAAAATAGAAAAGTAAAAATTAAAAATATTATGCAGATTCAAAAACGAAATATTCAGAGAAGCACATGCATATAATGCAGAAGGGGAGGGCTATAAAGGAGATGTGAAAAACTTAAAAATAAAAATACTTAAAATATTATATAGGTATAAAGAGGTAGTACTGCCATTAAGGAATTTAAGTCTAAGAGGTTTTGAACTGAATAATCAATTCTTGGATTAAGTGTGTACACAATAAAGGATAAGGTCTAATATTCAACTGTGGGCATGTCTGAGGATGTGCAGAAAAACAATTAACTCACATAAAAGAGAATGAAAGAAAAGAAAAGGGGAAAAGAATAAGAAAGAAAGAAAAAAGATCAGAAATTCAATAGAGCAAAACAAAAAACAAAAAAAAATGTAAAAGAAAAAAAAAAGAAAGAAAAATGCATACACACATTTACCTCTAAAAGAAAAATAATAAGAGGGAAAAAATTTTACTAGGAAACATTTTATTTTAAAAAAGGTAAAAATTAAAAAATAAAAAAAAATGTTTTAGAAAAAATTTTTTATAAAATGTACAAAAAAAGGAAAAAAAATAGTTCTTTATTTTGGGAGTGGTGGGAAAAATCCTGTATCTCCCTTGTGTCTATAAACAGCCTTTTGTTTGGGTCTCTGGTCCGCTTGTGGTGTTTGATTTTCCTGTGGCTTGGTTGGTTTCTTAAGTCAGTTTGGTTGAACAGGCAGAAAAATGCTCTGCTTTACCCAGGATTTTGTGATCCTCCTCTCAGTTTAGTTCAATGGGAGGGATATGCTTTGATTATCACAAAAGAGGGAGATGGCTTTTTCCTCAAGTTTGGAGATGCTGTGATGAGGCTAGGTTCTGGGTAGAGTTGAGGCCTTTCAGCAAACAGTAGCTTTTCCTGGGAGCTATTTTGTGAGAAACTCACAGAGCCCAGCCTGGAGCCACTCTCTGGATTTATGTTTACTGAATTTCAATTGATTGTCAAGGCTGCTAAAGGGAAGAGCAGCCTCTGGCTCTGATTACCCAGTGAAGAAAGCCACTCCTGGGGCTTGCGCCTGAGTTGGATTAATTTTCCCTGGGTCGAGCTGATTCTGGTAGGTCACATAAGCAAAAAGAAAAAAGCCAGAAGTGGTGCTGTGGCTCAAGTGATAGAGTGCTAGCCTTGAGCTGAAGAGCTGAGGGTCAGGGCCCAGGCCCAGAGTTCAGGCCCCACAACTGGACCCAAAAAAACCACAACAACAAAAAAAATATAATTGTTCATTATACCTATAATTTCAAAAGTAGCTAAAGCCAAGAAGATGAAAAAGTTGTTCATATGCATGTTTACTAATGACTTTCTATCAGCAAATATTTCCATAGCTCCTGGAGAAGTCTATATATTTCTCCTCGATATTAGGCCTTAAATGGGTAATGTTTTAATCAAAATGTTTCCTCTTGCCTCCAGGCTTTAAATTTACAAATGGTAAAGCTTTAGGTCTAACTCTACCAAAAACTGAGGTAGAAATAATGGGATAATACTTTAAAACAGAGTTGCCTTTGATACACTAACCACACAGAACAATGCATAACAATTTCTTATATTATATCTACTTATATATTTTATATTTATATGTGCTGATCTTAAATTTCACACAGTGAATCTAACTAGAATTAATTTATAAATTGACAAATAAATTGAAATTTATTCCCATAAATAGATTGGAACATAAATAATTAGGTTTAGAATATATATTCGAATATAAAAAGTATCAATTCATTGTCTTTGGTATAAGCTTGTGATAGCTTCTAAGTGTTCTTGATCTTCTGAATTCAAATAGTAAAAAAAAAACAGTATTGTTTTCCTCTAATCTAGAAGAGATTTTACACTGCTGCTGTGTTTATTGTAATAACTCGCTGGTCCCAAAGTGTTTTTCTCCATATGATGCCTAAAAGCTATTATTCTTCTGCAGTACCCACGGGTCCGAGGATACCAGATCCCAGTTATCTGCATCATCAGATAACAATGGCAAGTCTTCTCACCTTGGCCCATGCAACATGCTAACAGAAAGTAATTGAAGTCCCATCTCAATTTCTCATTTCCTATAATATTTCAGGGCTCCAATTCCTTGCAGTAATTAGCAGTAAGCAATTGTGAAATGTAAGGCAACTTAAAATGAAAGAGGAAACCACAAGGTATGAGAGAAAGTACTGTAGTTCAAACTTTCAATTTACAGATGACAAGCCCATATGAGTAAACAAAATCACAAATGTCACAAGATTTTTTTAATACCTCTCTCCTATTGATGAATGAAAGATTTCAGCCCAGCATAAGTAGGCCAAAAAAATTCCTGGAATGATAGATCCATAATTGTTCTACCAAGGCTAGGAAACTTGACTTCGATGTCAAGTATAATTTAGAAAAACATTGAGAAGACCCTAATGCTTCAAAACACTGGTACTTCAGTAAAACTTGGTTCTGTAGTATAAAAATGTTGTCATTCTCAAACCAATGTAACTTACATTTAATCTCCTGAAAGTATGTTCCTTTTCAAATAAACTTTTTAGAATAATATTCACCAAAATAACACTTGACAAGTAGATGATAGTGATATTAAAAGTTTCTCAAGTGTAGGAATCAAGTTACAATAGAGTTGATTTATTTACCGAGCACTAATGCCAAATAAGTTCAACCATTCATTAAAGTGTGGAAATAGTATCTCCCACCATTTGCGTTGTTCAGTAGGTGCCTTCCAGAAATGTGTTAAATAGATCAGTCTCCCATATTTCAAACCCAAATATTAGCTAATAAAGTAAATTTCATCACATAAGAAGGTACATTTTAAAAAGTCACTAATAGTTGCCTTATCATGTGTTGCCTTATCATATATTTTCCCTATCTGTCTAACATAGTAATAAATATGACTGTAAGTCTTGAATATGGGTACTGATCAGAGATGTGACAAACATAAAATCTATCTTCTATTTCTATAATATTCCTCTAAGTAGTAAATTTTAGTTTTCTTCTTTTTCCAAAACTTATAGGTAGTAGAAAATATCATCCCATGTAAAATCAAATAATCACAGACCATTGCACAAAGCCATTTATAAAAACTGGTAGTTAGCTATAAATTCTAAGCAATTTTTAAACTTTCTTGTTGACTAAAGATTAATCTTCCAAAAAGATGAGAATAAAATCATGTTTAGGTGCTTCACGTCTCCAGTCTTGCAAATTGTTATTACAGATGAATGAATTATGGAAGTATATGCTGTCATCAGTTCAAGTATATGCAGGATTGAAACTCCATGGAATATATATAAACGTTTCAAAGTATTAACAGACAATTTAACAGAATAACTATCAGGAAGTTGAAACCAGAAAGAAATAATAGTAAAGACATAGAATGAATGAAAAATGAAACAAGGGGCAAGTACAGCTACAATACTCAATGTACACATATAATAAAAGAAGTGGTAAATCTGAAATAAATCTTGAAGAAAGTGTTGGTTGAGAATGATAGAAGGAGAGATTCTGATCCAGGAGCATTGGACAATTTGATGGACATATTTAATTGTAACACAATTGCACAACCTATTGAACTTCAGTTAAAAACACAACTACAAACAAAAACACACAAAAAGCACAACCAAACAGCAATCTCTAGAAAGTATGTATATGACCTCACAAAATTTTAAGCAGTTAATGAAGGGCAATCTTGGGAAAAGCAAACAAAGCTGTTCAAAGAGGGCAGTTTAAGGTAGGGGAGAATTTTGAACAGATTTAAATAGATTGTCTAAGGTTATAAATCACCTACATCTACTGCACATATTTTCTTCTGTGAGTATTTCTTTTTTTTTGTTCTGGTCATGGTGCCTGAATTCTGGGTCTGGGCGTTGTTCCTTAGCTCTTCAGCTCAAGGCTAGTGCTCTACCACTTGAGCCACAGCTCCACTTTCGGCTTTTTTCTTTTTGCTTATGTGGATCTGAGGTATCGAACCCAGGGCCTCAGGCAGGCAAGGCAAGCGTTCTACCACGGAGCCGCTTTCCCAGCCCCCATTCTGTGAGTATTCTTTGTCTGAACTGTTTACTCCAGTCCTGAGCTGTGGCTTTATAGCTTATGAAGATAGAATGGAAGAATCAAGATCAAGAACCCATTACACCACTGGAGAGAAAACAGTACCCAATGGTTTCTCTCATCTCTCTTCACTACTCTTTTCTCATACTTTTAATAAAGTCAAGTGATTTTGAATTATATTTCCTTCTTTTTCAGAGAATTATTGTTTGGTAATTAAATGTCAATTCACAAATTTTGATGTCTTTTTTTTTAAAGAACTTTGAATTTAAATTCCACTACAACTTTGTTTCACACAGTGAGAGTATATTTCCTGGGTAAGGACAATTCTCAAGGGAACCTAAAGGATTTACAGCAAGGTTTGTGAGGTTTGTTTGTTTAGTGTGAAAATGAGCCATATTCACCCACATTGTTCCCTCTCAGCTAAGTCTCCATGGATTTCTTTGCATTAAAGCCTATTTTCTCAGACAATTTTAAATTTTCTTAATAGGCTAAGTTGTTAAAATGTTTGAACAATTAAAATTTACCTGTCAAAAATTTTTAACTCTTTTTAAATTCCTTTATCAGAATCATGAATTCACCAATCTTAATCCCACCTTTACCATCAAAAACCGTTAACATGTTGTTTTAATGATATAGTGTCCATGAAACTACTATTTTCCAGTGGGTTTGTATTGCGTATATTTGACCACATAAGCTGATGCTGAACAAAATGAATTCCAAGATATGGAAACAGATATTTATTTGCAGTTGGTTTTTTATGTACTATGTGATTTCTAGTTTCTTTGAGATTTTCCCCTATGGTTTATCCCCTGCTGTGTTTGATTTTGGTACCCTGTGTATTGTGTATACATTTACATTAATAAGGAAGGGAACAGGAACAAAAACAATGGCGAGTCAAAGGACAAACAGCAAACCAATGCAATAGCAATTCTCACAAGACAATAAGTTGCAAATGTACATTACAACTTGGGAGGGTTATTAGGGTGAAAGAAAAACTTAGAAAATTGAGTGAAGGGATAACAAATTTGAAAAGTTATGTACTCACTACCTTACAATGGCTGTAACCACAGTGCACATCATTTTCACATTAAAATTAAAAAAAATAAGCTGATGAAATAAAATTTCACTGTTTTGGTATAGTACATAATAGTACATATTATTCTTTATGTAGTAACTTTTAAAAAATCAGTCTTATTGGCATCTAATTTGAATTAATTACCTCTTCTTTATCAAAGGGTCATCAACTTGAACGATATCCAACTAGAAAATTTTTTCACAATATTTTGAAAATAAAATAAATATAGTACTTTGTAATACTAAAACAGAAAACAGTTTAATTATATGAAATCCCATAACTTTTAAAAGTAAATAAGTTGTTAAGAGGACAGAATGTATGTGTTCTTCAAAATTCTTATGACTAATAAATACTCATTTTCAAATTCTGAACCTGTTTGCATGTTATTTAATTCTGCAGTAGATGCAGTTTCCAATGGGGTTTTACAGACTGAAATGTGAACAGAAAAAGAGCCACATTCTGATATGGGATAAAACTATGAAGCATCTTATAATTAATTCTTCAAGATTAAGCAGTTGTTTATCAGATTAAGCTATTATTTCTATGACCATCAATCACAAAATTTATTCCATAAAGTCATCCTAGTGCACCAGTTTCCAACTTGTAGGGTGCACCTCAAAATTCCCTTAATTTACATCAAAAATAGCTTATGTCCATTGTGAAAATACACTGCACCTCTGCTAATGTGATGCCCAATATATTCTGAAAAGAACACCACTATAAACAGGGTTGTATCATTTTTCCTTCACTGGTATTCTTACAAATATTATTTATATTTATACTTTTTTAACTATCATAGATAATCAGGATGCGAAGATTGGAAGATTACAGTTCAAAGACTGTGAAGACTCAGCGTCTATGTTGAAGGGGCAGAATGATGCAGGCTCTGGCCTCAGGATTATCTGAGGACTGTGTTTGAGTATTAGGAAAGCTCTTGGCATTCCGGGCTAGAGAGGTAAAATGTTCTCTCTCCCTACCTCAAAACACATGTCACAGACTCCTGGGAGCTGAGGAAGTGGCTCTTCTGTGCTTGCTTAAGCATAGATGAACACCTGGTCAAGCATTTTCCTGAGATTGGAGAAGTGGTTTGAGCTTGCTCTAAAATAGTTTAGATAATAATATTCCAAGACATTATCTCAAAAGTCAAGTAAAAATGTATCTGTTGAAATATTTGTGTGAATGTCTTCTGACCACATCTTGGCAAAGATCATGCTTGCTTGTTACAATTGGCGCCCAAACAGGGACCCTGCATTGTTGAATTCAGGAAAGGATATTCAGGAAAGTACTTTTAATTACAGGGTGATGGGACAAGTTAAATCTACTCTGTACTTACATATGCTTAATCATTTACTTGCTGCTTATGCTGTAAATATGTCTTCTTATGACAGAAATGTGTATTAATGTAGTTTGGGAATGGAATCCTTGGTTCCCCGAGTAAAGTATAATGTAGAAAGAGCTGTTCGAGAATGGGAAAAGATTCCTATTATATTTTTGTCCATTTGGGCTATTTTACATACCCTTTTTAAAGCTTTGAATGAGGAAAGATTAATAGCAGATGTAAAGAAAGAGTTCCCCCCTTCTTTTGTAGATTTACAATTGGACTCTGAGGTTAAAGATGCAATAGATAAGGATGCATTGCAATTAACAGAGAAAAAACAAGAGCTAAAGGCTGAAAAGGAATAAACTGAAAGTATAAATAAAATGTCTGAGCAAATGGAATTGATTTTATCAAGATTACAACTTATGGAGTTGGAAATTAGCAGAGTGAATGGAGAACCTGAGAAAGTGAAAGTAAAGCAGCCTTCGGCTCCTCAACTGGCTGATGGAATTTTTACAGCATCACTCCCTCCCAAAACAGAGGGCTCAGACAGTGAGTTTGATGATGAAATGCCTATTTTTTCTTATCCTGTAATTCAACCACCCCCTATGAATGGTATAGCTCAACCAGCCAGATATGAAAGTGTTGCTGTTTATGATATTGGTAAACTTAAGAAGGCAGTTGTATGGTCCTCAGTCTCATTATGTTAAGGAATTGCTTAATGGGCTTGCCCGACATTACAATAATTTTGCTCCCATGGATTGGAAGATGCTTTGTAGAGCCTTGCTTAAGAAACCTAAACACCTACAATGGCAAATGTGGTTTACTGAGTTATGTACAAAAAGGGCTAGACAAAATGCACAGAGCAGTAATCCACACCTTTCCCATGTTAGGTGGAACAGAACAATATGCGGATGCTCATATAAAAGTAAACTCTCCTGAAGAAATCCATGAGCAGTTAAGAGACATAGGTATTGAGGCATGGGAAAGGATTCCACCGGTAGGAGAGCATTATGTCTCTTGGACTAAAGTAATTCAAAAACCTAGTAAACCCTATGTTGAATTTTTATCACGATTGAAATTCACCTTGGAACGTACTGTTGTGGGAGAGGCTGCATGGCAACAACTGCTGCGCGTGTTGGCTTATGAGAATACTAATGAGGACTGTAGATGAGCCCTATTGCCTATTAAAGAATCTGGGGATGTGAATACATATTTAAGGGCCTGCAAAGACTTTACATCTGAATCCAGGCCTATGCAGGTGTTTGCTGAAACTATGGCCACTACCTGGCATACTATGCAAACAAACCCTCTAATCTAAAGTGTTTTGGATGTGGTCAAATGGGACATATAAAGAAAAATTTTAAAAAGGCTACTGATGTTAACAAGAGAAGACCTGGAATTTGCCCTAAGTGTGAAAAGGGGAAGCACTGAGCAAGGGAGTGTAGAGCAAAAAGAGACAATAAAGGAATTCCTATAAAATATGCTTACCCTATGCAGGGAAACTCTCCATTGGGCTAGCCCCGGAGTCCAGGATTAATAACCGAGGGCAGCCAACCATCTTTTCCCTCGTCCCTGCCACAGCCCACAGCACCGCAGTGGACATACCAGCCTTAAAAGATTTTATTTTGAAAGGTGGTGATAAGCCACAAAAATTCCTACCAGAATTTATGGGCCTTTACCTGAAGCAACATTTGGCCTATTGACCGGTAGATCCAGTCTTAATACAAAAGGAGTTTTAGTACATTTAGGAATTATTGATGCTGACTATAATGGGGAAATAAAAATTTTAATGTCAGCTTCTGCAGATAATTCCTTTAAAAAGGGAGAACGAATTGCTCAAATTTTGTTATTACCATAGATATCTATTGGAAAGTCATTTAAACCCCACATTGGGGGATTTGGAAGTATTAACCAACAAAAATGTGTTTGGACTACTTATATTACTAAAATGCACCTAAGATTAAGATTAATATTCAGGAAAAGATATTGACAGGACTAATAGATACTGGCTCAGATATTACAATTATTAACACTCATGAATGGCCTAATCATTTATTATATAAAATAATCTCCTGTAATATTAAAGGAGTTAACAATACTCTTGTAAATTTTATAGGACAAGCAGTGTTGTATGTTACTACAACCTCAGAAGATAGACAGCTGTCCTTAAACCTTATATTATGGAAGTTCCAGTTAACATAATTGGTAGAGATGTACTGGAACAATGGGGAGCTCATATTCAATTTTAACATTTTTAGATGGAGCCCATAATGATATTATGGAAATCTGAGGAACCTCTTTGGATTGCGTAATGGCCTTTATCGAAAGAAAAATTAGAAGCAGCTTATCAATTAGTTGAAGAACAGTTAACCAACGGACATATTGAGCCGTCTATGTCACCATGGAATTCTCCAATATTTGTTATTAAAAAGAAGTCAGGGAAATGGAGATTGCGGATTGATTTACGAGGAGTAAAGGCATCCATGTACCCTATGGGGGCTTTATAACCTGGTTTACCATCGCCTGCAATGCTTCCTAAAAATTGGCCAATAGTAATAGATTTAAAGATTGCTTTTTTACCATTCCTGTACATGTAAAAAATTGTAACAGGCCGGGCGCTGGTGGCTCACGCCTGTAATCCTAGCTACTCAGGAGGCTGAGATCTGAGGATCGCGGTTCAAAGCCATCCCGGGCAGGAGAGACCGTGAGACTCCTATCTCCAATAAACCACCTGAAAACCAGAATTGGCGCTGTAGCTCAAGTGGGAGAGTGCTCGCCTTGAGCTGAAGAGCTGAGGGACAGAGCCCAGGCCCAGAGTTCAAGCCCCACGACCGACAAAAAAAAAAAAAATTGTAACAGACTTGCCTTTTCTTTACCATAAATAAATCATCAAGGCCCTTATCAGCGCTTCCAATGGAAGGTGTTGCCCCAAGGAATGATGAATTTTCCAACTATGTGCTATATGTTGATAAGATATATGTTGATAAGGCCTTAAAATCTGTTAGACAAAAATGGCCTCACATTTATATTTTTCATTATATGAATGATATTTTAGTTGCAGGACCAAATATGACAGAATTAAAAATGGTGTTACAGTGCTTACCCTCTATATTTAAAGAATTTGGATTAATAATAGCACCTGAAAAAATACAAAAAGACATGTTGGTAAAATATTTAGGATATGTTGTCTGTAGACAAACAGTCTACAGACTTTATCTTTATGACGTGATCAATTACATATGTTAAATGATTTTCAAAAGTTCCTATGAGATATTAATTGGATGGAACTGGCCTTAAGAATTCCTACTTATCAATTACATAATTTGTTTTCATTGTTACAAGGGGAGCCTGATTTACATAGCAAAAGAACTTTAACTAAGGAAGTTGAAAGAGAAGTACAATTTGTAGAACAGAGAATAAAATAAATGGTTTTACATCGAGTAACGCTAAATCAACTCATAAATTTATATATTTTAGATACATGGAAACACCCAAAAGGAATTATAGGACAAAATGAGATACCATTAGAATGGATTTATACACTGCATAGATTTACAAAAAATATGCCTTATGAACAACAGTTGGCAATTATTATTCAACAGGCCAGGCAATGGGTATTCACCCTATCAGGGTATGATTTATTTGAAATTATCCTTCCTTTGCCAAAAGACCAAGTAAAATATTTGTTAAACATGTCTGAAATGCTATAAATTACATTAGTAAATTTTACTGGGCAATTTTCCTATCATTTTCCCAAAGGTAGATTGTGGAATTGCTTGCTTAAACAACAATTTGTATTTAATAATATAATTACCAAGGTCCCTATTTCCACTGCTCTTACTGTTTTTACAGATGGCTCCAAAACAAAAAGTGTTTATTGGACGACAAATAAATATTGGGTTCAAACAACTACTTTAGCATCAGTTCAACAAAATGAACTTTTTGCTATTATTAAGGTGTTACAAGATTTTGTGGGAGATGTTAATATTGTTACTGATTCTGCCTATGCTGTAGGGGTTGTGACTAATATAGTCACTGCTGTTCCTTCTTCATCTAAACCCCAGCTAAACCAATTATTTAAACAATTACAAGCATTACTGCAACAACATAAGGCCAAAGTGCTAACTCACATTAGGGCTCACTCTTCATTACCTGGGTACCTTGTATATGGTGATAATCAGGTTGATAAATTAGTTTTGCTTCTGCTAAACAAGATCATGCTCATTTACATACAAATGCTGGCCATTTACATATGCATTATAAAATACCTTATTCTCAAGGTAAACAAATTATAAAAAGGTGCCCTATCTGCAGACCAATGCATTTGAGAGTTGTACCTGCTGGAGTAAATCCTCAGGATTACAACCTAAGGAGCTCTGGCAAATGGACATAATCCATGTACAAGCCTTTGGCCATTTTTCCTTTGTACATGTTACAATAGATACTTATTCCAAATTTGGGCTTTTGCCCTTACGGGAGAAACTGTTAACCATGTAATAGAACACTTATTGGAAGTTTTTGCCATTAAGGGAGTGCCTGCCAAATAAAGACTGATATTGGATCAGCCTATAAAAGTATCAAATTTAAAAGATTTTGTGAACTTTATGATGTGGTACATATTACCGGAATATAATATAACACCCAAGACAATCCATTATTGAACGAGTTCATTGCACACTAAAACAACAAATCAAAAAATTAAAAAGGAAAAGGTTGGATGAAGGTATGGATATTTTGTGGTTTTCCATGCAAAATCCTAAAATAATTTTACATCAAGCTCTTTTTATTCTTAACGTTTTTAACTTACCACAAGGAGATATTTTACCTAGAGCTGAGCGCCATTTTGAACAAATATCACAAAAACCTTATTTAAATGCTCCCACATAGATTAAGATTACATTGAAAGCAGAATGGCAACTAGGAACATTACATAAGGGATGAGGATAGAGTTTTGTGTCTACACAGGATGGCAAACAATACTGTCTTCCTGCACAATGGATACAGACGCGGCCCAGTGAGGACAGCCCCATATCCTGCAAGGAATCGGCCACCAGTTGAGGAAGAAGAAATCCCCACTGCCCACCTGGGGGCAGGTAAAAAAGTTGACTGGAGAAGGACAGAAGATGTTACAATGCACTGGTAAACCTGTCATGGCTGAGAACTTGTTCTGGCCATGTGTGCCCTGCTTGTTGTAAACCCTGTCCATGCTAATGCTAATGTAAGTTATTGGGCCTTTGTTCCTAACCCTCCTTTATTGGAACCTGTTGTTTGGGGAGACATGGATATAACCATCTATAATGTTCCTGCTGTTTAATCTCTCCTTGGAATAATTTGACATTTTGCAATAAGGATGATGGTAGCTTTTTAAATTTTACTTACTATACTCATCCCTTGTCTGTTTGTCTGGGGCCTCCTCCATGTTTAGTTATGAATTGGCAACATTGGGTTTTACCTGGGAAACGCACTTCCAATTCTAGAACACAGCTGAAGCGATTAACTACTTGGTCCATAAATAGTAGCTGCGAAAGTGTCACCTTTGATGGCAAGTTATCCTTACCTATGTGTCCTGATTTTACTTATATTGATTTATAATATCAGCCTTTTGTGTGGCAAGAGTGTAGAGGGACATTTGGAAAAGTGTTCAATAATTTTATTAATTAGGGACTTTTTGGACAGTTTATTAACACATGTTCAGAATGGAATAGTACCAGATGTGATTTATCAAAAGTTACTAGGATGCTGGAAGCCATTAATGGATCACTTACTGGAGATCGACTGATGGCCTAGGGAGATGGAGGCATTGCAGATGCATGCTGGGTTTCATGGCTGTACTCACTGCTTTTCAGACTCACCTTTGGAAGGTCAGAGCAGTGCTGAAAACCGTGATGCTATCAAATGGATCGTTTTCAGGGACGTCGAACTCTGCATCCACTTATAATTTTACTTTGTACAAATCTTATGATGTTACTGCTTGTATACCTATGCCTTATGTATTTTTAGTGGGAAATTTTACATTTTCTCCTAATATTTCTTGTTTTAATTGTCGCCTGTATTCTTTTTTTTATAATTTTATTTTATTTTATTTGTGAACATACTGTACAGAGGGGTTACAATTGCATGGGCAGGATAATGCGTATATTTCTTACCAAGCATTGCAGCCTCCTGCTTTGTTTACCCTTCACATCACTTCCCAGCCTCCCCTCCCCCCATCCCAATCCTTCTCCTTCCCCTCTCCCCCCCCCCCGCACCGACGTTGTAAAGCTCATTTTGTACATGACAACTTGTACTTCTCATTGTTGCAACAGGTCCACCTGTATCCTTAAAAAACTGGGTTTTCCCCATCTCCTCCACAAGTTATACTGACATCAAATATAGTGAAAGCAGGGGTTATACTGTGGGGGAGGGACATACAAAGCAACAAAGAAATAATCTTATAAATGCATTAGAAACACATGCATGAAAGAAAAAAACATTAAAATACATATCTAAGGGTTCATTTTCCTGACATCACATTATCTGACCTTTTCTGCTTGACTCATACCTATACTAGATATTGCAAATAAGGGAAACCATGTGACCTATGTTTCTTTGGGCCTGGCTTACTTCACTTAATATAATTTTTTCCAAGTTTTTCCATTTCCTAACAAATGGGGCAATGTCATTCTTTCTGATGGAGGCATAGAATTCCATTGTGTATATATAGCACATTTTCTTGATCCATTCATCTACTGAGGGGAATCTGGGTTGGTTCCATATCTTAGCTATGGTAAATAATGCTGTAACAAACATAGTTGTGCTGGTAGCTTTAGTATGGTCTTGTTTGTAAACATTTGGGTAAATGCCCAAAAGTGGGATTGCTGGGTCATAGGGGAGCTTTATGTGAAGTCTTTTGAGGAACCTCCATACTGCTTTCCAAAGTGGTTGAACAAGTTTACATTCCCACCAACAATGAAGTAAGGTTCCTTTCTGTCCATATCTCCTCCAGCATCTGTTGTTGTTAGAGTTCTTGATTTTTTGCCGTTCTAACTGGAGTGAGGTGATATCTCAATGTGTTTTGATTTGCATTTCTTTTATGGCTAGGGATGTTGAACATTTTTTCATGTATCTATTGGCCATCCTTCTTTCTTCTTCAGAGAAGTTTCTCTTTAAGTCTTTCGCCCACTTATTTATTGGGCAGTTGTTTCTTTGAGGATTTGTAGTTGGGGGGTTTAATTTTTTGAGTTCCAAGTATATTTTAGATATGAGACCCTTGTCCCTTATATGGATAGTAAAGATCTTCTCCCAATCCGTGGGCTTTCTATTGATCTTGCTAGCTATGTCATTTGCCCTGCAGAAGCTCTGCAACTTTATGCAATCCCATTTGTCCAAACTTTCTTTGATTTGTTGTGTTTCCGGGTCTTTATTAAGAAAATTTCAGCCTGAGCCAAGGAGACCTAGGGTTTCTCCTATTCCGTCCTGTAATATTTTCAGAGTGTCTGCTTTGACTTCAAGGTCTTTGATCAATTTGGAATTGATTCTGGTGCAGGGTGATATATAAGGATCTAGCTTTAGTTTTCTACATGTAGTTAACCAATTTTGCCAGCACCATTTACTGAAGGGCTGTCTTTCTTCCATTCTATTGTTTTAGCTCCCTTATCTAAGATTAGATGGCTATAGGTCTGTAGGTTCATTTCTGGGATTCCAATTCTATTCCATTGGTCCTGAGGTCTGTTCTTATGCCAATACCAAGCTGTTTTGATTACTAGGGCTTTATAGTAGAGTTTGAAATTTGGTATTGATATTCCTCCAGTAGTGTTCTTTCCGTTGAGGAGCGTTTTTGCTATTCGGGGTCTTTTTTTGTTCCACATGAATTTTTGGATTGCCTCTTCTATTTCCTTGAAGAATGAGGTTGGAATTTTGATAGGTATTGCATTGAATTTGTAGATAGCCTTCGGAAGTATTGCCATTTTCACGATGTTAATCTTTCCAATCCAGGAGCATGGGAGGTTTTGCCATTTTTTAAGTTCTGTGTTGATTTCCTTTTTCAAGATTTTAAAGTTTTCATCATAGAGGTCCTTCACTTCTTTGGTTAAGTTAATTCCTAGGTATTTTATTTTTTATGGGGCTATTACAAATGGAGTTGCTTTCCTAATTTCAGCCACACTTTTCTCATTGTTGGCATACAGAAAAGCCATTGATTTTGGGGGGTTAACTTTATAACCTGCTACTTTACCAAAGTTTTGAATCAGCTTGAGTAATTTGGGAGTGGAGTCTATGGGATTCTTTAAATACAAGATCATGTCATCTGCAAAGAGGGAGAGTTTTATTTCTTCTTTCCCTATTTGGATCCCCTTTATGTGTGCATCTTGTCTTATTGCTGTAGCTTGTCACCTGTATTCTTGCATTAATTCCTCTCTTAATTTTAATGACAGTAATAGTACTAGGATATTACAATAAAGAACTCATATTTGGCTACCTGTTAAATTAGGAAGAGAATGGTCCCCAAATCCTTTGGATAGTGTTGTTATTGAATTTTTTACCAAACTACTAAAACGTACAAAGCGTATGATTGGAGCCATTATCTGTGATCTTAAACTTAATTGCTATTACCACTGTTGCTGCAGTGTCTGGAATTGCCCTATACACTTCCTTACAAACTAAGCACTTTGTGGAAAAATGGCCCTGGGATTCACATGAATTGTGGGTCTCACAGGTAGAAATTGATGCTCTAATATAAACACAGATTAATATTCTTAAACAGACTGTGGGATGGTTAGGAAAAATGTTATTGGTTGTGGAAAAACAGTTATTATTAAAATGTGATTGGAATTTTACTACCTTTTGCATTACTAATATAAAATATAATAAATCTATACATGATTAGAATGTAATACAGTAGTATTTATCTGGAAATTCTACAGCTGCTCAATTGATTGCTCAGTTATAATTTAATGTACATGATATTTTTGGTAAACAATTTACAAATGATGATGCTTCTAATATTGCTGATGCATTTATTAAACAATTGGAAGGGTTGGATCCGAAAGAAATACAACATAGCATTTCAAATACTACTAGTAGTATGGGAATCATGATTGTTATTATTTTGTTTGCACTTGTACTGTTATATTTGATTTTTATGAAACCAGTGCAAGCGTCTATGATAATGCTGTGGAAAGCTTTTCTTTTAAAACAAAAGAAAAAAGAATAGAGTTGTGAAGACTCAGGGTCTATGTTAAAGGGGCAGAATGATGCAGGCTCTGGCCTCAGGATTATCCGAGGGCTGTGTTTGAGTATTAAGAAAACTCTTGGATGCCGGGCTAGAGAGGGAAAATTTTCTCTCTCCCTGTCTCAAAACACATGTCACAGACTCTTGGGAGCTGAGGAAGTAGCTCTTCTGCTTGCTTAAGCATAGATAAGCAGCTGGTCAAGCATTTTCCTGATATTGAAGAAGTGGTTTGAGCTTGCTCTAAAATAGTTTAGATAATACAATACCAAGACATTGTCTCATAGGTCAAGTAAAAATGTATCTGTTGAAATTTTTGTGTGAATGTCTTCTGACCAAATCTTGGCAAAGATCATGCTTGCTTGTCTTTAAATACCACTGACAATAAAGCACAGCATTCAGTGGCAATTGCTGTTTGCACTCTGCATCCCTTATGTCTTGGTGATTTCGTTACCCTTACCCAGGGATCCCAACGCAGTAGATGTTGACAAAAGCCCACTCGGGCAGGAAGGTTTCCTAGATTCTTATCTCCAATAAACTTCTCAGCAAAAGACAGACACAAGTGAGCTGAGGTTGAAATAGTAGGGCACACGCCTTGAGAATAAACAGGCTCAGAGAGAGTGTCCAGTCCCAGAGTTCAAGCCCTAGGACAAACCAATAAAACAAAAACAAAAATTAAAACAAATCCCAAACCTAGCATTTTTCTCACTGTATACAGAGGAAGTAATTAAGGGAAATTGCTTCCTGTGTTACATACAGTTAGAAGAAAGAAGATGTCACACAATTATTCTCTTCATACCATGTTATACCAAAGCCTCAAAAAATTGCCCTTTTACGGGCTGGGAAGGTGGCTCAGTGGCAGAGCGCTTGCCTTGCATGCCTAAGGCCCTGGGTTCAATTCCTCAGCAACACATAAGCAAAAAGAAAAATACCGGAAGTGGTGCTGTGACTCAAGTGGTAGAGGGCTAGCCTTGAGCTGAAGAGCTGAGGGATAGCGCCCAGGCCCAGAGAACAGGCCCCACTACCGGACCAAAAAAAAATTGCCCTTTTTCTAAATTTATAAATTAATATCATCCATTTGTTGGCAACTCTCTCTACATTATTCACATTATCATTTTATACATGAAGTGTTGTAATTATCTATTAGCTGGGTTCTAATTATAACTCTTATGAAAGAATATTCTAGGCAAATAGAATGCAAGAAACATTTGTAAATTTGTCAATTAAACACTGTACTTAAAAAGAATTTTGTAAGTATCTTATAGAATATGAAATTACAAACAAAACCAAAGTATTTATTTTAAATCTAAACTCCAATTTAGCAAGATCTACATAGTCCTTCATTAGATTAACTTTGCTATTTCTCCAGGCTTAAGTTTTTGTAATCCTTCATCCTTTCCTTGGAATCAAACAGAGTGATGATTACTTACTTTTTCAAATTTTGGATGGGAATCATGATCCATTTTGCATCTAAGGTTCTGTAATGAAGAGTGCATTTAAAACACAACTGAGGATTATATATGAGTTGCACTCCAATAGGAAACTTGACTTCTCAAAACATAATGACAAAATTAGCCCAAACGTCCAACTTTGTATTCCTTACTTGTTTGGTTTATTTTATTAAGACAAAAGTATACTACCTGGTCCAGGGAAGGTATCACTGTGTAATTCCACTATCTAATCTCCTATCTTAATCTCAGTGCTAGAATTCTAGCCTTGTATCACATTGCCCCTCCATAGATTCTTGGTTTATTTAATCTAGATACAGACTAGCAATTCTGAACTTCTCCAGTAATATTATCCACTGCACTGCTCAGAGTGTTCATGTACTCTTCAAAGATGTTCTAACATTTGACACAGGATATGAACATTTTCAGATGCACCTGCAGGAGTCTCTGATTCATTCCTCCATGGATCTGATCCCTTTAATAATGATTACTTGACTCTCTTACTATCTCTGGTCCCTATCTATGTAGTATTCTTAAACTTTTTTGAAGAAAGTTCACTTGAGGATTTTCTAACATTAAAAATTATCAATTGATTCTAGTCTTACTCAGGACATATTTTCTATTGTTTTCTAACTTTTCCACATATTCTGAGAGTTGCTTCATATGTGTATTTGTGGACATATAAGTGCCTCTGTATATATGTGTATGATTGCATGTATGTATGCAAAGCCTCAACATCTTATTCAGCAATCTTGCTCATGACTGGTATTCCAATAGTTGAGTCATTCTTCCAATCCAACTTTTGGCTGGTTAATTATATATAGTTTCTCAAAGACTGTTCTGCCCAGGCTGGATGCAAACTGAACTTCCCAGACTACTTTACATTCTTAGGTTGTATTGCTCCAGTAGTATCAAATTTTAAATTACAAATATTTTGTGAGTGTAAAGGCTAAGGTGTAGCATAGATTTTTAACTAAAGAATTTATATAAAGATAGATGAACATGCACATTACATATGCTGAGTGTACACTGTTAGAAATGTGATCCTAAGCTTGGTGGTGGTGAGATCTTCGGATAGGGTTTAAAGCCAGCCTGGACAGGAAAGTCCCAGAGACTCTTTTTCCAATTAACTACAAGAAAATTAAAAGTGGCACTGTGGCTCAAGTATAGAGCATTAGGCTTTAGCTGAATATCAGAGGGACAGCTCCCAGCCCTGTGTTCAAGTGCCAAGACCACCACCAAAAAAAATATATAAGTAAAGGAAAGAAAATAAATGTGATCTTATCCACCAGTTGATGGCTAGTATAATCCCTGCTCTCTCAGGATGGACTTTTTTTCCAATTAAGTCCATGCTCTTATATCTGATTTGCATTGGAAACAGAATTATGCTTCTATTCTACTGTCTACAAAGTTGCGTGATTAGCAAGCATGATTTAGAAAGGGAGTGGCCTCATACTTCGTGTTCCACGTAGGAGTAATGCTAAGTGACATCAACTGTATAGACGTCTCTTCAAAGAAGAAATATTAGATGTTTATTGGAAAGCTAGTATTTGACTTTTTTTATTGTGAGAATACCGTACACAGGAGTTACAATTACACAGGCAAGATAACGAGCACATTTCTTATCAAGCATTGTTGCCTCTTCTTTGTTTCCCCTTCCCTTCCATTCCCATACCCCCTCTCCCCTCACCCTATCCTCCCCCCCCACCAAAGTTGTAAAGTTCGTTTTTCAACATAATGACTTGTACATCTCATTGTTGCAATGGGTCCACCTGTATCCCTAAACGATTTGTTTTTAGAGAATATGTCCAGCAAAGATTCTATAACATAACTCAGCAAAAGTAGGTGCACTGAATCATTTTGGAATTAATTTTTTTGCTTGGGAAGATTATTGATCTTGTCGTTCCTTTTGGGAAAACTTAAAGTCATATTTCACTTTTTGTTGGTTGTGTGGCTTGAATTCTGATCCTGGGCACTGTCCCTCAGCTCTTCAGTTCAAGTTGAGCGCACTACCACTTTAGCTACAGCACCACTTCTGGGTTTCTGGTGGTTAATTGAAGATAAGGGTCTCGTGGACTTTCCTGACAAGGCTTGCTTTGAAACACAATCCTCTGGTCTTAACCTCCTGAGTAGCTAGGATTACAAGTGTAAACCACCAACACCCAGCTCATATTTGCATATATGTGCACTGAATGACACTGTGTAGACAAAGAAAGGAATTTTTAACCAAATGATAACATAGTAGATTTTCAGAAAAATTGAGGTAGCAGTAAATATGTCCTCCTTTTCCATTTTGTTACATTAATGACTCATGAGCTATGGGACCCTTACATTAGCATCCTGTGACATCTGTATAGGTGTATTTAGTATCAGGAAATGTTCATAGAGAAATGTAGAAAGAATGAGATTTTTAGAAAACAAAGGAGATAAGGTATGAAAGAACAGCATAGAAGGAGATACATTTATCATGCAGAGATTAAGAACTAGCCTAAGAGATTTAGAATGCTAAAGGCAATGAGGAAAAGCCTACTTGAAAACTAGCTCTTCAGTAACCAAAAATGGTTCTCTAGACCAGTTTCTGGTAAACTTAATTACTATCATTTTTTCCTTCCATCTGGAGTTATTCCTTATTTTCTGTCACAACTATTAATTAGCTTCTGCCTTTTTGGTGCCAAAACTGACCAGAAAGTTTTCAAAATCACACTTAGACTATTTTCACTTTGTGATTAGCAGTGATGACACAAAATCCTGGAATCGTTGAATTTCCAGAATTAAACTTCACCTAACATCTAAGCACATTCCTGGCATTAATTGCTGTGACTTAATGGACAAACCTTTTTTTCAACACAGTGTCCTAACATAAGTAAAATGCATGAATTAGGCGCTATTGTCAGGTGTCAGTATGAAAGGAGCAATTATATATTTCAAGTATGGGTTCTTTATTTTCCAATTACTATTTTTTTGCCAGTTCAGGGGCTTAAACTCTGTGGTAGGGAATTATTCCTGAGCTTTTTTTTTTTTCTCAAGGCTAGCACTCTACCACTTGAGGCACAGCATTCCTTTCAGTGTTTTTCTTTTTTATGTGTTACAGTGGAATTGAACCCAGGGTTTCATTCATGCTAGGCAATCACCATACCATGAAGCCACATTCCCAAGCCCTAAGAGAATTTCTTAAGAAGGCATTACATTTTCATTCCGTAAGTATGTATCATAAGTTTGTCCAGGTGCTAGAAAATGATGTAGAAAGCAATACAATATAATAAGTCCAGTAAGGCTGGATGGACAATGAATTTCACAGTCTAGCCAGGGCACAGTGGGTCTTACCTTAGGGAGCTGTTTGAACAGGCTAAGCGAGACAGCTCGTGACCCAGAGCCCACCTCCAGAATGAGAGGGTCACCTTGGATTCCAGCCATATGGGGATGCTGGGCCCCTCCTCCAGAACCCATTCAACCAGTTTTTGTGAAAGAGAGAGAGAAAAGTCAGAATTACAATTAAGTCGGGTGGCGGTGGCTCAGAACTCTAATCCTAACTACACAGAAGGCTGATATATGAGGATCATGGTTCATAGCCAGACCGGGCCGGAACGTCTCTGAGACACTTATTTCCAAAGAACCACCAGAAAACCAGAAGTGGTGCTGTGGGCTCAAGTGGTAGAGCACTAGCCTTTTGCTGAGGAGCTCAGGAACAGCGCCCATGCCTAGGGTTCAAGCCCCACAACTGACAAGAAGTGGACTTCCTACCACAAGAAGTGGATTGAATAGCACCCATTGTCCTTGGGAGCATGGTAATGAAGTCAGGACGAGTTTCCTGTGAAGTTAAAATGATAAGGAGATCACCTGACTTCTCTGTGCCTCGGTTTCCCCAGATGCAAAACTCAACACAGTGAAGCATCCCCTTCCTCATGGGGATAGGGTAATGATGAAAGAGAGCCATGTTTTGTTTCAAAATCCCCACCTGTTTTTGACATGACATTTTGTACTTCTCATTGTTGCAACATGTCCACCTGAATCCTTAAATGACTTATTTGCCCCCATCTCCTCCACATGTTATACTGACATCAAATATAGTGAAAGCGGGGGTTACATTGTGGGGGAGGGACATACAAAGCAACAAAGAAATAATCTTATAAATGCGTTAGAAACATATGCATGAAAGAAACGAAGGGAGAGGGGGGAGGCTGGGAAGGGAGGTGAAGGGTAAACAAAGGAGGCTGCTGCAATGCTTGGTAAGAAATGTATGCATTATCCTGCCCATGTAATTGTAGCCCCTCTGTACAGTATGTTCTCAAATAAAATAAAATAATATTAAAAAATAAAATAAAAATAAATAAAAAAAAGAAAATAAAAAAATCCCCACCTGTTGCATGATTAATAACTGAGCCCTTTTCGGGTATCTTCCTGTCATTTGCTAACAGAATAGCCGAGAACCTTCTCTAAAGGCCACTCCCTCCATGCCAAGTCATGCTCCAGAGATTCCCTCTGTATAAATCCCTTGTTTCCTCAAAACTGTCCTGTGAAGAGAATGAGGTCTGATGGTTGTGGTCCTACCCAGGGCTTCACCTGTGGTCAAGAATCGGCTGCTGTGGACTAAATGTTTGGGATAATCCATCTAAATCGATGACTGAGCATGGTGCTACATGTCTACCATCCCAACTACAGAGGACCAGGTCTGGTGGAGCAGTAGAGCATACCTCTCCCAGATAGGAGGACCTCAATCCAGTCCAACCAGAATCATATATTGAGTCTCTGTTTCAGAAATGCACAAGACAGAAAGGTGGCTCCTCAGAGCCAGCGTGAGGAAACAAGCAGGGGGTCATGGTGCCCCCAGAGGGGTGTCTGACCACGGGTAGTGGTGATTTGGGGGCAGCCACTCACCTGTGCTGCTGGGAAAAGCTGCTGGGGGCTGCTCCAGGTGGGGCAAGCATCAATGGCAGTGGCATTGCAAACAGATGGGCCAAGAGCAAAGAACCAGGGCCAGGGACCAGGTCAGTGCTTTAGGAGGGCTGGCAGGCACCTTTACCTGAGGTTTGAAATCCCGCACCTGGGGAAGGGGGGAGGGAGCCAGGGTGTGGGCAGGCTTCTCAATTTCCTACTATAATCCAAAGTCGCTTGAGTCTCTTCCTCACCACTCAGCCACCTCTACCTTCCTCAACTGCTGGTAATGTTGTAAACTAACAGAGGGAATCCAGGTGCTACTGGGCATCACAGAATGTGGGCGTGGTCACCATTCTTGTATCCCATTGGTCAGAAAGAACCATGAAATAATGGGGGTGTGGCTGGATTTCTGTGATGCAAGCAGCATGGGTGGAGTCAAAAAGACAGCAGCTCCCACAGCCCTTTTCCCAGGGACCAATTCAGTTGGAGACAAGAGGGTGACCTGCTTTAGCTGGATGGCTGCACAGATTGTTGTGTATGTCTGTTTGTTACCAGACCCGGACCTTGAACTCAGGATCTGGGAACAGTCTGTGAGCTGCTTTTGCTCAAGGCTCGCCTTCCACACTGGAGCTCTGGGCTTCTGGCTTTGTTGGAACTGAAGTTGGACAGAGGTCTCAAGGACTTTCCTTCCTAGGATGACTTTGACCATGATCCTCCCATTACAGCCTTGTAAGTATCAAGGAGGACTGTTGAGAGCCACTGGTGCCTGCCTAATCATTGGTCTTGCTGATATTCTTGGACAGACCGGTGCGTACCCTATCCCCAGGTTGAAGTGTTGGGAGCTGGAGCCCACAGTTGGAATCCTGGTCCTGCCACCTCCAAATGGCAGGAGATTCTAAGGAACTCATTCCTATCCATATGAATACCAATGGAATGTGATGTATGTCCTGATTGAATGGGCAGTTCTTGAATGATTCTAGGATAAAATTATATACAATATATTATAGGACACTGATCGATTTTAGTTAATTCTTTATTAAGCATTTAAACAATCACATTCATAAAATTTAGACATAATAAAATACATAAGAATTGGGCCTCACATACTGCAAAAGTGCCATTTTTCTGCCAGGTCTGGGATTGAAACTCATGGTCTTAGTAACTCTGTTGCACTGTGTGGGAATGGGAAGCTGGCCTCCTTGAAGTCAAGAAATTCCGGTCTGTTCCTTATGCCTAAAATAGATCCTCACCACTAGAAAATATCGTATTCATTTAGAATTTACATATATGATTTATATTTATATACATTGGTTGACTCCATATTGCATTCAGTATAGTTATTTTATTTTTTGTTTTATTCATGTATTGACCATTTATTTTATTGACTATTATGGAACATAAAACATTGATTACATTGATTACAAAGGATATAGGTCTGCATATGTATTCCACTTCATACCTTACACCCAAAACTTTCAGAGAAAAGGAAAACATGTGTCACCATCATCTTCTTCCTCCACGATTCATTTTTGGTAGTGCTGGCATCTTAACTCAAGGCCTACAAGCCTAGAAGGCCCAATTCATGAATGGGTGAGTGTTAGCATGCCATCCTGGGGCAAATTGAGCTGACAGGGTGTTCCCAGGACCTCAGATCAAGCCCCAGGGGTTACCAAAATAAGAAAAGATTGACATGCAGATGGCAGTACGCTAATAAATATATATCTTTATAGAGTGTCAAAGATGTTATATAAACTACATTCTTACCAATTCCTGGGTATTAATTGTGCCTCAATGTAGTTAATGTAATTAATGTAATGTAATTAATAAATTGTTTCCATTCTTAAACTATTAATGAAATCAATGTCCTGAATTTATTGCATTCCTTTAAGTAATAATATTCATTCAATGCTTCATAAATATTAAATCAAATCAATCAGCCTCCTGAAATGATGCTGTCTAATTTTATAAAGCATCATCCATGATCAATTCATTCAACCCTGTCATTGACAACATTCCATTGTTAATCCTGATAGTCTGGCAGCCTTCAGCAATGCAAGGTGAAGTACCCTTTGCAACAGTGTCATTCAGACCCATGATGGTCACCATGCAAAGGAAGAAAACGTAAAATGGCCATTTTTGTGCATTGCTTTCCCTGCAAGGCCTGGGGGTCTAGGATCCCAGGAGGAGCTGTAGATCTAGTGGCTGTACCCCAGCCTAGGGTTATCAAAGCTGAGGCAGAGTTGCCATAACCTGAGTTCAAGCGCCGTATTGAGAAAAGTAAAATAAAAAAATTAGCTCCCTGGCTTGCAATTCATGCTGTTTATTCTTCCAGGCTTTGGATTCGAACTCAGGATCTGGGTAAACCTGCAGCAATGGGGATGAAGATAAAAAAGTCAGGCCTGTTCACTAGTACTGAATTCAAGCCCCAGCCCTGGAAACATACTATTTATATACATTGTAAAGATAGGATATTTACTTACCTATAGATGTTCAACCATATATGTTTGGTGTGGTTGTTCTTGTACCTTTTGTTATATTCATTTATTTACCATTGATTGTACTATGATGAAACCCCTTCCATGTATTACATTGATGACATCCTTTCACAGAGCATATAGATTTATAGAAATGTTCTCCATCATACCAGGATTCTCAGGATCACCAAGGATATTCAGAGAAATGGAAAACAAGTTTTACACTTCGCTTCTTACTCCACGATTCACTTGTTGGTAGTGCTGGGATCTTAACTCAGGGCCTAGTAGGACCAATTGGCCAATAGGTCAAGGTGAACACACTAACCTGTGAGCTACTAATGAGCTAGGCCATTCCCAGGATCTGACAGTGATCACCAGGGTGGTCCACTACAGTCATGAATTCATAATTTAAACATACGATCTATATTGACATACGTGTGTGTACAACATCTTGTGTTCGGTGAATTTCTCCTTATTTTGTTTCTACTTTATGGAGGTATTGTGTATTTTACTAAGTAAGGTGACAGGTTTAACTGTGCTGACATGGAGGACAACCTGTTCCCATGGTTATAGGGTTACATATGAATTGCCCTTCCTAGTTGAGACTCAGGACTTACACAGGAGATGAAAACATTTAAAACAACTGGCTTCTGACATCAGGATGAATATTTTTGTGAGTGCCGGGATTTGAATTCAGGTTTCGATAGCTCTGTTGCACTGAGGGGGAAGGGGAAGCTCACCATCCTTGAAGACTATAATGTCAGGCCTGGTACAGGGCCTGATTTAAAGCCCCAGGACTGAACAAAATAGCAAACGCACCTTTTTATTTTTTATTTTTATTTAAATTTTATTTTATTTTATTTGTGATCATATTGTATGGAGGGGTTACAATTACATGGGCAGGATAATGCGTACATTTCTTACCAAACATTGCAGCCTCCTCCTTTGTTTACCCTATACATCCCTTCCCAGCCTCCCCCCTCCCTCCCCAATCCCAATCATTCTTCTCCCCCAAAACCGACATTGTAAAGCTCGTTTTGGACATGACAACTTGTACTTCTCATTGTTGCAACAGGTCCACCTGTATCCTTAAACGACTTGTTTTTCCCCATCTCCTCCACAAATTATACGGACATAAAATATAGTGAAAGCAGGGGTTATACTGTGGGGAAGGGCATACAAAGCAACAAAGAAATAATCTTATAAATGCGTTAGAAACACATGCATGAGAGAAAAAAAACATTAAAATACATACCTAAGGGTTCATTTTCCTAACATTACATTATCTGACCTTTTCCGGTTGACTCAAACAAATACTAAATATTGCAAATAAGGGAAACCATGTGTTTTTTTGGGCCTGGCTTACTTCACTTAATATAATTTTTTCCAAGTTTATCCATTTCCTAACAAATGGGGCAATGTCATTCTTTCTGATGGAGGCATAGAATTCCATTGTGTATATATACCACATTTTCAAGATCCATTCATCCATTGAGGGGCATCTGGGTTGGTTCCATATCTTAGCTATGGTAAATAATGCTGCAATAAGCATAGTTGTGCTGGTAGCTTTTGTGTGGTCTTCTTTGTAAGCATTTGGGTAAATGCTGAAAAGTGGGATTGCTGGGTCATAGGGGAGCTTTATGTGAAGTATTTTGAGGAACCTCCATACTGCTTTCCAAAGTGGTTGAACAAGTTTACATTCCCACCAACAATGAAGTAAGGTTCCCTTCTGTCCTCATCCCCTCCAGCATCTGTTGTTGATAGAGTTCTTGATTTTTGCCATCCTAACTGGAATGAGGTGATATCTCAATGTTGTTTTTATTTGCATTTCTTTTATGGCTAAGGATGTTGAGCATTTCTTCATGGGTCTATTGACCATCCTTCTTTCTTCTTCCGAGAAGCTTCTCATTAAGTCTTTCTCCGAGTTATTTATTGGGCAGTTGTTTCTTTGGGGATTTGTTGTTGGGGATTTAATTTTTTTGAGTTCCAAGTGTATTTTAGATATGAGACCCTTGTCCTTTGTATGGCTATTAAAGATTTTCTCCCAATCCGTGGGCTTTCTATTAATCTTGCTAGCTATGTCCTTTGCCATGCAGAAGCTCTGCAACTTTATGCAATCCCATTTGTCCAAACTTTCTTTGATTTGTTGTGTTTCCGGGTATCTATTCAGAAAATTTTGGCCTGAGACAAGGAGACCTAGGGTTTCTGCTATTCCATCCTGTAATGTTTTCAGAGTGTCTGCTTTGACTTCAAGGTTTTTGATCCATTTGTAGTTGTTTCTGGTGCAGGGTGATATATAAGGATCTAGCTTTAATTTTCTACAAGTAGATAACCAATTTTGCCAGCACCATTTACTGAAGAGGTTGTCTTTGCTCCTTTCTATTGTTTTAGCTCCCTTATCTAAGATTAGATGGCTATAGGTCTGTAGGTTCATTTCTGGGTTTTCAATTCGATTCCATTGGTCCTGAGGTCTGTTCTTATGCCAATACCAAGCTGTTTTGATTACTAGGGCTTTATAGTAGAGTTTGAAATTTGGTATTGATATTCCTCCAGTAGTGTTCTTAGCGTTGAGGAGCGTTTTTGCTATTTGGGGTCTTTTATTGTTCCTTATGAATTTTTGGATTGCCTCTTCTATTTCCTTGAAGAATGAGGTTGGAATTTTGATAGGTATCAAGTTGAATTTGTAGATAGCCTTGGGAAATATTGCCATTTTCACGATGTTAATCTTCCAATCTAGAAGCATGGGAGGTTTGCCATTTTTTAAGTTCTGTGTTGATTTTCTTTTTCAGGATTTTAAAGTTTTCATCATAGAGGTCCTTCACTTCTTTGGTTAAGTTAATTCCTAGGTATTTTATTTTTTGTGGGGCTATTACAAATGGAGTTGCTTTCCTAATTTCAGGCACACGTTTCTCATTGTTGGCATACAGAAAAGCCATTGATATTGGGGGTTAATTTTATGACCTGCTACTTTGCCAAAGTTTTGAATCAGCTTCAGTCATTTGGGACTGCAGTCTATGGGATTCTTTAGATACAAGATCATGTCATCTGCAAAGAGGAATAGTTTTATTTTTTCTTTCCCTATTTGGATCCCCTTTATGTCTGCATCTTGTCATTGCTTTAGCTAGGCATTCTAATACTAGATTGAAGAGAAGTGGAGAGAGTGGACATCCTTGTCTTGTCCCTGAGTTGAGAGGAAATGGCTTTAATTTTTCACCATTAAGTATAATGTTGGCTATAGGTTTGTCATATACAGCCTTCATTGTATTGAGGAATGTTCTATGGATTCCTAATTTTTCCAAAACCTTCATCATAATGGGTGTTGGATCTTGTCGAATGCTTTTTCTGCATCTATTGAGATAACCATGTGGTTCTTATTCTGGCTCCTGGTGATGTGATGAATAATATTAATTGATTTGGGTATATTGAACCAGCTTTGCATTCCCGAAATGAATCCTGTTTGATCATGGTGTTTGACTTTTTGGATGAATTGTTGGAGTCGGTTGGCCAAAATTTTGTTGAGAAGTTTTGCATCAATGTTCATCAAAGAAATGGGTCTATAGTTCTCTTTCTTTGATGAGTCCCTGCCTGGTTTTGGGATCAGGGTGATGACGGCTTCATAGAATGTGTTCGGTAGTGAACTTTCTATTTCAATTTCATTGAAGAGTTGGAGGAGTATTGGTGTGAGCTCTGATTTGAAGGCCTTGTAAAATTCCACTCTAAAACCATCTGGTCCTGGACTTTTCTTAGCTGGGAGGTCTCTTATTGCTGTTTCTATTTCAATGCTTGATATGGGCCTGTTAAGCTGGTTTAACTCATCTTGGTTTAGTTTTGGCATGTCAATATTTGCTAAGAAAAGGTCCATTTCTGTCAAGTTCTCAAACTTATTAGCATAAAGTTTTGACAAGTATTCCCTTATAATATTTTGAATCTTGGTTGTTTCCTTGGTGATGTTTCCATTCTCAAATCTGAGTTGTTTTATTTGGGTGTGTTCTCTTCTTTTTCTGATAAGATTTGCTAAGGATCTTTCAATTATGTTAATTTTTTAGAAGAACCAACTCTTTGTTTTGTTGATTCTTTCTATAGTTTTTTGGAATCTAATTCATTTAATTCTGATTTAATTTTAATTATTTCTTTCCGTCTACTGGATTGGGGTTTATCTTGCTGCTCATTTTCAAGGAGGATGAGATGTCTCATTAAATTATTGGTTCCAAATCTCTCCAATTTGTTGATGTAGGATCTCCGAGCTATAAACTTGCCTCTGAGTACTGCCTTTGCTGTGTCCCAAGTAGCTGGTAATTTGTGTGTTCATTTTTGTTGAATAGCATGAACATTTGAATTTCCTTTCTAATCTCTTCTATGACCCACTCGTGATTCAGCAGTGTGTTGTTCAGTCTCCATATGATACCAGACTTTCTTTGGTGGCTTTTGGTGTTGAGTTCTAATTTTGTTCCCTTGTGGTCAGAGAGAATGCAAGGTATAAAATCAATGTTTCTGAATTTAGACAAGTTTGCTTTGTGGCCTAAAATGTGATCTATTTTAGAAAATGTTCCATGTGCTGCTGAGAAAAACGTGTATTCTGATGCTGCTGGGTGAAATGTTCAGTAGATATCTGTTCAATCTAGTTGATCTATGCAGCTGTTTTGATCTGCGGTTTCTCTTTTGAGTTTTTGCCAAGTTGATCTATCTAGTGGGGAGAGTGTTATTTTAAAATCCCCAACAATTAATGTCTTTGGATTTATATGGGATTTGAGGGAAAATAGTGTTTCTTTGATAAATTTGGGTGCTCCATTGTTTGGCGAGTAGATATTTAGAATTGTATTCTCCTCCTGAAAGAGTGATCCCTTAATCAGTATGTAGCGACCCTCTTTATCTCTTCTCACGAATTTTAATTTGAATTCCATTTTATCTGATGTTAGGATTGCAACTCCCGCCTGTTTATGGGGGTCGTTTGCTTGGTAGATTTTGTTCCAACCTTTAACATTGAAAATGTGTTTGTTTTTACTGGCAAGATGTGACTCTTGAAGGCAGCAGATAGAAGGGTCTTGGTTTTCAATCCAACTAGACAGTCTATGTCGCTTAATTGGAGAGTTCAGTCCGTTAAGGTTAAGAGAAAGGACTGAGAGGTATTTGGGAATTCCTGCCATGTTATCCACCTTCTTGGGGTTTGCGAAAACTGGGTTCTTCCTATGGTTCTTGGATTATCAGTTTGGGTGCAGTTTCTTGGCCATTATTATGTTTTTGTTGGTTTTCTATGTGTAGGACATCTTTAAGAATCTTTTGTAGGGCTGGTTTGGTGGAGATGTATTGTTTCAATTTTTCTTTGCTATGGAATGTTTTTATTTGGCCTTCAATTGTGAAGGAGAGTTTAGCTGGCTACAGTATTCTTGGTTGATAGTTGCTTGTTTGTAGGACATGGCATGCATCATTCCAGGCTCTTCTTGCTTTGATTGTCTCTGCTGAGAAATCTGAGGTGATTCTAATTGGTTTGCCTTTATAGGTGATTAATTTTTTCTCCTTGCAGTTTTAAGGATCTTTTCCTTGGTCTGACTTGATCCTGTGTGGATTATAATGTGATGGTGGGATGTCCTATTCTTCTCTGTTTTATTTGGAGTTCTAAAAGCTTCTTGTATCTGAATAGGCCTATCTTTTTGCATGTTTCGGAAGTTCTCTGCTAGAATCCGGTTAAACAAATTTCCTAGGCCATTAACTTCTGTTCCTAGGTGCTCCTCTACACCCATTATCCTTAGATTAGGCCTTCTGATGATATCTTCCACGTGTTGGATACATTTATCATATTTCTTGGACTTGTCTTGGATTGTTGTATATTCTTTTCTATAATATCTAGGCTGTCTTCAGTCCCTGAGATTCGATCTTCTGCATGGTCTAACCTGCTTTCAAGTCATTCTACTTTGTTTTTTTATCTCATTTCCTTCTAATTAGTCAGCTTTGATGGCTTCAAATTCTTTGTTGAAGCTTTGTTTTAGATCTAGTATGACCTTCTTTACTTCCTTAATTTGATGTTCCGTGTTTATTCTCAGATCACTTAGTTGAATGCTTATGGTTTCCTTGGACTCCCATTCCTTCTCTTGGGTTCCATTCAGCATTCCATTTGTGGTCTCCCTGACTTCCTTCAGCTCTTTGTTAATGGATTCCATGAATGCCTTTTTGTGTATTCTCTTCCTGCTCTCTCAATTTTTGTATTACTCTTTGATTAGCTTCCTCCCATTCGTGGAATTCCTGTAGTTCTCTTTGAGTCTTCTCAGCCTGTTCACGCCATTCCTGCTTTTCTATTTGAGTATTCTCAAGCTGTTCATGCAAATCCTTTGTCAGTTTTTGAGTAGCTAACTCAGGCTTATGATATTCTTGAATAAACTTTTGGATTGCTTCTTCTCTCTACCCATCACGCTCATACAGAGACCTTTGTATGCTTTCAATCTTTTGATTTATCATGTTTGCCAGCAGTGTTTGTAGAACTATTTGGGAATTCTCCTCTGGAATATTCATTATCTGTTCTGTTCCCTGATTATCAAGATTGGGAATTGAGATACCCAGATTTGCCATTTTTCTTGTGTTTTTCCTGCTTGCTCTGCCCTTTTCAAATGAAAATAGCACCCGTTTTGTGCTACAACACTATCTTAAGGCAAGCATCAACCCAAGTCTGAATTTGTACTGTCAATAGTCTACAGATACAATCTAGTTCAACAGATACATCTATTCAACATCAAACAACTATTCGTTAATGGGCTATGAACCGCAAAGAAGAATTTGGAAGACCAGAAATTATTCGAGTTAGTGGGAGATGTACGTAAAAAATAGGAATAGATTGTTGTGGGGAGGCTCAGGGCAAGGTAACTAAGTCCTAAACTCAAAGCAGGAAATAGGTTAGGTAGGATGACAGTACAGGGAGAGAAAAAAAAAAAAAGAAGAAAGGGAACGGGAAAAGAAAAGAGACCAGAAAAAATAGAAAGGTAGAAATTAATCAAAATATGTAGATTCGATAACAATCTATTTAAATAAGAATGTGAATTTATTGAGAGAAGGGGAGGGATTTAATGAAGATGTGAAAAACTTAAAAATAAAAATGCTTAAAATATTATATAGGTATAAAGAGGTAGTACTGCTATTAAGGAGTTTAAGTCTTAGAGGTTTTGACTTGAGTAATAAATTTGTGGATTAAGTGTGTTCAGAATGGGGGATAGGGTATAATAGTCAACTACAGGTTTATCTGAGGATGTGCAGTAAAAGAATTAAGTCACATAGGGAGTTCCGGGAAGATGGCGGAGGAGAAGCTGGAATCTGAACAAGCTCTTGCATAGAAAGCAGTTTTAGAGTTCCAGTGAACAGTCCTAAGCCAGAGAATCACACCAAGTGTGCCATCACAGGACAGAGAGTTAGACAAGAGAGGGGAAGCCAAGGAAACACATCAGCTCCCGCTGCGGCGGCAGGGTCGCGGCGGCGACCACCGCCGCGGGGTCATACCTGAGACACAGAGAGTCCGGGACGAAGGAGCGAGACGCAGCAGATGAGCGGATTCTACTCAACACCAACAAGAACCGACAAGGAGCGGACATCTTCATCCTGCTATTTGCAGACCAGAGACGACCCAGGATCCAAGACTCAGCGTGAGTACAAGCCCGACGTCCTCACTCCTTCTGAGGGAGCAGAGGAGGGAAGGCCACCCCTCCCCCCCAGCACCGGTGATCTCCATCTTGGATACCAACAATGCTCGGAGGAGCTGCTAGCTCCAGCTCAGGCCTTGGAATAAAACTAGTCATTTAGCAGGTCACAAGAACTTAACGGCGAAGTGACCTGCCAGACTCAGCTCCATCCAGGGAAAAGTCACCCAGCTCAGGCGCCAGCCATTGGAGTGCCTTGCCTCACTGGGTAACCAGAGCCAGAGGCTGCCCCTCCCTCTAGCAGCCACCACAATCAATTGAAAAACAGAAACCCTGAGAATGGCTCCAGGCTGGGCGCTGTGAGCTTTATCACAAAATAGCCCAAGGGAAAAGCTACTGTTTGCTGAAAGGCCTCAACTCTACCCAGAACCTAGCCTCATCACCACATCCCCCTCTTTTGTGATTCTCAAATCAGATCACCCTGTCAGAAAACTAACATGGGAGGGGGATCTCAAAATCTTGGGTAAAGCAGAGCATTTTTCTGCCTCTTCCAACCAACCGACTTAAGAAACCAATCAAGCCACAGGACCTCAAGCTGACCAGAGACTCCAACAAGAGACTGGTTAGAGACAAAAGGGAGATACAGGATTCTTCCCACTCCTCCCCACCCCAAAAAAAAATCAAAAGATTTTTTTTTCTTTTTTTTTCTTCTTCTTCTTTTCTTTTTTTTGATTGTTTTTTGTTTTTTGTTACCAAAAAATAATTGTTTTCCACTAACTGTTTTTTTTCTCATCTTATAATTTTTATTTTAGGAATATGTGAATGAGCGTTTTCCTTTCATTTCTTCTCTTCTTTCTCTTTTTCTTTCTTTCTTAATTATCTTTTTGTTTTTTGTCTAGCTCTACTGAACTACTGATCTTTTCTTCTCCCTTTCCCATCCTTAAAGCTTTTCACATCTCCTCTATGTCCCTCCCCTTCTCTGAACATATTCACATTCCTCTCTAAATAGACGGTCTTTTAACCTCTATAATAACATTAATTTTTACGTTTCTATTTTTTTTCTGGTCTCTCTTCATTCCCCTTTCCATCTCTTATTTTTCTCTCTCTCTCTACTTGCATACTACCCAACCCATTTCCTGCATTGTGATTAGGACATAGTTAACTCTCCCTGTGCCTCCCCACACCAATCTATTCCTATTTTTTACCCACATCTCTCCCTAATCCTAATAATTTCTGGTTTCCCAAATTCTTTTCTGCGGTTCGAAGTCCTTTAACATATAGTTGTTTGATGTTGAATAGATGTATCTGTTGAACTAGATTGTATCTGTAGACTATTGACTGTACAAACGCAAACTTTGGTTGATGGTTGCCTTAAGATAGTGTTCTAGCACACAACTGGTGCAATCTTCATCTCAAATGGGCCGAGTAAGCCAGAAAAACACAAGAAAAATGGCAAATTCGGGAATCTCAGTTCCCAATCTTGATAATCAGGGATTAGAACAGATAAAGAATAATCCAGAGGAGAGTTCCCAAATAGCTCTACAAACACTAATAGCAAACATGATAAATGAGAAGTTTGACAATTTACGAAGGACTCTGTATGAGCGTGATAGGGAGAGAGGAGGCACCCCAGAAGTTTATACAGGAATATCATAAGCGTGAGGAAGCTACTCAAAAACTGATACAGGATTTGCGTGAACAACTTGAGAATACTCAAAGAGAAAGGGAGGAATGGCGTGAGCAGGCAGAGAACACTCAAAGAGAACTGCATTAATCCCACGAACGGGAAGAAAGAGAACTGCAGGAATCCCACAGACGGGAGGAAGCTAATCAAAGAGTAATTCTGGAATTGAGAGACCAGGTAGAGAATACACAAAGATCACTAAAGGCATTCATGGAATCCATTAACAAAGAGCTGAAGGAAGTCAGGGAGACCACAAAAGGAATGCTGAATGGAACCCAACAGAAGGAATGGCAGTCCAAAGAAACCATAACCAATCAACTAAGTGATTTAAGAACAAACAATGAACACCAAATTAAGGAAGTAAAGAAATTCATACAAGACCTAAAACAGAGCTTCAACAAAGAACTTGAAGCCATCAAAGCTGACCAATTAGAAGGAAAAGAGATAAAAAACAAAGTAGAGAGTCTTGACAGCAGGTTAGACCATGCAGAAGATCGAATCTCAGGGATTGAAGACAGCCTAGATATTATAGAGAAAGAACATACAACCATCCAAGACAAGTCCAAGAAATATGATAGGTCTATCCAACACCTGGAAGACACCATCAGAAGGCCCAATCTAAGGATAATGGCTGTAGAGGAGCACCTAGAAATAGAAGTTAATGGTCTAGGAAATGTGTTTACCAGGATCCTAGCAGAGAACTTCCCAAACATACAAAAAGATAGGCCTATTCAGATACAAGAAGCTTTTAGAACCCCAAATAGACCAGACCAGAATAGGACATCCCACCGTCACATTATAATACACACAGGATCAACCCAGACCAAGGAAAAGATCCTTAAAGCTGTCAAGGAGAAAAGGGTAATCACCTATAAAGGGAAAACAATTAGAATTACCTCAGATTTCTCAGCAGAGACAATCAAAGCAAGAAGAGCCTAAAATGACGTATGCCATGCCCTAAAAACAAAGAACTATCAACCAAGAATACTGTACCCAGCTAAACTCTCCTTCATAACTGAAGGCCAAATAAAACCCTTCCAGAGCAAAGAAAAATTGAAACAATACTTCTCCACCAAACCAGCCCTACAAAAGATTCTTAAAGATGTTCTACACATAGAAAATCAACAAGACGTCAACAAAGGCCAAGAAACTGCACCCAAACTGAGAATCCAAGAACCTTAGGAAGAACCCAGTTTTTGCAGCCCCCAAGAAGGTGGATAACATGGCAGGAACTCCCAAATACCTCTCAGTCCTATCGCTTAACGTTAACGGACTGAACTCTCCAATTAAGCGACATAGACTGTCTTTTTGGATTAAAAAACAAGACCCTTCTAACTGCTGCGTTCAGGAGTCACATGTTGCCCTTAAAAACAAACATATTTTCAAGGTTAAAGGCTGGAACTAATTCTACCAAGCAAACGGCCCTCATAAACAGGCGGGAGTTGCAATCCTAATATCAGATAAAATACACTTCAAATTAAAATTCGTGAGAAGAGATAAAGAAGGTCGCTACATACTAATTAAAGGATCTCTCCTTCAGGAGGATATTACAATTCTAAATATCTATTCGGCAAACAATGAATCAGCCAAATTAATCAAAGAAACCCTACTTTCCCTCAAATCCCACATAGATCCAAAGACATTAATTGTTGGGGATATTAACACACCACTCTCCCCACTAGATAGATCAACTCGGCAAAAACTCAACAGAGAAACCGCAGATCTAAACAGCTGCATAGATCAACTAGACTTAACAGACATTTACCGAACATTTCACCCAGCAGCATCAGAATACACGTTCTTCTCAGCAGCACATGGAACGTTTTCTAAAATAGACCACATTTTAGGCCACACAGCAAACTTGTCTAAATTCAGAAACATTTAAGTTATACCTTGCATTCTCTCTGACCACACGAGAATAAAATTAGAACTCAACACCAAAAGCCACAAAAGAAAATCCGGTATCATATGGAGGCTGAACAACACACTGCTGAATCATGAGTGGGTCATGGAAGAGATTAGAAAGGAAATTCAAATGTTCATGCTATTCAACAAAAATGAACACACAAATTACCAGCTCCTCTGGGACACAGCAAAGGCAGTACTCAGAGGCAAGTTTATAGCTCTGAGATCCTACATCAACAAATTGGAGAGATCTGAAAGTAACAATTTAATGAGACATCTGAACCTCCTTGAAAAAGAGCAGCAAGATAAACCCCAATCCAGTAGACGGAAAGAAATAATCAAAATTAAAACAGAATTAAATGAATTAGAATCCAAAAAAACTATAGAAAGAATCAACAAAACAAAGAGTTGGTTCCTCGAAAAACTTAACAAAATTGAGAGACCCTTAGCAAACCTTATCAGAAAAAGGAGAGAACACACCCAAATTAATAAACTCAGAGATGAGAATGGAAACATCACCATGGAAACAACCAAGATTCAGAACATTATAAGGGAATACTTCTCAAAACTTTATGCTAATAAGTTTGAGAACTTGACAGAAATGGACCTTTTCCTAGCAAATATTGACATGCCAAAACTAAACCAAGATGAGTTAAACCAGCTTAACAGGCCCATATCAAGCATTGAAATAGAAACAGCAATAAGAGACCTCCCAGCTAAGAAAAGTCCAGGACCAGATGGTTTTACAGCGGAATTTTACAAGGCCTTCAAAGCAGAGCTCACACCAATACTCCTCCAACTCTTCAATGAAATTGAAAGAGAAAGCTCACTACCGAACACATTCTATGAAGCCATCATAACCCTCATCCCAAAACCAGGCAGGGACTCATCAAAGAAAGAGAACTATAGACCCATTTCTTTGATGAACATTGATGCAAAACTTCTCAACAAAATTTTGGCCAATCGACTTCAACAATTCATCCAAAAAATTATACACCATGATCAAACAGGATTCATTTCAGGGATGCAAAGCTGGTTCAATACACGCAAATCAATTAATATTATTCATCACATCAACAGGAGCAAGAATAAGAATGACATGGTTATCTCAATAGATGCAGAAAAAGCATTTGACAAGATCCAACACCCCTTTATGATGAAGGTTTTGGAAAAATTAGGAATCCATGGATCATTCCTCAATACAATAAAGGCTGTATATGACAAACCTACAGCCAGCATTATACTTAGTGGTGAAAAACTAAAGCCATTTCCTCTTAACTCAGGAAAAAGACAAGGATGCCCATTCTCTCCACTTCTCTTCAATCTAGTATTACAATGCCTAGCTACAGCAATAAGACAAGATGCAGACATAAAGGGGATCCAAATAGGGAAAGAAGAAATAAAACTCTCCCTCTTTGCAGATGACATGATCTTGTATTTAAAGAATCCCGTAGACTCCACTCCCAAATTACTCAAGGTGATTCAAAACTTTGGCAAATAGCAGGTTATAAAATTAACCCCCAAAAATCAATGGCTTTTCTATATGCCAACAATGAGAAAAGTGTGGCTGAAATTAGGAAAGCAACTCCATTTGTAGTAGCCCCACAAAAAATATAATACCTAGGTAATAACTTAACCAAAGAAGTGAAGGACCTCTATGATGAAAACTTTAAAATCCTGAAAAAGGAAATCAACACAGAACTTAAAAAATGGCAAAACCTCCCATGCTCCTGGACTGGCAAGATTAACATCGTGAAAATGGCAATACTTCCCAAGGCTATCTACAAATTCAACGCGATACCTATCAAAATTCCACCCTCATTCTTCAAGGAAATAGAAGAGGCAATCCAAAAATTCATATGGAACAATAAAAGACCCCGAATAGCAAAAACGCTCCTCAACGAAAAGAACACTGCTGGAGGAATATCAATACCAAATTTCAAACTCTACTATAAAGCCATAGTAATCAAAACAGCTTGGTATTGGCATAAGAACAGACCTCAGGACCAATGGAATAGAATTGAAAACCCAGAAATGAACCTACAGACCTATAGCCATCTAATCTTTGATAAGTAAGCTAAAACAACAGAATGGAAGAAAGACAGCCTCTTCAGTAAATGGTGCTGGCAAAATTGGTTAACTACATGTAGAAAACTAAAGCTAGATCCTTATATATCACCCTGCACCAGAATCAACTCCAAATGAATCAAAGACCTTGAACTCAAAGCAGACACTCTGAAACATTACAGGATGGAATAGGAGAAACCCTAGGTCTCCTTGGCTCAGGCCGAAATTTTCTGAATAGTGACCCGGAAGCACAACAAATCAAAGAAAGGTTGGACAAATGGGATTGCATAAGGTTGCAGAGCTTCTGCAGGGCAAATGACATTGCTAGCAACATCAGTAGAAAGCCCATCGACTGGCAGAAGATCTTTACTATCCATATAAGGGACAAGGGTCTCATATCTAAAATATACTTGGAACTCAAAAAATTAAACCCCCCAACAACAAATCCTCAAAGAAACAACTGCCCAATAAATAAGTGGGCGAAAGACTTAAAGAGAAGCTTCTCTGAATAAGAAAGTAGGATGGCCAATAGACACATGAAGAAATGTTCAACATCCCTAGCCATAAAAGAAATGCAAATCAAAACAACATTGAGATATCACCTCACTCCAGTTAGAACAGCAAAAATCAAGAAGTCTAACAACAACAGATGCTGGAGGAGATGTGGACAGAAAGGAACGTTACTTCATTGTTGGTGAGAATGTAAACTCGTTCAACCACTTTGGAAAGCAGTATGGAGGTTCCTCAAAAGACTTCACATAGATCTCCCCTATGATCCAGCAATCCCACTTTTGGGCATTTACCCAAATGTTTACAAACAAGACCACGCTAAAGCTACCAGCACAACTATGTTTATTGCAGCATTATTTACCATAGCTAAGATATGGAACCAACCCAGATTCCCCTCAGTAGATGAATGGATCTTGAAAATCTGGTATATATACACAATGGAATTCTATGCCTCCATCAGAAAAAATGACATTGCCCCATTTGTTAGGAACTGGAAATGTTTGGAAAAAATTATATTAAGTGAAGTAAGCCAGGCCCAAAGAAGCATAGGTCCCATGGTTTCCCTTATTTGCAATATCTAGTATAGGTATGAGTCAAGCGGAAAAGGTCAGATAATGTGGTGTTAGGAAAATGAATCCTTAAATATGTAT
This sequence comes from Dipodomys merriami, assembly GCF_024711535.1. Classification (NCBI taxonomy): domain Eukaryota; kingdom Metazoa; phylum Chordata; class Mammalia; order Rodentia; family Heteromyidae; genus Dipodomys; species Dipodomys merriami. The sequence continues at coordinate 1,675,026 of NW_027206024.1, forward strand.
TTTAATGTTTTCGTTTATTTCATGCATGTGTTTCTAACGCATTTATAAGATTATTTCTTTGTTGCTTTGTATGTCCCTCCCCCACAGTGTAACCCCAGCTTTCACTATATTTGATGTCAGTATAACATGTGGTGGAGATGGAGACAAACAAGTCGTTTAAGGATTCAGGTGGACCTGTTGCAACAATGAGAAGTACAAAATGTCATGTCAAAACCAACTTTACAATGTGGGTGTGGGGGGGAGAGGGGAGTATAATTGGGTGGGGGGAAGGGGGAGGCTTTGAAGGGAGGTGAAGGGTAAACAAAGGAGGAGGCTGCAATGCTTGGTAAGAAATGTATGCATTATCCTGCCCATGTAATTGTAGCCCCTCTGTACAGTATGTTCTCAAATAAAAAAAAATAAAATTAAAAAAAAAAAGAATTAAGTCACATAAAGAAGAATGAAAGAGAGGAAAAGGTGAAAAGGATAAGAAAGGAAGAAGAAAAAGATGAGAAGTTAAGTAGAGCTAAACAAAAAACAAAAAGATAATTAAAAAAGAAAAAAAAAAGAGAAAGAAGACCAAAAAAGAAAGAAAAACGCACACTCACGTATCCCTAAAATAAAAGTATAAGAGGAAAAAAAATATTTCTGGAAAACAATTTTCTTTTCAAAAAAGACAAAGATTAAAGATTAAAAAAAGTTTTAGAAAAGAAAAAAAAATTTTTATATGATACCAAAAATTAAAAATAAAAAAAAAGAAGACGAAGAAGAAGAAGAGAAAAAAAACTTCTTTGATTTTTTTTTGGTTGAAGTGGGAAAAATCCTGTATCTCCCTTGTGTCCTTAACCAGCTTCTTGTTGGAGTCTGTGGTCTGGTTGTGGTCCTGTGGCTTGGATGGTTACTTTTTTTTTTTTAATTTTATTTTATTTGTGAACATACTGTACAGAGGTGTTACAATGACATGGGAAGGATAATGCATACATTTCTTACCAAGCATTGCAGCCTGCTCCTTTGTTTACTCTTCACATCCCTTCCCAGCCTCCCCCCTCCCCCCAATCCCAATCCTTCTCCTCCCCCCCCCCCCCACCGACGTTGTAACGCTAGTTTTGGACATGAGAACTTGTACTTCTCATTGTTGCAATAGGTCCACCTGTATCCTTAAACAACTGGTTTTTCCCCATATCCTCCATACTAAAGCTACCAGTACAACTATGTTTATTGCAGCATTATTTACCATAGCTAAGATATGGAACCAACCCAGATGCCCCTCAGTAGATGAATGGATCTTGAAAATGTGGTATATATACACAATGGAATTCTATGCCTCCATTAGAAAGAATGGCATTGCCCCATTTGTTAGGAAATGGAAAAACTTGGAAAAAATTATATTACGTGAAGTAAGCCAGGCCCAAAGAAACATAGGTCCCATGGTTTCCCTTATTTGTAATATCTAGTATATGTATGAGTCAAGCAGAAAAGGTCAGATAATGTGATGTCAGGAAAATGAACCCTTAGATGTGTATTTTAATGTTTTTTTCTTTCATGCATGTGTTTCTAACACATTTATAAGATTATCGCTTGGTTGGTTTCTTAAGTCAGTTTGTTCCAACAGGCAGAAAAATGCTCTGCTTTACCCAGGACTTGGCGATCCTCCTCCCAGGCTAGTTCATTGGGAGGCAGATCTTCTTTGAGTATCACAAAAGAGGGGGATGCAGTGATGAGGCTAGGTTCTGGGTAGAGTTGAGGCCTTTCAACAGACAGTAGCTTTTCTGGGGCTACTTTGTGATAACCTCACAGAGCCCAGTCTGGAGCCATTCTCAGGGTTTCTGTTTACTGATTTTCAATTGATTGTCGAGGCTGCTAGAGGGAGGAGCAGCCTCTGGCTCTGATTACCCAGTGAAGAAACCCACTCCTAGTGCTGGTGCCGAGCTGGGTGACTTTTCCCGAGGTGGAGCTGAGTCTGGCAGGTCACGCCGCCGTTAAGTTCTTGTGACCTTCTAAATGACTCGTTTTATTCCAAGGCCTGAGTTGGAGCTAGCAGCTCCTTCGAGCTTTTTCGCTATCCAAGATGGAGAACACCGGTGCTGGGGGGGGAGGGGTGGCCTTCCCTCCTCTACTCCCTGAGAAGGAGTGAGGATGTCAGGCTTCTACTCATTCCAAGTCTTAGTTCCTGGGTCGTCTCTGGTCTGCGAACTGCAGGATGAAGATGTCTGCTCCTTGTCGGTTCATGCTGATGTTGAGTATAATACGCTCCTCTGTGCGTCTGGCTCCTACGTCCAGGACTCTCTGTTGCTTAGGTATGGCTCCTGGGCTCGCCCACTGCCACAGCTGCCGCCCCCATGGCTGCTGCTGGCAAGAGCTCAGAAGTGTCTTCTTGCCCGGGTTTCTTTCTCTGGCCTAATTCTCTGTGCTGTGATGGCACACTTGGTGTAATTCTCTGGCTTAGGACTTTTCAGTGGAACTCTAAAACTGCTTTCTATGAGAGAACTTACTTAGACTCCAGCTTCTCCTCCGCCATCTTCCCGGACTCCCCAACCCCACCTTTTTAAATCATAGGATCTCTTTTTACCTACAGGTGTGGTATGCATCTTGCATTCAGTGTAGTTATACTTTTTATTAATTTTTATTTATCTTATTCATGGATGTATTGTGCATTTTATTGAATATGTTGACATGGGAATAGGATGACAACCTATTCCCATGGCTATTGAGTTGCTTATATAGTATTTTCGATCCTCAAAGAGACCCAGGACATTCACCGAACAGGAAAACATGTGCAACCCTAGGCTTTTCACATCAGAATGAATCTTTGGTAATGCTGGAATTTGAACTCAAGGCCTAGCAGGCCCAATTGGTGAATGGGTCATGGTGAGCACACCAGCCTATGAGCCACTAAGGAGGTAGGCCATTTCTGGGACCAGAGATGGAGTCCTGGTGGGGGCCAATATAGTCATAAATTCATAGTAAAAACAAAAGATCTATATTTCCAAACATGGCATCTTGCATTTGTTGTAGTCATTCTCTTTATTTTGTTTCTTATTCATTGATATATTGTGTATTTTCATTTTTGTGCTTCTTTTTTTAATTTTAATTTTCTGTGAACATACTGTACAGAGGGGTTACAATTACATGGGCAAGATAATGAGTACATTTCTTATGAAGCATTGCAGCCTCCTCCTTTGTTTACCCTTCATATCCCTTCCCAGCCTCCTCCCCCATCCTCCCCCCCCCCACCAAAGTTGTAAAGTTCGTTTTCGACATGACAACTTGTACTTCTCATTCTTGTAACGGGTCCACAGTTATCCTTAAACGACTTGTTTTTCCCCTTCTCCTCCACAAATTGTACCAGCATCAAATATAGTGAAAGCAGGGGTTATACTGTGGGGGAGGGACATACAAAGCAAATAAGAAATAATCTAATAAATGTATTAGAAACAAATGCATGAAAGAAAAAACATTTAATTACATATCTAAGGGTTCATTTTCCTAGCATCACATTATCTGACCTTTTCTGCTTGACTCATACATATACTAGATATTACAAATAAGGGAAACCATGGGACCTATGCTTCTTTGATCTTGGCTTACTTCACTTAATATAATTTTTCCAAGCCTTTCCATTTCCTAACAAATGGGGCAATGTCATTCTTTCTGATGGAGGCATAGAATTCCATTGTGTATATATACCACATTTTCAAGATCCATTCATCTACTGAGGGGCATCTGGGTTGGTTCCAGATCTTAGCTATGGTAAATAATGCTGGAATAAACATAGTCATGCTGGTAGCTTTAGTGTGGTCTTGTTTGTAAGCATTTGGGTAAATGCCCAAAAGTGGGATTGCTGAGTCATAGGGGAGCTCTATGTGAAGTCTTTTGAGGAACCTCCATACTGCTTTCCAAAGTGGTTGAACAAGTTTACACTTCCACCAACAATGAAGTAAGGTTCCCTTTTCTCCACATCCCCTCCAGCATCGGTTGTTATTAGAATTCTTGATTATGGCTATAATCAAGATATATAATTCTAACTGGGCTGAGGTGGTATCTCAATGTTGGGTTGAATTGCTAGAGAGGTTGAGCATTTCTTCATATGTCTATCGGCCATCCTACTTTCTTCTTCAAAGAAGTTTCCCTTTAAGCCTTTAGCCCACTTATTTATTGGGCAGTTGTTTCTCTGAGGATTTGTTGTTGGGGGATTTGTTTTTTTTTGAGTTCCAGGTATATTTTAGATATGAGACCCTGGTCCATTTTATGGCTATGGAAGATCATCTCCCAATCCGTGGGCTTTCTATTGATCTTGCTTGCTATGTCCTTTACCTTGCAGAAGCTCTGCAATTTCATGTAATCCCATTTGTCCAACTTTTGTTTGATTTGTTGTGTTTCTCTTGTGCCAAGGAGACCTAGGGTTTTTCCTATTGCATCCTGTAATGTTTTCAGAGTGTCTGCTTATACTCTGAAGTCTTTGATCCATTTGGAGTTGATTCTGGTGCAGGGTGATATATAAGGATCTAGCTTCAGTTTTCTACAAGTGATTAACCAATTTTGCCAGCACCATTTACTGAAGAGGCTGTCTTTCTTCCATTCTAATTATTTAGCTTCCTTATCGAAGATTAGATGGCTATATATCTTTAGGTTCAATTCTATTCCATTGGTCCTGAAATCTGTTCTTGTGCCATTACCAAGTTTTTTTGATTACTATTGTGTTGTAGTAGAGTTTGAAATTTAGTCTTGATATTCCTCCAGCCCTTTTCTTTCTGTTAATGATCTTTGATGCTATCCAGGGTTTTTTATTGTTCTATATGAATTTTTGGATTGTCTCTTGTATTCCTTGAAGAATGAATCTGGGATTTTGATAGATATTGCATTGAATTTGTAGATAGCCTTGGGAAATATTGCCATTTTCATGATGTTGATCCTTCCAATCCAGGAGCATGGGAGTTTTTGCCACTTTCTATGTTCTGTTTTGATTACTTTTTTCAGGCTTTTAAAATTTTCATCATAGACTTCCTTCACTTCTTTGGTTAAGTTAATTCCTAGGTATTTTCTTTTTTTGTGGCTCTATTATGAATGGAGTTGCTTTCCTGATTCGAGCCACACTTTTCTCATTCTTGGCATACAGAAAAGCCATTGATTTTTGAGGGTTAAATTTATACCCTGTTACTTTGCCCAAGTTTTGAATAAGCTTGAATAATTTGGGAGTGGAGTCAGTGGAATTCTTTAAATACAAGATCATGACATCTGAAAAGAGGGAGTGTTTTACATCATCTTTCCCTATTTAGATCCATTTTATGTTTGCATCTTGTCTTATTGCTGTAGCTACGCATTCCAGTACTAGATTGAAGAGGAGTGGCGAGAATGGACATCCTTGCCTCGTTCCTGATTTAAGAGGAAATGGCTTTAGTTTTTCACTATTAAATATAATGCTGGCTGTAGGTTTGTCATATACAGCCTTCATTGTATTGAGGAATGTTCACTGGATTCCTAGTTTTTCTAGTCTTCATTATCAATGGGTGTTGAATCTTTTCAAATGCCTTTTCTGCGTCTATTGAGATCACTATGTGGTTTTTATCCTTGCTCTTGTCGATGTGATGAATTATATTAATTGATTTGCGTATATTGGCCCAGCTTTGCATTCCTGAAATGAATCCTGTTTGATCATGGTTTATGATTTTTTGGAAGAATTGCTGAAGTCGATTGGCCAAAATTTTGTTCAGAATTTTGCATCAATGTTCATCAAAGAAATGGGTCTATAAGTTCTCTTTTTTTATGAGTCCCTGACTGGTTTTGGGATGAGGGTTATGATGTCTTCACAGAGTGAGTTCGGTAGTGCACTTTCTCTTTCAATTTCATTGAGGGGCTATTGGTGTGAGCTCTTCTTTGAAAGCCTTATAAAATTCTGCTGCACATCTTTTTGGTCCTGGGCTCTTCTTAAATGGGACTGCTCTTATTGAAGTTTCTATCTCAATGTTTCATATGGGCATGTTAAAATGTTTTAACTCATCTTGGTTTAGTTTCGGCATGTCAATATTTGCAATGAAAAGGTCCATTTCTGCCAAGTTCTCAAACTTATTAGCATAGTTTTGAGAAGTATTCCCTTATAATGTTCTGAATCTTGGTTGTTTCTGTGGTGATGTTTCCATTCTCATCTCTGAGTTTATATATTTGGGTGAGTTTTCTTCTTTTTCTGATAAGATTTGCTAAGGGCCTGTCAATTTTGTTAATTTTTTTGAAGAACCAACTCATTCTTTTGTTGATTCTTTCTATGGCCTTCTTGGATCCTAATTCATTTAATTCTGATTTAATTTTAATTATTTCTTTCCATCTCCTGTATTAGGGTTTATCTTGCTGCTCTTTTTCATGGAGGTTCAGATGTCTCATTATATTATTGGTTTTAGATCTCTCCAATTAGTTGTTATAGGAACTCAAAGCTATAAACTCTCCTCTCTGTACTGCCATTGCTCTTTCCCAGAAGAGCTGTTCATTTGTGTGCTCATTTTTGTTGAATAGCATGAACATTTGAATTTCCTTTTTAATCTCTTCCCTGACCCACTGGTGATTCAACAGTGTGTTGTTCAGCATCCATGTGTTAGAGGACTTTCTTTGGTGGTTTTTGGTGTTGAGTTCTAATTTTATTCCCTTGTTGTGTGAGCGAATGCAAGGTATAACTTCAATGTTTCTGAATTTGGACAAGATTGCTTTGTGACCTAAAATGTGGTCTATTTTGGAAAATGTTGTATGTGCTGCAGAGAAAAACTTGTGTTCTGTTGCTGCTGGGTGAATTATTTGGTAGATGTCAGTTAAATCTACTTGATCTATGCAGTTGTTTAGATCAGCGGTTTTAGATTTGAGCTGAAGAGCTGAGGGACAATGCCCAGTCCCAGAGTTCAGGCCCCACAACCTACCAAAAAAATCCCTCTGCCACATCTGGCTGGCTTGCTTTGACTCCCCTTATGTTGGCATACTAGGAGGTCAGCATAAGATGAAGCTCCAGAAACCTTTTTGGATAGACAATGAAACCACTCAATGGGGAGTGAAGGGTGTTTTAGAAGAGATTGCGAGCTTAACACAATCAGTAGGGCTCATGGCTTCAGCCTCAGCTGTCTTCTGAATCATTGCCCAGTTACCAGCTGTAATTTTTTGCTCCAAAATCAATGTGGCAAAGTCTGCAATTCTTATTGACTCATCCAAATACACAGACCTAGTTAGTCATCCAGAATGACTTAAAATGTAGATTTCCTAAATCAAAGAAATCTGTACCAGAGTAAATGGGCAGAAAGGACTTCATTTAATCAGTTTCAATTCATTTTTACTTGCTTATAATTCAACTGAGAGAACAATATCAAACTAACCAAGCTTTCACAAAATCAAAATATCCAAGCAACTACATTTTACAGGAAGTAAATATTCACAGTACAAATCAGAATTTCTGAAGAGGTGGTGCTCTCAGAAAATAAGGAATTAGGATTCAGGACACATTTCACAACAGCATCAAAATTAAATTCATTACCACAGGTGGCAAAAGTTGCTTACTCTCAGCATGTAAGCACATATCATTTTTTTCTAATCCTTAGTAAAAAAGATGGAATAGTTTGATTTCTCTTCTCAATTTCAATCTCCAAATTCACATTTTCTTCTAAAGAAGTCATTTATCTCATACACCTGACAATACAGAATATGTCTTCAAACCAGGGTCTTCTGGGCGTCTGGGAGCAAAATAGGAAGAGTGAAATAGGCTACAGAAAGCTTGGTTGTTCAGGAATAAATCATGTTTGTACTTCTGCTTTTTCTTTTTAATTGTGAAAGTACCATACAGAGAGGTTACAATTACCTGAGCAAAGTAATGAGTACATTTCTTATCAAGCATTGTTGCCCTGGAAAGACTCGATGGCACAGCTAAGCTAGTTTGGGAGTGCTTGTCCTTTCCAGCACCCAGGTGGGAAGATGGTTAGTTGGGAGGGGAAAAATATCTTAGAGTTTCAGAAAAAGGCAATAGAATTGTGCATGGTTTTTCTTGTCAGAAAAGAACCTTTAAATAAGGTATGTTTTTCTCTTCACAAAACAGTTATACAGTAGTCACCTTCACTGTAATTCCCCCTTCTGTAGTTAGTTACTGCAGAGCACAAAGATGGTGCTGAGAGGGAGGTGAGTGGGTAGAGCCCAATTTACCTTACATTCAGTGTGTAATCCGCCCGTGAAAGCTTAGGTGCATGGTAGGGTGTGACTTTGACACTGATTGTTTCCTCTTCCTCCCCTGCCATACCACCAGCATTTTTGGCTTTAAAAAGGGCTGCTCTCTGTTAATAAACGAGTTCTCTTCCTTCTTGACTTGGCTCCCCGCTGTGTCTGATTGTCCCCCAGGCTGAGGGAGTGTGGAGAATGGGCAAGCAACGCACTTACCTTTCCTCAGACCCAGTCTGTCTTTCGTGGGACGGACAAAGACCCAACAAGTTACCAGTTCTCAACTGTGCTCTGAAAAGATTAATGGAAAAACATCTCATAATTTAAAAGAGACCACATTCACTTAATACCTTCATTTTGTTTTTTGGGTTCTTTTGGAGCTAAAGTTTCACTGTATATTTCTTTGATTATTTTCCTGCCTAGTCTTGTTTCCTGGAATTACAGGTATGCATTTACATATCCATTTCACATTACTTTTTTTTTTTTACAGTATATTGTTAAAAATTTTCTATTTTTATTAGCTACTGTTATAATTCTCTTACTGTACCTAATTTATACCTGAAGCTTCATTGTAGCTATATTTGTTTGGGTAAAATCATAAAATGGTCATCTAGGTATTTACAGTGTTGCTTCCAGAACTGATTGAGTATACTAAAATCAGCATAGGCTCCAGTCCCATATAGAAAATAGCATAGTATGTCATACAAAGTAAATTACACTTTAAATCACGTCAAGGTTATATCTATTACCAACATACATGTAACAATACATAAATAGTTGCTATATTGAATGTTTGGGGAACATTTTTTCCTGAATATTTTAAATTTCTGGTTGATTGATCACCTAGATGTGGAAATTCTGGATAATGAGGGTTAACTCTCTAAAGTACTTCATTGATTTCAGGTATCCACTTGAAATGTATATCCAGAGGCTAAACAGGAACTACTGTAAAGATCAAAATGAAACTTGAACCTCTTATTTTGCCATAAATATTCATCAAATAAAATCTGGATAAATTTGATTCTGTACTTCTTCCTCCTCCTCCTTTTCTTTTTCTTCCTCCTCCTTGCTCCTCTTTTTCCTCTCCTCCTTCTCCTCTTCATCTTCTTCATCTTCTTTGTCTTCCTCTTCTCCCTCTTCTTCTTCTTCTCCCTCTTCTTCTTCTTCTTCTTCTTCTTCTTCTTCTTCTTCTTCTTCTTCTTCTTCTTCTTCTTCTTCTTCTTCTTCTTCTTCTTCTTCTTCTTCTTCTTCTTCTTCTTCTTCTTCTTCGTCTTCTTCTTCTTCTCCTTCTCCTCCTCCTCCTCCTCCTCCTCCTCCTCCTCCTCCTCCTCCTCCTCCTCCTCCTCCTCCTCCTCCTGGTCCTCCTCTTCTTCCTCCTCTTCATCCTCCTCTTCTTCCTCCTCCTCCTCCCACTCCTCCTCCTCCTCTTCCTCCTCCTTCTTCTTCTTGGCCAACACAGTTCTACATCCCAACCCTCTAGAGCTTCTAAAAAGCTAGTTTGAGAAATTCACACTCTTTAATAATCAACACAAATTTCCCTTTTCCTTTCTAGGCTCCAGAACAGGGAAAGGTGGGGTGGGGGAATAAATGGGACAGTCACCTAGAGAAAATTTTGCTGATTATCATATTTTTTGTTCATATGGCATTTAAAATATATTACCATATAATTTAAATCCTATTTTTAAAATTTCTTCATAGAAACAAAGACCATTTTTTTTCATTTTTATGTATAAAGTTCACAATTCTGTCTCTATAAGAATCTTTTAAACCATTATTTTGACATGACTTCTACAATCTCCATAGAGGCAAAACTAAAGTCTATATATTAAATATTCTAATCATCAAATGAAATAATTAGGAAGGGCAAATCAATAGAAACAATGAAAACTATGTCAAATACAATGAACAGGACAATCACCCATCAAACAGATACTTATCTTCTTTGAGAACAACAGTCTGAGAATGTGCAGAATTACTGACAGGACAATGTTTGAATTCAAAGGAAAGAGGAAAACCCTTAAAAATTGAAAGACAAACATGCACCAATATGTCATGCCTGTAATCCTCGATGCTCAGGATGCTCATTAGTGGCTAAAAAAAAGCAAGAATAAACCAGATAACATCAAATGATCACCTTTCATAATTCAAAGACATTATAACAGAAGTGAAAATATATCCAACAGATACAGGGTACATATTTTTTTAATGCTACAATGTTAATGCTACAATGATCCTGAATCTTAAGTATTTTTATATCTTATAATTCTCTCTATATATATTTCTTTGGGGTCCGGTCATGGGGCTTGAACCCTGGGCCTGGGCGCTGTCCCTCAGCTCTTCAGCTCAAGGCTAGTGCTCTACCTCTTGAGCCACAGCGCCACTTGCTGATTTTTTATTTTGGCTTATGTGGTGCTGAGAAATGAAACCCAGGGCCTCAAGCATGCAAGGCAAGCGCTCTACTACTGAAACACCTTCCCAGCCCCTAATTCTATATATGATTTTCTGAATAGTATATTTCTTTTTCTTATTTGTGAAAATACTGTACAGAGGGGTTACAATTACATGAACAAAGTAATGAGTACATTTCTTATTAAGCATTGTTGCCTCCTCCTCTGTTTCCCATTCACATCCATTCTCATCCCCCCACCACGTGTCCCCCTACCTCCCCCCAGGCCAAAGTGGTAAAGTTCATTTTTCAACATAACGACTTTTATACCTCATTGTTGCAATGGGTCCATCTGTATCCCTATTTAAACTGTTTGTTTTTTCCCTTCCCCTCCACAAATTATACCAACATCAAATACAGTGAAAACAGGGGTTATACTGTTGGGGAGGGACATACAAAGCAACAAAGAAATCATCTTATAAATGTTAGACACAATCACAAGAAAGAAAAAAAAACATTTGAATACTTATATTGGGGTTCATTTCACCTAACATCAACTTATCTGACCGTTTCTGCTTGTCTCAAAAATATACGTTATTGCAAATACGGGAAACCATGGGACCTATGTTTCATTGGGCCTGGCTTACTTCACTTAATTTTTTCCAAGTCTTTCCATTTCCTATGAAATAGGGCAATGTCATTCTTTCTGATAGAGTAATAGAATTCCATTGTGTATATATACCATATTTTCTTAATCCATTCATCTACTAAGGGGCATCTGGGTTGGTTCCATATCTTACCTATGGTAAATAATGCTGCAATAAACACACTCGTGCTGGTAGCTTTAAAATAATCATGTTTGTATCTTTTGGGTAAATGCTCAAAAGTGGGATTGCAGGGAAATAGGGGAGCTCTATGTGGAGACTTTTGAGGAATATCCATGCTACTTTCCAAAGAGGTTGAAGAAGTTTACACGCCTACCAAGAATGCAGTAGGGCTCCTTTCTGTCCACAGACCAACCTGCTGTTAGAATTCTTAATTATAGCCATACTAACTGTGGTGAGGTGGAATCTGAATGTTTTGATTTGCCTTTATTTTATAGCTAGGGAGGTTGAGCATTCCTTCATGTGTCTACTGGCCATCCTTCTTTCCTCTTCAGAGAAGTTTCTCTTTAAGTCTTTAGCCCACTTATTTATTGTGAGGATTTGTTGTTGGGACATTTATTTTTTGAGTTCCAGGTATATTTTAGATATGAGACCCTGGTCCATTGTATGGCTAGTGAAGATCTTCTCCCAATCTTTGGGCTTTCTATTGATCTTGCTAGCTTCATCCTTTGCCATGCAGAAACTGAAATTTCATGCAATCCCATTTGTCCGACCTTTCTTTGATTTGCTGTGTTTCTGGGTGTCTTTTAAGAAAATTTCGGCCTGTACCAAGGAGACTTAGAGTTTCTCCAATTCCATCCTGTAATGTTTTCAGTGTCTGCTTTGACTGCAGGTCTTTGATCCATTTGGAGTTTATTCTTTTGCAGGGTGATATATAAGGATCTAGCTTTAGTTTTCTAAAAGTAGTTAACCAATTTTGCCAGCACCATTTACTGAAGAGGCTGTCTTTCTTCCATTCTAATTTTTAGCTCACTTATCGAAGATTAGATGGCTATAGGTCTGGAGGTTCATTTCTGGATTTTCAATTATATTCCATTGTTCCTGAAGTCTGTTCTTGTGTCAGTATCATGCTGTTTTGATTACAATGATGTTGTAGTAGTGTTTGAAATTTGGTATTGATATTTTTCCAGCACTTTTCTTTCTGTTTTTAATCATTTTTGCTATTTGGGGTCTTTTATTGCTCCCTATGATTTTTTGGATTGCTTCTTCTACTTCCTTGAAGAATGAGGTTGGAATATTGATAGGTATCGCTTTGAATTTGTAGATAGCCTTGGCAACTACTGCCATTTTCACGATGTGGATCCTTCCAATTCAGGAGCATGGGAGGTTTTCCCACTTCTTAAGAACTGTTTTGATTTTGTTTTTCAGGTTTTGAAAGTTTTCATCAGCCTGGCACTGGTGGCTCATGCCTGTAATCCTAGCTATTCAGGAGGCTGAGATCTGAGGATCATGGTTCAAAGCTAACCAGGGAAGTATACTCAAATGGGTAGTTAAAAGTCCCAGGTATAGGGGCTGGGAAGGTGGCTCAGTGGTAGAGCGCTTGCCTTGCATGCGTGAGGCCCTGGGTTCGATTCCTCAGCACCACATAAGCAAAAAGAAAGTAGCCGGAGGGGGCGCTATGACTCAAGTGGTAGAGCACTAGCCTTGAGCTGAAGAGCTGAGGGACAGCGCCCAGGCCCAGAGTTCAGGCCCCACGACTGGACCCCAAAAAAAAAGAAAAAAAGAAAAAGTCCCAGGTATAGTTCAAAAGGGACATGATTAGGTAAAAACTACCAGAAAGATGTAAAGATGCTACATTAGAATATAAATGAAAAAATAACAACCCAGATTCTGAATTTCTGGGAAGCAGAACAGGAGATAAATGCCTTTTCCACTAGAATCATTTGAAAAATATTTTAGCTCGGTAGGTGTCTCTATTTTAATCTAGTGAGACTTCTTTTAGATTTCTGTCCTTTAGAACTGTAAAATGGTAAATACGGATTATTTAAGCCAAATAACTTGTAGAAATACTTTACAGCAGATTTGGTTTAGTAAATTAATTCAACTACAGCCTTTTCCTAATGTAACTACAGGGACACCACATTTCCTAATTTCTGAGAATAAGAAAAAATTGCCACCAGCTTAGTACACCTGTATGATGTACATACTACTAAGGGTCTTGCATTAATGAAGTCTTGAAATACTAAATAATATATAAATAAGGAGCTCCCTATCTTAATTTTCACATTTGGGGATCACTAAGTACCAAAGTTATGTAGAAGGCTAGGGTAAGATTATGGAAATTAAATCTGTTTGCTAATATTATAAAGATAATTTATGTCATGTTGAGTTAGAGTTTCTAAAGTAATTAAAAAAGGTAAAACAGAAACAGAGAAATTAGAGAATCCAGTAAAGTCATAGTCATTCCAGGATGGTATAGAATATTATTGCAACACTAGATGGTGAAAAAGAAGGTAACAAAAATGAGTCCCTGGAACAATGCGAAACAAATTTACACCACATATTGTCATATAGCTAGAAAATAGTTTCCACGATGCTGTCTTTGATATTTTAGGTTTGTTTTCACAGCAACTTTCACCTCTTAGGAAATGACCCTTTATTAATAGCCAAGGCTTTGCAGCTTATAACCCGGAAACAAATAATGCTTCTAAATTTAAACAAGCATGATACTAAGTGTAACCCAGGCTACAGCTGATAAATAAGAATGATCTTCAGGAATAATCAAACAATCTTGAAATTTTTCATACCTTTCCTCTTCTCCAACATGAGAGGTCCTAGTCAAGATATGTAAAATATTAATAAAGGATTTTTATATTTTTTATTGTTCACTCCAAAGCAAATACACTTTCCTCTTTTCAAGCCAGACTTTGGAAGAGTCAAACCCTCACGATTATTTTATAGACAAAAGATTACTGCTTTGGCTTAGGTGTTTTCCTGCCTTAGGGTGTTGCTCTCTATTATTTTGGCAACTCCGTAGAAAAACAAGATAAATCCATTACGCTTATATTGAATTGTTCAAAGTCAAGATGTCTTCACAGTTTTCTGTTACCTCCTTCACTGCTAATTAAAGTTTAATTATTGCTCTTTAAATGCAACAAAAACGTGTTACTTTAATGTATATTCTCATTGAAACGTGATTACAGGAGTGTCTGTGATGGCTTTTTTAATTGCTTTCAAGTATTTTCCTTATTGCCTTTGTTGCAGTCTTCTAGTCAGGAACAGAGGGTTACCCCAAAAGATCTTGCTAAGATATAAGATGTTAGGCAGAAAAAAAGTAGATGTATAATTAAAGATTTTCATCTCTGAAGAGACTGCAAAGCCCAGAAGACATTTTGCTATTACTGGCATGGTTAAGATGACTTGAATGTTTTGGATCTTAAACTAAGTGAAATTCATGTAAAATGTTACAGTTGTTCCAAACAATGATTGTAGCTTATACTTCTCTGCTCCAATGAGATGAAAACTCTGATAAGGTTGGAGGGTATATCGATTTTATGGTAGAAGGGTTAATGTTAAAAAGCCAAGGGAAATTCCTAAAACAGCACTGCCTAAAACATATCATTTAATTATTCTTATGGTATATAAGTATATAAACATACAAATATGAATTGAGTGACAAATATGTGATTTACAAAATTCAATGACAACTAAGTCCAGAAAAACCTTCTCTATATTTATATAAACTAGTATATCTAGTGAGGATTTAAAATTTTTACAATACATAGTTTAACATTTATGTCAAAATATTTATTTTAACTGTTTATTTTTAGTCGGTTGTGGTGCTTGAAATCTGGGCCTGGACACTGTCCCTCAGCTCTTTAGCTCAAGACTAGTGCTGTACCCCTTGAACAACTGTCAGTTTTTTTGGTGGCTCATTGGAGATAAGAGAGTCGTCGACTTGACTGCTTAGGCTGGCTTTGAACCATGATTCTAAGCTCTCAGCCTCCTTACTAGGTAGGGTTACAAGCATGAGCTACTGGCTCCTAGATATATAATTATTTTTTACATATTTATAAAGTATTGAGTGGTAATCCCATTTATTTATATTGTGTAATGATAAGCTCCATCATATCCATTAATTTGTGCATGTAACATTTCTTTTTAGTGAGAATGCACTAAAACGTATCTTCTGGGTATGATGAAATATCTATTCTTAACTATAATAACTTTGTTTCTTGTGGTATATAATTAATATATTTACTTTTATTCAAAGAAGTCTGCTAATTTAAGTTAAATAAAACATGATTTGTAAAGTGAAAGTAATTTTTGGCTTCATTGATTTTTTAAGAAAACAATTATGCCTTTTGTTTTCAATTATATTTCTGTGGGAATGTTTGATACTCATTGATTTAACTGTTAAAATTAATAACAGTTATATCAAGTTGATTCAAACTTGTATTTGAAAATTGCACACTTAACACAAATATATTTCCACTTTCCTCTACCACATAATTAAAATAACAGTAAAGCAAAGATTGGTGTTAGCCATTCATGTGTACAATCCTAGAACTCAGAGGGCTGAGACCTGAATATTTTAGTTCAATGTCAGTCCAAACAGACAAAAATGTGAAAACTTATCTCCAATTATCCAGCAAGAAACAGAAGGTGAGCATGTGACTCAAGAATAGAGTATCATCAGCCATGAGCAAAAAGTACAAGGGAGACCATTAAACATCGAGTTCAAGCCCTACAAATGACATATACACACAAGACAACAACAAAATGTACTATGATTATCAATAATGAAGACAAAATAGTAAAAAAGATCCTGAGAAAGACAGAAGATCATTCTGGAAGACAGAAATCATTTGACAGAATTTTGATTCATGAGAGGGAAAAGTCACAGCCTCATTTGTACAATCTCATTGTAGTCATTTGCATTGAAACCTGGCTACTGGGTAACATGTGAAAGAGTAGCTTGGGCATACCTGACACAGGAGAAATTGCCTTTGACTATGAACCATCCCACTCTGCAAAAATTTAAAATCGTGTTTGTTAATTTAAATAAAACTTATTGTTAGAGATTGTTTGGTCCACACAGACTGAGATCCTTATTTTGAGGCTTCAGATCAATGCTTTTGTTTATAACCACTTCGGTTTTACCCCCCTTCCCTTGTGCAGCTATACCTTACTTAGCTGGCACCAAGCCAAGTCTTTTAACTAGACACCCGTGCCTTAATCCCTCCCTTTCTCCAGCTACAACTCATTTCACATACTATCTCTGTCTTAGCATTAGTTGTTTTCTGACTAATCCCCATCAGAAATCACTTATATTCATGTAAACCCACTATAAATAACCTAGGTAGAAAAGGGAGAAAGGGTTTACCATTGGCTGAGGCTCTCATCTGTAGGTTTGTTACCTAATAAATCTGTGCTACACTATCTCTTTTTTTCATGGCTTTTGAGTCTGACAAATGATTGATTTGGTTTGATGTAATCCCATTTATCCAGACTTCTTTTGGAAATTTTGACCTATGCTAAGGAGCCCTCATGTTTCCCCTAACTCTTCCTGTAAGATTCCTAAGGCATCTGGACTTACATTGAGCGCTTCAATCAATTTGGAATTGATTCTGGTGCAGGAGGATATAAAATGATCTAATTTCACTTTTCTGTGTACAGCCAGTTAAACCAATTTTTTGAAGAGGCTGTTTTTCTTCCATCCTGTGTTTCTGGCTTCCTTATCAAAGACTATGTGCCTATAGGAGTGGATTCATTTCTGGAACTTCAATTCTGTTGTATTGATGGAATTGTGTGCTTCCATGGGAAAGAATGGCATTACCCCATTCTGAAGAAATGGAAAGACTGGGGGGGAAATGCTATTAAGTGAAATAAGCCAGATCCAATTAAATATATGCTACATGGTTTTCCTCTTTTCTAATAACTGGATATGCCCATAAATCTACATGTAAATCCGATAGATAGTAAAACACAAATAATTACACTTGGATATGATTAACAGCACTCTAAGCATTCACATGGCAAGAACAAGGGACGCTATTCTTAGGAGAGGATCACAATGGCTCAATAGTTATATGCATATGACCAGACAAATGTTGCTTATTGCAATGAACTCTAAGAATTAATCATATATATGAAATACATATATCTGTATATAATTTTAAAAGATGTCACAAATAACTGACTTCTCTGTAAATTCAAAAGCAAAATTCTAAGTTCAGAAGATAAAATTGAGGAGTTTTCAACACAAATCAAAATACATAGGAGAAAACGTGGGAGAAAATATAAGATGAAAAGTATAATAGCTAACTATTGAAGAATTCATAAACAATTTTCAAAATTATACAAAAGAGCTTGGGTACAGCTAAGTTGTAGAACTAGACTGATATATACAAAGCCATGATTTCAATCTCCAAACCTAAAGGTCTAATAATAAGTTAATAAATAGTAATAATACAATATTTACTTGAAATAAATGCTTTTATATTAGAGAGGCCTGAATCCTAAAACAGTAAACAAAATACTGTCAATTCTTGTATCCAATGAAATGAAACCAAGAATGAAGAGCAAATAGTTTCTTTTTATCCATTCCTTTCATTTTCTGTTTTCTACTTTTCTTTTTCCTTTGGCACTACTGGTGCTTGAAATTGCTACGGCTCTAACCACTTTAGATTATTTTTCAGGCCAAGCCTCCCTTGAGCAATGATCTCTTACCTATGGCTTCCACATCGTGAGATAACAGGAAAATTACACAATATCTAGCTTTCTTTGTTTTTGTAGTTTTTTTACGATTTTTTTGTCAAAACCGTCTATGATATCAGTCTTCTAAATCTCTGCCTCCTAATTAGCAAGGTATATTTCATCTTAAGCTTGGGAGCAGACTAGATTTTAATGTAAACATTCAATATTTACTTCTGTTTTCTAGATATCATTAAATTATATTGCGGTTAGTATGGATCTTTATGATGTTGTAAGAACACACATAATTCCCTTGAAACCTTTTTCCAATTTATTTAAATATTTCTATTATACATCACAAATATGACATTAATATTTCACAAGTATCGTACGGAGACTTCAGTTACTTTATTTTGTGACATATTAACACCAATATAATTTTATCAAGTCTATATGAATATACAATATTTGCAGATACATTATTTAGAGAATTAATTCATATTATTTACTTTTAATATTTTTGGGTAAGTACTTGGGTTCAAATTCAGAGCCTTGCATTTGCCAGGCAGTCACCTTACCACTTGAATCATGCCGTATCAAGCAATTTTTGCTTTGTTTTTGATATAGAATCTTGCATTGTTTATTCCTAAGCTACCTATATACTGAACTTCCTAGTTGCAAGTCCAGTAATAGGTAGAATGACATCCACACATTGGCACACCGAGATTTTATTGATTGAGATGGAGGTGTCTTGTATGTTTTCCAGTTTGACCTTGAACTGCGACTATCCACGTTTCTATTTTCAGAGTAGCTAGGATTATAGGTATAAACCACCTCATTTGGCTTTTATTATTTATGTTTACGAAAAGTCTGAAAGTATGAGAAAATCATCTAGAGTTTACTGCTATACCCAGATTCTAGGTTATACATTTGGTTGTTCTTTCACAAACTGTTTTGTGACAAACTGTATTATATAGCGGTATGGTACATCAATAATGCAAATATATATTGCTAATGCCATTTCAAACAGCTGTGATGATCTAATTTCTACGTGTGGATTTGTTTCCTGGGAAAACATCTTGAGTACATAGGCCAAAAATTTGATAGTCCTAACAAGCAAAAATTTGCTTCCATTATGATCAGCAGTTTGCAAAGAGTGGTTCCATGACTGTAGAGGACACTGATCACAGGGGAATTCCCTGCTGTGACCCTAAAATAAATCTGCTCTTTTCAAACTAGCAGAATGGTAAAAATTTGTCAAAATTATTATATGGGAACTTTCTTGATCTGATAAAGAGTATTGCATTAGAATGAAAGTATTCCCAGTTGCTCCGAAATCAGGCAAAGATGTCATCCATTTCTATTCAAACACATAGAAAGCATTTTTGCTAATATAATGAAGCAAAATACAAAATTCTTGTTAAATAGCTTTTATTCATATTATATAAAGAACTCTTAAATACATGAATCATACAATAAATAACCCAATTAAGCAGATACATAGAAAAGGCAAATAAGCACATCAAAAACCCATACATTACAATACTGTTGTAGAAATTCTTCCAAATGGGTTCAGATAATGCTTTTTGCAATGTAACGAATGTTAGTAATTTCACTATCTTGAGACTTAAAAATAATAATTTAAAGGGAAATACATAAAGAACTTCAGAATTCATGGAATTCTTGTTTCATGTTCTGTGCATAATACTTCACAAAAGGTATATTTTTTGGGGGGGATCCTTTCTTGGGGCCTGAACTCTGGGATTGGATGCTGTCCCTCAGCTCTTTAGCTCAAGGCTAGCTCTCTACCACTTGAACCACATGCTACTTCCAGCTTTTTTTTTCTTTTTGCTTATGTGGTGCTGAAGAATAGAACCCAGGGCCTCAGGCATGCAAGGCAAGTGCTCTAACACTGAGCCACCTTCCCAAGGTATATTCTTTAATTCTAGAAAACACTAATATTTTTATGTGTTTACAGGAAAAACAACAACACATGACAACTCTAAGAAACATGTCCAATGTCACCCAGCTAGCACAAGAGTTTTAGATATTAGTATAGTCACGGGGTTTCCAAATCATGAATTGAATCTGAGCCCTGGATTCTGGTTCTGCTCAGTCTCAATTGTCATTTACACATCACCCTTCAGAAACACACCAATTCTCCTCGTCCCTCCATTTCTGCATTTTTAAAATGAAGATAACATTCTTCCAACCCTAGATGATGAGATAGGTAACACCATCAGATGACACAGAACACATATTTGCATTATTGTGATTTATCCAACAATTGTTGAATAGTTTCGATAAAAATCTATGAAAAATTATCTTACAGCTTTTA
Source organism: Dipodomys merriami (assembly GCF_024711535.1). Taxonomy (NCBI): domain Eukaryota; kingdom Metazoa; phylum Chordata; class Mammalia; order Rodentia; family Heteromyidae; genus Dipodomys; species Dipodomys merriami. Next base: position 1,695,205 of record NW_027206024.1, read on the forward strand.
TAAAAATCTCAACCACTCACAATAAAAAATATTTAAAAAATCTCAACCATAATTTTATTGGCTTAACACCTTGCTTGAAAGTGTATCCCAAATACCAACAGAATTTACCGTAATTTTTCAAGTTGATAAATCAACTCAATCCTCCTCTTCTCTTGAGAAATAAATTCTCTTTATGAGCTCCTCACATTCTGACACATAGCTATGAAGTGCAATTTCATGAGCCCATTATCTCTCATTTTCACCTCATTGAAATCTGCTTGACAAAATTGTCCTGTTACAAAGCTGGTTGCAAAGACTTTCCTGTGATTTCCCCAAATGATGGTAGTCATTTCTGTAAGTGACTTCGTAAACATTTTAAGGCAATTGAGGAAGGAAATTATAGCAGAAAGTTCCACAGGAAATATCTTGAAATTTGTATTATAATCTTTCTTCCTTTTTCTTGTCTCTTTTTCTCAGGAGAAGGGATTGAACTCAAGGCCTCAAACTTGCTGGATAATTGCTATTGAATCATATACCTAGCACTTTGTTTAGCTTTAGATTGATTTTCAGATAGTTTCTTATTAACTGCCGAGGCTAGCCTCAAATCATGACCCTCCTACTACTGCCTCTCTTATAACCATGTGGCACCATTGTGTTTTAAGTATTGAAGTCCCAGTATTATACTTTTACCATACCAACTGCAAACCTCCTATACATTCCAGATTCTAGCTCATAAGTAGTTAGAATTATTGACATGTACCTGTATACCAAGCTGAATTTTCTTAAAAAGTAATCTTCAGTAGCTCTGCTAACAAAGAACTATTCATTCACTTCTCTTTAGTCTCCACTTCTCTGCCTCTGTAACTTCTTTCTCATTTTTCTCCTCACTGAATCAGGCAAGTTTGTGATAACTTCAGTTTTGTTAATGTTTTCAAAATATTCCTTGTTAGTCTAAATTCTTCATTCCTCATGTTCTATATCATAGTGATTTTCCATACCAAAAATATTTGTCTCAGCTAGGAGAGGTGACTGATGCCTGCAATCCTAGTTACTCTGGAGGCTGAGATGTAAAGATTTTGGTTGGAAGCCAGATAATATTTTCTATCTAAAAGGAACCTGGGTGCCTCCTAGAAACATAAAAAAATATTTCATATTTGTTATAATAACAGCTTACAAATTTAAAGTTATTCACTTGAGAAGCTTAATAGAAACAAGGAAGCAAACATGAATTTCTCTCAGGAAATCCAAGTCATTCATTACAACCCTTACTTGATTTGTGAAAGAGATGAAATCTCATTCAGAAAACATAACTAGGTTCCATTGTTACATTCTCATTTCTGTCTTTATCAAGATGATTCAGAGGAAACAGTCCTAAACAGATATGAGCCTGGAACATATTGTAAATGCCAGCATTGAATGATCTCTCCATGGTTAGAAAGAAAATCTTCACAAATTTTCATGCACCTGAACAACTCATACTATTGCTTCACTCTGAGCCTGGATGAGTTTTCCCATTTGTCCTTCTCTGGCACTGCTTCTATGTCAGGTGTGTGTCTTTCATTTTATTCGGCCGAAGTGGACTCTTATTTCTGCTTGCAAACATTCTGAGAAGCTTTTGCCAGGCCACAAGTATTACAGATAAAATTTTCATCCCATATTCTCCTCTCACAGTTCTCCTGTCATGAAAAGCTGTTTACTGAACAAAATGGAGCAATGATTGCACAGTGATATAAACCTGAGCAAGCATTATCACACTAGTCATAACACCAGAAAAGAACAAGTAGAGGAATCATTATCTGAGTATCACCAGTATCAAATTACCTATTGCTCCACATGTTTAATTGGGACAACTAATAGATGTTTTGCTAGCTGCCAGTGGCTCACACCAGCAATCATAGTTACTCAGGAGACTGAGGTCTAAAGACTGTGGTTTAAAATGAGCCCAAGATAGAAAGTCCATGAGATTCTTACCTCCAATTAACTACCATAAAGCTGGAAGTGATACTGTGGTTCAAGTGGAAGAGTGCTAACCTAAAGGTTAGCAGCTCAGGGACAGCACTCAGGTCCCAAAACCAGCACACACACAAAGATAGATGCTTCTAGTTCCTGGCCATGTTCTTGTTTATAATGCTTCTTTTGGTGAAGATTTTGTAAATCAAATAATCTTGAAGCAAAGTAATAGCTATGCTGTCTTGGGCTTGTAGTCCTCAGCTTCATCTTCCTTGCCTGTACAATGAACAAATTTCTTTGCCAAACTTGTGCAGTGGGAGAATCCAGTCATAATATTCAATGTACATGCGTGAAAATGTGAACACGTAAACGGAGGGGTTGGGGTTGGGTGAGATAGAGAATAATGATCAAATTGATGACATCGATCAAGATGTACTCACAAACCGACATATTAAATTAAAACTCCTTTGTACACTACTTATGTATGATTTTGTAAGTAGAAAAAAATAAAACCAGTGCTTTTGTGCAACCCACACATCTTAGGTATAGATTGCTCAAAGCTGTTTCTTTTAAAGTATACAAGACAGAGAAGAGTGGAACAAATAAATTCCAGAATACAATTGATCAACTCTACCCCAACGTTGACATCAATAGTGATGTTGTTCATACACCCTTGATTTCATGCACTGAGAATACATATCCTCCCATCCCCCAATCCTGGGTTTAAATTCAGGGCCAAGATTCTGTCCCCCCCCCACACTCATAGCTAATGCTCTAACATTTGACCCACAGATCCAATTCAGGCCTTTTGTTTAATTAGAGATGAGTCTCATGGATTTTCCTGCCCAGACTGACTTCAAATCATAATCCTCAGATCTCAGGCTCGGTATATAGGTGTCAGCCATCAGTACTCAGCTTGAGAACTCACTTTTCCACTGTAATTCTCCTTCCCAAAACTTCATAGCCCCAATCTTGGGAGAAAAGATTCAGACAGTCCCCAATTGAAGAATATTCTATAGAATCTCCTGTCCCATACACCTAAAATGGGAGAAACGCTATCTCTCTCCCTTTGATGAAAAAATAGATGTTAGATTATTATATGATAATAATAGTAGATTTTATTATAATGCTCTCAATATCTATTCCCATCCCCATTGATACCAGGCTTGGTTGTAGAACTTACTTTGACAAATGACATGTGAGAAGTGATGGCATGTGTCTTTTCTGAGCTTTAGCCCTGTGTTTTTCACTCTTTGCATCCCCTGGGAACCTCCAGCAGTCAGTCTGGATCACAGAATGGACACCATGCTGAGTGGAAGTGGATATTGAATAGGCTTTGTAGCATGAGAGAGAGTAATCAAAATTGTAAAGTATTGCGTCCTTGGGGTTGGTTTCCCCAGTAAAATTAAGCTCACATTGAGGTCCCAGCTCTAGGTAGTCTAGGTCTCTTTCTCTCTATTCCCTCCCACTTCCTTCTCATTCTTCCTGAATATTTGCTCTTTCTCCTCAGGTGACACCAATTCTTGAGTCTCCTTATCCTAGAACCTGGTTTTAGGGTTAAACATTGTGGCTTTCTGTTTTACATTTTCTCTTAAGTGTTTCTTCACTTTTGTATTTCTGGAGTTTTCAGCCAGAAGCTCCCAAGTGTGATGGATCTTCAGATAAAAACCCTCTGCCAGGAAGTGGCGCTGTAGCTCAAGTGGTAGAGCGCTCGCCTTGAGCTGAAGAGCTGAGGTACAGCGCCCAGGCCCAGAGTTCAAGCCCCACGACCGACAAAAAAAAAAAACAAACCCCTCTGCCAGGCCTGAGAAGGTGGCAGAGTGGTAGAGTGTTTGCTTTGCATGCATGAGGCCCTAAGTTCGATTCCTCAGCCCCACATAAGCAGTAAAAGCTGGAAGTGACACTGTGGCTCAAGTGGGATAGTGCTAGCCTTGAGCTGAAGAGTTCACGGACAGGGCCCAGGCCCAGAGTTCAAGCCCCAAAACCGACCAAAAAAATTTTTACATGAAGTAAGCCTGGCCCAAAGAAGCATAGGTTTCTCTTATTATCAATAATTAGTACATGTCTGAGACAAGCAGAATCTGTCAGATAAGTTGATGTTAGGTGAAATGAGCCCCAAGATAAGAATTCAATTTTTTTCTTTCTTTTCATATTTATAAATGATTTCTTTGTTGCTTTGCATGTCCCTCCCCCACGGTATGCCCCCTGTGTTCACTGCACTTGATGTTGGCATACTTTGTGCAGGGGAAGTGAAAAAAACAAATTATTTAAATTGGGATACAGGTGGATCCATTGCAGCAATGAGATGTGCAAGACGTTATGTTGAAAAACGAACTTTACAACTTTGGTAGGAGGGGGGTCTGAGGAGGAACCATGGGGTGGGGTCGGGGAGTTGGGAAGGGATAGGAAGGGGAATCAAAGGAGGCCGCCACAATACTTGATAAGGTATGTACTCATTACCTTGCCCATGTACTTGTAACCCTTCTGTATGGTATTTACACAATTTTAAAAAATAAATTCCTCTGCCACATCTGCCTTGTTTGCTTTCACTCCCCTCATGTTGGCATACTAGGAGGCAAGAATAACATGAAGCTCCAGAAACATTTTGGATAGAAAAAGAAACCACCGCATGGGAAGTGAAGGGTGTATTACAAGAGATTGGAGCTGAACACAGGTAGAAGGTATCACAGCTTCATCCTCAGCTGTCTTCTGAATCATTGCCCTGTTACCAGCTGTAAGCCTTTGCTCTAAAATCTATGTGGCGAATTCTGCAATTCTTACTGAATCATCCACACACAGAGACTTAGTTAGGCATTCAGTATGACATAAAATATACATTTCTTAAATCAGAGAAATCTGTACCAAAGAAAATGTGAAGAAAGAACTTCATTTAATCAGGTTCACTTCATTTTTACATGCTTATAATTTGACTGAGAGAACAATATCAAATTCTCTTAGCCTTCACAAAATCAAAATATCCAAGCAATGCACCACTGTAATTTAAAAAAAAAACGTTTTACTAAAGTGAGTATTTGGAATGGGAAAATTCAAATATTATAAAACTTAAAAATTGATCAAATACCAAAAGAAAAAAAATACATTGATCAATAATGAAATACCAATTTGTTTAGTAAATAAATAAAATGTTTGAGATTCTTATCCACATAGGAAATACATAGGAAAGTAAATAGGAAAGTCACTGAGATCCCATCTTACACAACAGAATAGCTATCACCAGGCAAATAAACAAACTCCTGGAGAGATTGAAATAAATCAGGAACTGTGTTTGGTGGTGTGGCATTATAAACTAGTGCAACCCATATGGAGATCATGATGGAAATTTACAAAAAAGACACATATCTTGAAGACCATTATTGCAAATTGGATCCATACTGAAAGAATATAAATCAATATGAACATACATGTTCATGGCAGCAATATTCATAGCCACTAAGCTGTGTAATCAACGTGGATCTTCCATAAGGAAAGAATAAAAAAATGCACCTTTCATAGCTATAAACATGTTTTGGCATATAAGAAAAGTGGATGTTCCTATTATACCATTGATAAATATTTTTGGATAGATACCTAATCCTAATTTCACTGGGTTTTGTGGTATTGTGTTTTTTCTTTAATGAAGGACTTCCGTATTGATTTCAGAGCAGTAACAATAGGATGAAAATATTATATAAAATGTGCATATTAGATAAAAATTTAAATACATCAGTGACCACATACAGATCATCATATAGAGTTTATAATTTTAAGCAATTTTAAGAATGCAACAGTAGGGGGAAAAGACAATGTTAGAAGCTTAATAACAAATATAGAGATATGTAAAAATACAAAAAAAATGGTGGAACTAATTAGTGTTAACAGTAACACAACATTTTCCTCAAGATTTAAAAATGAAACTATTAAAATAATACTTAATAACATCAAATAACTATGGCATGGAAGCAAATATAGCATAGACATATTTTCCCCAATATTTGTTTTATTTTTTAACAAATGGATTAAAGCAAAATGTAATTACATGTCTGAAGTTGATAACACTTTCAAGTGTCATTGATTGAATCCAGCAAAGGAAAGTAACCGACAAGTACAGGGTAAGAACAACCTCGGTTATGGAAGAAGATACTTAGTAGAACTTGGTGAGGAAAGAATGTTCTTTTTCCTCATCAAAATAGGACAGCTACTTTTTGAGAGAACACTTGTAATGTAGTCAGAGCAGTGGAGTTACTAATTTAGGTAGTAATTTACTACTTTTATTCCCTAATCTTGTGATATGATTCCCAAATTATGTGAGTGATCCTAGATTTTCTGAGCCCTTTTTCACCTAGAGTTTCTAATTGCTCCCCATGCCAATGATTCTTCTGCTACTCTCATTTCTTTTTGTTTCTCAACTCAAATCCTGAGACCTTTAGTTTCATGAGAAAGAGCTGAAGAATTATGAGGATGGCCTGGTGTCTGAGGTAACATCCACTCCTGTTCGGAGGATCTGGGGAAGGACCACCACGTGGGCCTCATAATCAGATATTAATTGACCGCTTTGGAAATGGAGAAACTCACTCCCTCAGGCAGAATCTGTCATTCCTTGACTTTCTCTGAAGGGATTTGGTAATAGGGAACAATTCAGAGAATGAGCTTTCCCATCACCCACCACAGCCTTGTTAGAATGAACAGGATCAAAATTAAAAGTGCCCTCAGTTCCCATAGAGCTATTCAAAAGCCAAGAGATCATACATTCCTCCTCATCAGGGATCTTCTGGTAGGAATAGAATCTGGGCAAAGTTTAAGATGGAGATAAAATGAGCCTGGGCCTAAGAAGGACACAAAAGAATGACCCTCTCTTTGACTACAAGTGAGTTGTGTAGTGAGACATGACAACTTCCTTCATATATGAAATTCACTAGGTGAGTTATATCACTGCCACTTTGCAGGAGATCAGTGTCCCCAAAGGAGAAGTTGTTAAATGTTGTGACTGCCAGTTTGCTCTCTAAGCTGTTGTCTCTCCCACCCCTTCCCATGTCAGGAATGCATTGCTTCTTTTAGGCACTCAACTACTTGTCCTGACTCTTAAGCAGGAATACTGTAGGCTATTCTTTTGCCAACCTCTTGCATTTGAGGTAGAATAGGCCCATGCACTGCTCATGCCAAAGAGTAAATTCAAGAAGGTGAGTATAAGCTCATATTTGCATCGAAAAATAATCATATTGAAAGAATTAAATGAAATTAATAATTGAGAGATTTAGGGTTTATAGCAGCTAAATTTAAGTAATTATTACTAACACATCTAGAATCATGGATTAGGAAGAGAACAGTGAATAGTTTCAATATAATTTGCAAAAGATACACCATAGTCATAACAGGAGATGAGAGTGTGAAGGAACTATTGGCATAGTTCCAGTAACTATCTTAGGAGTGACATTGCATAGGAGGCTTTTAGAATAATATCTAAAACAGAGGAACTTGCTTGGCACTGGTGGCTCACCCCTGTGATCCTAGCTACCCTGGAGGCTGAGATCTGAGTATTATGATTCAAAGCATGTCCAGACAGAAAAAGCCAGAAGTGGTATATGGCTCAAGTTGTAGAGCACTAGCATTGAGCTCAGGGACACTGCCTAGGCCATGAGTTCAAGCTTCTGGATCAGAAATACAACAACAACAATACAATAATGATAAAAAGCAATAAAAGAATGACTTAAAGATATGTGATGGAATAAGGCTGATGTGTAAATGTTTATGAAACCTACAAGAATACAAAATTTGGAGGCAAATGATATCTATTTATGACTAATCAAGGATGCAAAGCAAATGTCAAATTACTCTTCTCAAAAACTTCAAACTTGGGCTGGGTTGGTGGCTAAGTGGTAGAATGCTTGCCTGGCATGCATGAGGCCTTGGGTTCTATTTCTCAGCGCCACATAAGTTGAAAAACCAGAAGTGGAGCTATGGCGCAAGTGGTAGAGCACGAACCTTGAGCTGAAGAGGTGAGGGACAGCGCCCAAGCCCAGAGTTCAGGCCCCATGACTGGCCAAAAAAAACAAAACAAAACAAAACAATAAAACTAAACTAAATTTCCAAACATAACTTTTCTCATAATTGAGGAGAGGCTTCTTTTATAGGAATTCTCCTTATGTAGCTTAAGGTGATCAGAACTTCAGTAGAATTTTCCTGTTGAGATGTAATGTGCCTAACTGTACTGAAGCTAATCATGGCTAGGAAAGTATGGACTGATATGTTTGTTGTATTTTTCCTCATAAATATATAATATTCTCAGGTATTTTATGAAATATATTTTATAATGAACAATATATTATACATTATATATAATATATTAAATATATTATAATATAACATATATATTAACAGACTTCCTAATTTTAGTTAGGAACAAGCAACATATTAAAAGAAAAATGCTTGAATCTCTGAGTAATTTCTCTACAAAAGGACAATTCCACGTTTCATTCTTATTACCCAAAGACCAACATAGGAAAGCGATGCCCATGGAGGTGGTTCCCTGGATTTTGGAAACTGTTATTGCATATATATATATATATATACATGAAATATTGTTTTATACTAGTGAATATATCTAAAACTATAATAACAGATAAATAAGTGAACACCTATGTGCACACACACTCAATCACTTTCAAATATAAGAATTTCTTTTCTGTGCTGCCTATTCACCTACAGAGAGAGTACATGAGTTGCCATTGAATTGTCCTGGAAGTTCTTTATCTGGCTACTCTAGCTTCACATCCTTTGTTCTGTAAGTAGTCAGATGTTATGTGTTCAACATACTTGTTACAGGCAAAAGTATCCACCCTGACATACAGAGAAACATGGATTTCAGAAATGCCACAAATAAGTGTGAAGTACACAGCACTTTTCATAATTGAATTGATTACATATTTATTAGAAAGCTCATAAGAAAAAATATTCAGTGTAGGATGAAACACTTCAGAAAACTACAGTTTAAATTACGTATAACTGGGTGGAGGTAGCTCATGCCTGTAATATTTGCTAATCTGGAGGCTGGAATATGAGGATCACAGTTCAAAGCCAGGTTGAGAAAAGTCCCCGCGGGACACTTATCACCAATTAATCACTGAAAACTAAAATTGATTCTGTGGCTCGAAGTTGTAGAGAGCTAACCTTGAGCAAAAGACATCAGGATTAGTGCCCAGGCTCTGAGTTCAAATTCTGAAATAGATAAGAAATAAAATAAAAAATAAATTACATATAATTTTTTACCAACTCTGTAAAAGGAAAATAGGATATGACACAAGGCAACATAAGACTTCAAATTACAAAGTTCCAGGGCATTTCCTCACTCTTGAAAACTAGGAGTAATCCATATCAAGAAAAAAGATAAACAATTTATACCAAATTTCAAAATATATTATACAAAGTAAATGCAATAAACATGCATTCCACAGTCTAGTAACATCATATTGTATAAAGAATCTGATTAACTGATTCATGAAAACCAATACTATGCAGTTAAAACATCCAATATCTCAGGTGTCAACTTTGCAAAATACTTTCAATCTATGATGTCTGTTTTGTATATTTTCCAGCCCTATCCATCCCACAATGGCAGAAAGCTCTTCCTGAGAAAGTCCAGAGACCTGTCTACTGTGAGTGCTCAATGTAGACCAGTTTCCATTCTCTATTATTTGGGCATGTGATAGACTGAATATCTGATAACTTGGAAAAGGCACAATTTGGGACTGGCTTCCAGCTATGTTTGGGCCAAGGGATAATTGACCTTACCAATTTCTTAAATTTTAGGTCATCACATACTCACTTCGTAGCCCTTAAACATTAAAAATACCTATCCATATAAGTCTGCATTACATACTTATTACTGTTTTTCTTCATTTGTCATGTTTTACATATTTGTGTATCCCAGTGTTTGTTCTGTAATATTCATTCTCATGGTTGTTATCACTGAATACGTGTAATTATTTCTGTTTTTTCTCTCCAGCTCTGTTTTTTCTTTAATTCAAGTCCTTAATAGCATCCTGTCTACTGACAACTAGCCACTGATTTTATCAAACTAAAAAGAACCCAAAGTGAGCTTTGATCTTTATATACATACCTATTCCTCATTACTATTTAATTAAGTGATAACTCTTCTAGTTGTCTTGTCAAAATACCTGGCAGTCATTTCAGACTTACATACTTTTCACACGTCATATTTAATCTATGACCAGGTTTCAACAAATTAACTCACAGAATATTTTAGGAACCATACATACATAAAATATGTGTGCTAGTACTATGAATTAAATTCAGAGCCTAGGTTCTTTTACTTTTCTTTTTTGCTTAGGCTGGCAGGCTTCCATTTGAACCACAGCTCAACTTTTAGCTTTTTGGTTCTCAGTTGAAGATAAGTGTGTCGTGGTCCGTTTAACTAGTCTAGCTTGAAACTCTGATCCTCTGTTTTCAGCTTTCTAAATAGCTAGATTTAAAGGAATGCACCACTAAAACCACCCCTATTATATTTGAATGAAAAATAAATTTAAAGAATGAATATTTCATGGGACCTATGTTTCTTTGGGCTTGGCTAACTTCACTTAATATAATTTTTTCCATCTTTCCATTTCCTAACAAATGAGGCAATGTCATTCTTTCTGATAGAGGCATAGAATTCCATTCTGTATATATACCACATTTTCTTGATCCATTCATCTACTGAGAGGCATCCCATGGTTTCCCTTATTTGCAATATCTAGTATATGTATGAGTCAAGCAGAAAAGGTCAGATAAGGTGATGTTAGGAAAATGAACCCTAAGATATGTATTCAAATGTTTTTTTTTTCTTTCATGCATTTGTTTCTATCGCATTTATATGATTATTTCTTTGTTGCTTTTTATGTCCCTCCCCCACAGTATAACCTCTGCTTTCACTGTATTTGATATCAGTATAATTTGTGGAGGGGAAAGGGAAAAACAAGTCGTTTAAATAAGGATAAAGGTGGACCCGTTGCAACAATGAGAAGTACAAGTTGTCATGTCGAAAACGAACTTTACATCTTTTAAGGGGGGGAGGATTAGATAGGGGGTGGGGAGAGGCTGGGAAGGGATGGGAAGGGGAAACAAAGGAGGAGGCTACAATGCTTGATAAGAAATGTACTCATTATCTTGCCCATCTAATTGTAACCCCTCTGTACAGTATTTTCACAATAAAAAAGAATGAATATTTCTAATATTTTCAAATCAGTATGTTTTCATTTACACCAAAACACATTGCCTTAAATGTTTTTTGTTATTCCAGCTCTCTTACCAAGAAAGGAAAGGAAAAATTCACAACCAAAGATGCTCTGAATGTATAAATATTCAAGCCTGCAAGCCACAATTTCTTTGCTGGGAAATAACAAAGGATGATATCGTCTAAGGCAAAGCAGGAGAAAATGCTCTTCACTGAAATTACTAGAAGTTGATGAAGATGAGGAGGAGCAACTTTATCCAGAAAGTATTACAGTGGTTGTTGTAGTAGGATGACTCTAGTGGATAAGTGTAGCCAATCTTAGAGGTTGTTTATAGCGATAGGGAGAATATTTGAAGGTGCATATGTGATTACAAAGGAGAGCTTTCTTGAAGATATATGTTTGTAGCATAGTTTGTATACTGTTGAGAAAGAGGAAAGATAGGGATGTTGACATAGCAATATTCATATCAATGTAAAAACAATCTAGAGAATATAGATTCTACAAAGAACCAAAGGAATCCAGAGATACATCTATTTTCCATACAATTGTTCCAACGGAATAAAGACCAACATGGTTTATTTAAAGTAAGAATTAGTCTAATGTCTGCACACTCACACTTAACAAATATTTATTGTAAACTTACTGATTGTATTCTTGGTAGACTTTCTTATTGTTGACAGACAAAAATTGCTTGAGTGAGACACAGGAATCTTAAGAAAGACTTATAGATAAAGGACATAGTGTGATAGAAGAGGAAACCATGGTAGGAAAATGAAACTTACTTTTTGTTGGTCACAGGGCATGAAGTCAGGGCCTGAGTACTGTCTCTCAGCTCTTTGGTTCAAGGCTAGCACTTTACCTCTTTGGGGCAGAGTATCACTTCGGGTTTTTCGTTGATTAGCTACAGACAAATCTCATAGTCTTTCTTCCCAGGCATGTTTAGAACCATAATTCTCAGATTTCAGCCTCATGACTAACTAGGATTATAGACGTGAATCACTAGTATCCACCACCCCACAAACTGAAACTTTTGAGCTTCTAGTGAGTTCAATCAATTTTCAGTGAAAACCTCAAAAAGTGTGGTCAGGAAAGACTTCATAGAATGGTTCTTTCAATATGATTGATCTTCAGTACAAATCATATCTTGTTGTCACCTCTTGGCATCAGCAGAGCCTGGGTCTATTCTATCACAAATGTAAAAGACTAGCAAAAGGATAGCCTATGGTATTTCTGCTTAGGAGTCAGGACAAGTAGTTGAATGCAGGAATGAAGCAATATGTTCCTGGCATAGGAAAGCGTGGGAGAGACAACAGACTAGAGAGAAAACTGGTGGACACAACATTTAACCCCTTCTCCTTCGAGGAAAATGACCTCCTACAAAGTGGCAGTAACACAATTAACCTACTGCATTTTCTGATATGAAGGAAGGTGTCATGTCTCACTAAACAACTCACTTATAGTCGAAGAAAGGGAAATTCTTTAGTGTCCATCTTAGGCCCAGTCTCAGTTAATCTCCATCTTAGACTTTGTCCAGTTTCTATTCCCACCAGAAGGTCCCAGATGAGGTCCTGTGGGAACTGAAACCACTATCAGTTTTGGATCTGTTCCTTCTGTTAAGGCTGTGGTGGGTGGTGGGAAAGCTCATCCTCTGAATTGTGCCCTAGTTCCAAATCTCTTCAGAGAAAGTCAAGGAATAACAGATTCTGCCTGAGGGAGTGAGTTTCTCCATTTCAAAAGAGATCAGTTAATATCTGATTCTGAGGCCTAGGTGGAAGTCCTTCACTAGATCCTCTAAGCTGGAGTGAAAGTTAGCACAGACTCCAGGCCACCCTCACATTTCTCCATCTCTTATGAACAAAAAGATTTACAGGAGTTGAGTTCATAAACATGGAAAAATGATAGTAGTAGAAAAATCATGCCCAGTGGGAGGAATTAGAAATTCTGGGTAAAATTGAGGTCACAAAATCTCCTAGGATCACTCACGTAATTCGGGAATCACATCATAAGATTAGAGAATAAACATAATAAATCACTGTCTAAATTAGTCACTCTATTGTTCTGACTACAAGTGTTCTTTTAAAAGCTAGGTGTCCTAGATCTAAGTTGATAAGGAAAAGAAAGCACATTCTTTCCTCACAAACTTCTACTGAGTATCTTCATCCATAGCACAGGTTGTTCTTACTCTCTACTTTTTTGTTACTTTTCTTTGTTGGATTCTATCAATGATATCTGACAGTGATAACATCTTCAGATATAACTATATTTTATTTTAATCCATTTGTTATGAAATTAAACAAATTATGAGGAAAATCTTTCTATGGTAAATTTTCTTCCATGACCTACTTATTTGATATTATTAAGTATTATTTTTATAGTTTCATTTTTTAAAATTTGAGCAAAATGTTTTGTTAAATTAACACAAATCAGTTGCACATTTTTCGTATTTTTTCCGTGTCTGTATATGTGAAAATATATCTTGATCAGCACCCCATATGTTTTCTTCATCTTCTTTCCTCCCTTCCCACACAAACACAGATATCTTCAATCACATCAACATTTTTGGCCATATTCTCTCTCCTTCACAGTTCTGATCCTTCTGTGAATTCCTGCTATTACATATACAAAATACAGATCCTGTTTTGTCTTTTCATAAACATTTTAAGTGTATTTTATGTTTTGGAATGAGTTTCATCAGTGTACACCAAATATGCATATACTTCATTCAACTTGACCATGCAGATGAATGTTTTTCTAACATTCATCCATCTTCTACCATTCAACAGTTTCTGATGTGTCTTATTTTATACTTTCTTCATTTAGCTTTTCAAGATAATTTCTTATTAAGCTTCTAACATTATCTTTTTCCCAATTGTTGCCTTCTTAACATTGCTTCAAATTATAAAATATATGATCGTCCTGTATGTGTTCACTAATATATTTAAATTTTGGTCTAATATTCATCTATTATAGGATATCTTTAACCTGTTGTAACTGCTCTGAAAATCAATAGGGATGTTCCTCACAAATGCAAAAGCATAATGCCATAAAAGCCCATGAAATTAGTATTAGGTGTATATCCAAAAATACGTTGCAATGAAACAGTAGAAGAATTCACTTCTCTTACATCTGAGAATATGTTTATAGCTATGAACAGCACATTTTCTTTATTCCCTTTACTGGTACACCTAGGCTGATTGCAGATCTTGGTTGTTATGAATACTGCTGCCATAAACACGGATGTTCATGTTGAATCATATTCCTTCAATATGTATCCAAGTTATTTGTAAAGGTCAATAAAATATGTGGGGTTTTTTTTGGTATTTTGTAAATCTCCATTCTGAGCTCCATATGGCTTGCACTAGTTTACAATTGCCACACAACTAACCACAGTTCCTGATTTATTTCAACCTCTCCAGGATTTGTGTTTATTTGTTTGAGTGGTTATAAATATTCTGGTGTGTAAGATTGGAGCTCAGTAATTTTTGATATGTGGATAAGAATTTCAAATATTTCATTTATTTATTAAACATTTACATTTGTACTTCATTCCTGATCAGTGTCCTTTTTGGTATTTGATCAAATTTTAAGTTTTATAATTTGTGATTTTTTCCCATTCCAACTATTAACATTAGTTAAAAAATTATTACAGTGGTGCACAATTTACTAAAATCAAGTGATTGTACATTTATAACACTGGTTTTTTGTTTGTTTGTTTGTTTACACCCAGGCAATTATTTCAATAAAGATGTTGAACTTCTTTCACTAGAAAAGTAGATTGAAAGGATAGTATCTCATATTAGTGCTAAGATAATCTCAAATAACAGTCACTGCGTAGGCCCTAACAATTGGGCAAAGTAAAACACATTAACACAGCACAAATTGCATTTAAAGAGATCAAAAGACTTCATAAAAGATGTTTTAAAAAGGCACCAACTTCATCAAGCTAATGGTGAAGTTCACAAGCAGACCATAGGAATCTGGTCATCAAGAAGATGAAGGGATAAAAGTATACAGAAGGACAACTTTAGAACGTTGACTAAGAATTTGTGGAGGGGGGAAAACCACTAGATACAAAATCTCAATGCTGAAAGGAAGAAGTGTTTTACCCTAAAACTCAGGTGTGTCTGTTTCTCTCACACCACACACACACACACACACACAAACACAAACACACACACACACACACACACACATACACACACACATACACACACACACACACACACACACACACACACACACACACACACACACACACACACACCTCGTGTACACATAGAAATCCAGGAGCAGCTGTATCTGGGACAACAAAGCTTTTTTCTTCCTGCTATCAGATAATCAAACATGGTAGTGCAGTTGGCTCCACAGCCACCCTACATTTGAGCAGGAGGAGGGAAAGGATGCCTTAGACTGCAGCACAGCCTTGTGTATCCCTGGCTTTCTGTGTAAGAATGAAGTTCGTGGTCCCATAGGCATGGGTGGCCAAGGTGAAATAGGTGTACACTTTGTCTGGAGGATGGCACACCATGAGCCTTGCATGCATGGCGAACCAGTTGTGGGAAGCCCTGTGAGCATCTCCATAATGACCTCTCAATGGCATGGAGTTGACACTGTACTTGGATGTGGCAGGAGGCAGGAGGACAGCTGGAATCCAGAAGGTGGAAGAGGAACAGGAGTGAATGGGCCTTTCTATGGAGAATCCTAAGGCAAGCTAAGGAAGTTCCCAGCTCACACATGACAGCCACCATGCTGGTCCCCAGAGCACACACCTAGTCTTGTCAATGGCAGAAATCCAGATCTACAGGTGGAACGTCCCCAGTGGCCCTTGTCCTGGCTGGGCTGGAACAGCACCAGCCAAGAATGTTTCCTCCACACCGCTGTGCATGGCCTCCCAGACACTGCTCTGTGGGGCAGGCCGAGGCTGTGCTGGCCATTCCTGGTGCCAGGTCCGAGACCAGTCATAGACTGAGCCCACAGCATTGGAGCTGCCCATCACAAACTTCCAGGAGGCGTCAAAAGAGGGACACTGCAGCTTGAATCCTGTGGCGTCCACCCTCCACACCCCCAGAGTTTGCCTCCAAGTTCCCGCCTTTGTTGTTGAAATTCTTCATCCACTGGTTGTCTCCTTTCTCATTGTCTGCTTTGCCAGCACTTGAGACTCCTTCCTCTCCTCACTAGACTGCCAGACTGCAGGGGATCTGCCCCAAACATCCCACCTCAAAGACACTCCCCAGACCTAGCTATCATAGGGGTGGCTGCTGCCGGAGCCACTGACCTGCCCCTCCTTCCTCCCCTCACCAGCCTCTGTCGGGGTCTACCTTCCCCTCCCCACCACCCCCAGCACCAACCCCAGTGCAGCCTCCCCCGTGTCCTACCCTCCTCTCCTCACCCCCACCCCTAGCTCCAACCCCAGCATGGCCACTGCTCTGGGAAAGCCAACTGCGTGCCCCAGGTAGCATCAAGGGTGCCACAGTGTGTGGCTGGCTGAGAGCTGAAGGCAGCAGTGTCTTTCACTTTACTTACTCATGTATTCATTATTAATTTAGTATTTAATTTTTGGATCTTATAAGTATCATTTCATTAATCCTTTGCAGAATAGCTGGAAGAAATATGGTCCCAAAATGCAGATTGTCTGTTGAATTCTTTCCAGATTCAGAGATGTTTTAGGTAGTCATAATAATAATGATTTCTCATTTCCATAGCAGAGTGCTATTCAGAAATTATTGCTTGTGCATCTGTTATTAATTATTTACAATACTTAAAACTTTTAAATTTCAAATATTACAGGAAGATCTTTGATTCATGTTGAGTGGATGTTTGTGAGTAGGTGGAGCTGTTGTATACATTCCTGTGTGTGTATGTATGTGTGTGTGGGGGGGAGTGTACATGTATTATTGAAATCACAGATATAGATGATGAGCGTTGTTCTGAACTTGTGTCCTTTTTCTGAGATATATATTGTGGTGTTTCTTTGTTGATAGTAGGCTCCGACTGCTTGCCTTTGCCTGATGTGCACTTTCCAGCTCAATTTTTCAATAAAAGCTTCTTATTGAGCATATACGGCTCTAGTATTACTTTGTCTTTAGTCTGCCATCAGTGATCATATTTTCCTCTTTAAAAATTAACAATTAATATAAATTTTATTTCCTAGTTGATTTTCCCCTTTAATTTGCATTCAGAAATATGTATTATAAGACCTTTGAGCTCTGTATTCATGATGAAAAACCATTTTGAAATTTCTCTTTAATTCTCTTGTTAGCATCAAGATCTTGAATTTTTTGTAGTTTTAGTTTAAAATACCCTCCTTTGTGATTTTGGCAGGAGGAGACAAACAATTACTGGTAACAATGACAGCAGTTTTATTTGTTAAAATATCAGATAATTCATAATTTTGAATATGTCTAGTGGCAAAGGAATATATTTGCTCAATAGATTTGCTTGATAAATCCATGCACAAAAATACCACTTGTAGGGACTGGGAAGGTGCCTCAGTAATAGACTGCTTACCTTGCATGCATAAGGCCCTGGGTTGGATTCTTAAGCACCATGTAAAGCAGAAAAGGCCAGAAGGGGTGTTGTGGCTCAAGTAGTAGAGCACTAGCCTTCGGCTGAAAAGCTGAGGGACAGCAACTAGGCCCAGAGTTCACCACCAGCAACAAAAAATAAATGAATAAAACTCAAATCAAAAACATTAATTTCAAATGTTGATTATCATGTTACTTAGGGGCAGGGTGTCAAGACATAATATACCTCTGTCCCAAAGCTTTCAGAAGGATTTCAACACCTGACAATTACTGAAAAAAAGTAAAAAAAAAAAAAGAGCTCTGCCAACAACATAGAGAATCTGCACTCAAACATAAACAGTTACTAAGAATGGAGTACTTTTTATAATATTTCTTAAGAGATTCTGGCTCTATATTAATTATCATATAAATTAACCTTTAAAAACTCCACAGATGGGTCTGAGTCTTAAGGGCCTCTAACAAAAACCAGAGGAGAGAATCATCAACCCTAATTTTTAAAATTGTTATTGTTAAGATAGTGTATACATGGGTCACTATTTTGTAAGTCACGTAATGAGTTCATTTCTTATTGGACAGTCTCATCACTTCCTTTGCTCTCTCTCTCTGCTTTTCCCTCCTGTCCCTGTTCACAAATGGTATAGTTCATTGTAAAAATAATACATACAGAGAACCATCGCTGCATTTGTTTCCCTGTTCTCCATGAACTTCTGTGGCTTCCTCACTGCCCATAAATGGATAAAAAAGAACAAAAAAATCCCTCTTGTTTCCAATTCCTGGAATTCATTTCAATATAAACATCAGTAGTTTTATGAGAGTGTCAAGGTCTGTCCACACATCCCGAACACTTATACTTCAAGCAACAATTCATAATTCCCACCAGATTCTAAGATCCAGAAAGTATTTCTTTTCTATTTCCACACAGGAAGAAGCTGAGATTCAGAAAGGGTAAGTAACTGACTGGAAATACTGGGTTGAGCATTGAAGCTCACTCTTATAGCGTACCTAATCCAGAAAGTGAGATCTTAAAACCACAGTTTGAAACCAACCTAGATTGGCATATCCATTACATGTTGATCTCCAGATAACCAGCAGACTTGTGTGTTTCAAGTGGTAGAGTTAGAATGCCACTAGTCTTGAATGGGGAACATAAAGGACACTGCCAATACGTTGTTTTTTTAACAACCAATGCTGTCCCATACAAAATCTGACACCACACACACACACACACACACACACAAACACACACACACTTTAGAAAAGATGTTAGTAATTAAATCCAAATAGTTTATTTTTTTATTTTCATATGTTTTAGAATTAGTTTTAGTGAGATTTGCCTTGGTAGTCTCTGCTGATGAGCCACAATTTGAAAACTGTTGAAATGACTACCCATATCCGGGGTCAGAGAAACATTCTCCTATTTAAGTGTTCCTCCTTTCTAGCAATGATAAATTGTCTTTCCTTGGCCCAGTTTCCACTTTGGGACTCAATATCTTAGACTTTCCTGTCTTAATAAGCAGGATTATAGGTGGCAACTATTGTACTGGACTGTATGTGACTTGGGAAAAGTGTTCAAAGTTCACTATTCAGTTGAGGTTGTTAGCACTCACCCATGATCATTCTGTGCTCAGAATTGGGAATTTTTAGGGCCAGGAATTCAGGGGAAGCACTGTGTGCTACTTCATATTTTTGATTTACTAACAGATTTCCATCCATGGTTTACTTTAAGCATTGTGTGAAGAGAATGATTGCCTCTAGGAGACAGAAGCACTGCACTAACTGTTGCTCTCAGAACACAGGAGGAAGGAAAAGAATTTCTGAATGAGCCATATAGCCTAGACACTGAGTTCTTAGAAACTCAGTCTGCCTGTTACATTCCTTTCAACCTAGAAAGTCAGAGCCTGAAGGGGCTTGTAAGTTCCATTTATATTCCAGATCATGGGACTCCCTTCCCCTCAGTCCTTCTGACCCTTTGCTTTAGGGTTTGACAGTGTGTCTTTCTTTCTTGTTACTTCATTGCATATTAAGAACACCCAACCGCAGGTTTCCATTGTCCTAGTAGATGTTTTGCATTCCAGGACCTTCCTTCCAGGGAACTTGAGACCTCATGTGCATATATCCACAGAAGTGAGTGAGTCACAGACTGTGGAACATAGTTGCTCTATGGTGATCAACTCAGAGACTCATGCAGGTTGAATTTGGAGCCTTTCTGAGAGGCCTTAGCCTAGGCACTGTGGGCAACATTGACAGCAATTCCTCAGAGCAATACCACTGACAACAAGTGAGCCCTGACTAGTCCTTAGTCCTTGACAGTTCTACTTAGGGGTGTGAACAAATGAGTAGGCATGTTTAGCCTATTGCACAGTACACCAAGCACTGAAGTCATTTTAAGCTTAGGAGAAAAATCTCCCTGTGTAAAGCAGTACACATAAGAAGCAGATGATGTGCCACACTCAAACGCTCCAGGAGAAAAGAGTGTATTGATGTCTACACAGATGGGAAATAATATTCTGAGGGGGGAAGGGAAGATTTCAGATATTAATCTATGAAGTATTTATAAGTTTTTGAATTCTTAAACCAACTTCCTTGCTTCCTCTTAAATCTAGTTTCAGGAAGTGGTGGAGTTTTTATGATCACAAAATGGAGGTTTTAAACCCAGGCCCAAACTCTAGGTGAGCTTCTTAGATCTTCCCACCTGCTACTAATACCAAATAAAGAGATGTGGTGAAGATCAGGAAAGGACATTGATTAGACTACAGCCATAACATGACAACAATTTAGCGCAACTTCAGAACACTAAGCAATACTCACCAATATTTCTATTCACCCATGTCATTAGGTCTGAGTTGTATCTAGGGGTACTCAGTGCCTTCAGAACAGGAAGATCTAGGGCAGAGCCCAAGACTGGTCTGGAATTTTGTAAATAAACTAAATTGTTTGATGGAAACTATTTGTACTGTCGTAATGGAAATGTAGAGACTGATCACAGCACATTTGCACGTTTGTCAATGAGCAGTGATAGGGAGGGGAGTATTTAAGATGCTACCCATGTTCTTAGTTGCCTAGTACTACCTTGGATTCCAGAGTTAATCTTGATAAATAGATATAGAAGTTACATGTAGCTTGCTATGCCCAATTCACACCTAGAGAGGCAGATGAGAAATTGGAAGGGTTTGGTGTGAAAGCCACAGGTTGATCCAAAGCAGAAATCAAAGGATGTGGAGATGAAGCAACTACCTGGGAGGAAAAGGAGAGACAGTTGAAGGTGATGATCACCTAGAGGAGAGAGAGAAAGTTTGAAGCCACATTTGGTCCTGTAGATCAAAGTAACCCATCTGAGGTAGAACAGTCTGGCTTTCCAGAGCCACAGAGATGTTGGAAGAGCAGCAGCAAGTGCTCTTGCCCATTTCAAGGGAGCTCCCAAAATGCCAGGGTAAGAACTGGTACCTTCCCAGAGCACTGCTGCTGAGCAGTCCTCAGATCCCTTGCTACCATGATAATTGACGTTGGAGAGAAGCAGTGAGATTTGTAAAAGGTGATTGAAGCTCACTATGTGGAGCCTGTTCTGCAGGATTGTGGAGTGTCCTCTCTCAGGATGCTTAGGGAAAAGACCCCAAAGCCACTGTCAAACATTGCAATCTATTTGGAGTAGACATTTATGGATGGAACATGCCTGAACCCAACATACTGATAATGAGTTGCTAGCAGTAGTTACCTAAAGATCTGACAGCCAAAACTGGAGAGGGAAACACTGAGCTCTGCACCACATCAGTATACCATGCAAATTGCTTCTATCCTAGTACTGGCTAACCAGTTTGCACACCCATGACATTGTTACCCTGATTGTGCCTCCTTAATCCCTCACAACTTTTACTCTTTCACTTTCTCTTTTCCTCCTTATCCCTGCTAAACTGTCTGGATACCTTTGTTAACTACTCCAATCCCTGCAATGCTGTTGCTGCTACACAATTTCTTGGCACTGCAACTTAGCGAATACAGTCACAATTCCCCTTTCCCAGGTATCCTATTCTCTGCTACTCTGTTCTGCTACCTATAATTCATAACACCATTGTTCCAGCCACATGATCCCTGACACCCCTGTGGCTGATACCACTTTCCCTAACATAGCAAGGGTAGAATGGTCGGAGCTAGTTGACTTGGGTACTGCTGTCTTTTTTTTTTAATTTAATTTAATTTTATTTGTGAACATACTGTACAGAGGAGTTACAATTACATGGGCAGGATAATGAGTATATTTCTTACCAAGCATTGCAGCCTCCTCCTTTGTTTACCCTTTACATCCCTTCCCAGCCTCCCCCCTCCCCCCCAATCCCAAACCTTCTCCTTCCCCCCCTTCCCCCCCCCCCGCACCGATGTTGTAAAGCTCGTTTTGGACATGACAACTTGTACTTCTCATTGTTGCAACAGGTCTACCTGTATCCTTAAACAACTGTTTTTTCCCCATCTCCTCCACAAGTTATACTGACATCAAATATAGTGAAAGCAGGGGTTATTCCTCAATACAATAAAGGCTGTATATGACAAACCTACAGCCAGCACTATACTCAATGGTGAAAAACTAAAGCCATTTCCTCTTAACTCAGGAACAAGACAAGGATGCCCACTCTCTCCATTTCTCTTCAATCTAGTATTAGAATGCCTAGCTACAGCAATAAGACAAGATGCAGACATAAAGGGGATCCAAATAGGAAAGAAGAAATAAAACTCTCCCTCTTTGCAGATGACATGATCTTGTATTTAAAGAATCCCATAGGCTCCACTCCCAAATTACTCAAGCTGATTCAAAACTTTGGCAAAGTAGCAGGTTATAAAATTAACCCCCCAAAATCAATGGCTTTTCTGTATGCCAACAATGAGAAAAGTGTGGCTGAAATTAGGAAAGCAACTCCATTTGTAATAGCCCCACAAAAAATAAAATACCTAGGAATTAACTTAACTAAAGAAGTGAAGGAGGAAGTGGTGCTGTAGCTCAAGTGGTAGAGCGCTCGCCTTAAGCTGAAGAGCTAAGGGACAACGCCCAGGCCGAGTTCAAGCCCCATGACCGACCGAAAAAATAATCAATATAATTTTGAAAATTCACATATGTGAATTATCAGATTATCATTATCCTCAAAGCTGTCTTTAGAGGCAAGAATATTGTATTCCTTTTCTAATGAATTAATGGAGTAATCTCACTTTGGAATGGACAGACATCCATGACACTTGTTCCAAAACAAGAAAGACACTGGAGAAAAAAAGAGGAAGTAGACCTAAGACTGATGAAATGAGCATATTTCCTGTTTGGACTTAAAAAGGATTTTTGTACAAACAATAATAATTTCATCTTAATATTATAATTACAAAATCTAGGTGCTACAGGACATCTTTTAAATATAATATTTAATGCTGTTGGATTACTTGAAGAAAAAGTTTCACAGAAAACCTTAAATTCCAGAAAAACTGCAATGCTCCAATAAACACTAAGAAGAAATATAATTTAAATATCCAAACGGGTTGTGGGAAAATGGTAATGTTCTCAGAGGCAGCCCACTAAGTATCTCTGACCAAAAGAAGATCTAGTGCCACAGCCACCCATTACCTCAAGAGATCCACTCCAATCAAACTTTAAATACCTAAAGTATTTTTCTACTACAAAAGGACTATCCTAGCAGGCAAACAAGAAAAGGCAAAAGAGAAAAAGTGAATGGGACTCTTGTGGAGCACCTGTACCACATAGGTCTATGCAATGCTGCACTAGGATTTCCTGCAGAGTTTTAGCAGAGGAGCACCCAAAAGCTGAAGAAAGTGCTCAATACTATACCTGTGAAATGTTAGAAGGGAATCTGGTGAAGATCTCCGAGTTGGTGAATGCCTCCCCCATTCCCCCCCCCCGCCCAGCCTATGGGGAAGGAGCACTTAGTATTACCGCCACCATTACAATTGCCAGAAATTGGCACCACCGGGTAAGCCCCCAAAATCAGCCCATACCTGCAGCACTGGCAGGATCCCAGAGGGCTCCTGTCAACCCTGCACAAGATCTCCAGGAAACCACAGCTGCAGCTAATCGCTCTATGCTCTATGGGCCAATTGCGCAGCCGATTGAGCTTTCTGATGGGACTGCTCCCTCCTGCTGCCCTGCACAGACCCCTGGCCACTCCAACCTCTACCCAGTC
This sequence comes from Dipodomys merriami, assembly GCF_024711535.1. Taxonomy (NCBI): domain Eukaryota; kingdom Metazoa; phylum Chordata; class Mammalia; order Rodentia; family Heteromyidae; genus Dipodomys; species Dipodomys merriami. The sequence continues at coordinate 1,719,055 of NW_027206024.1, forward strand.
CTCCCAGTGCCAGGACTCCTCACACCACCACATAGGAGAGAGACCCTTCAGCATCAGCAAAGCCATCTCCCCACCTAGATCTGCTAACACAGAGACCCTCTGATTTAGAACCTGCCAACTCCATCTTAGCCACCATAGCACAGGCTCTGTGGTCCATGGCACCACCAACTACAGACTTGTGAGTAACACAACTGGGTCCACGCCCTGGGGTTGGTAATTCTCTGAGGGATCCCAAAGCCCCCTGACACAAGCCCCCTTCCAAAAGGGATGGATCACACCAAAACCGAACACAGACATAAGCTCTGTTCCTAAGGCTCCTGTGTCTACCTGGGAAACCCTGGGAACCCAACTCCAGGCCGATGATAGCAGTCTACAAACCAGAAACCCCCAAAACTGCCTGCCACCAGGCGTGAGAATGGAACTCTTGATAGCAGGCACCCTCCCCAATCAAAAAAGCCATCTGCTCCCAACCAAGCCACAAGGAAAGTGGCCACAAGGAAAGTGGACTACAGCAAGGCACACAAGGTTCCATCAGGAATCTGCTCTGAGGACTACAGGGAGAATAAACTCCCCAAAGAACCCGAAAAATCCATTCTTTAGTATTTTCTTCTTGTTTTTGTTTTGTGTTGTTAGTTGAAATGTCTGATCATTTGTTGTTCATTTGTATTTCTATGTGTTACTTAGGTGTATTGTGATTTAGGATTTGCTATACCACTTAAAACTTCTGTTTTTCATTATTATTTGGTATCTGCTTCTACTTTACAATTTGCGAATTTGTAAGGTTTTTCTTCTTTCTTTTCTTCTCACTCCCCCTTCACCTCTCTCTCTCTCTCTCTCTACCTTACACTATTACTCCATCAGGGCTCCCCTTTCTAGTTCTATGCACAAATAAGGCCTCCTTCTATGTGAGTAAACAATAATTACAGGAGTTAACTTAGAGTAAGCAACTTTTCAATAATATCTGACTGATATTTTTCTAATCTCAGCAAGTCTCCCCAATACATTTTCTTATTTTCATCTTGATCTCTAAGCTACTCCCTACATAACATTTCTTCAAAATCTTTTCAACCTGTTACATTCAGTAACAAGGTATTTATTCTCTTCCTACTACATATACCTCTCTCCTAAGCTGTCCTTACCCCTCTACTATCATTATACCCAAGTTCACTTCTGAAATTAAATTTATATCTCTCTAATCTTAACCCTTCATTTCTCCATCTAATCCAGCCCACTGATACTTAATGATTTATAAGTGACCCAACTTACAGTTGGTTCTATATTTGACTACAAAATTGGTTCCATTTGACAACTTTGAGTACAGGGGGCCCATCTTGTTAACTCTAAAGAGCAGACTCTTATTAATCAAACCTAGATTGCCTCAAAAGTTACAACTATATGCAATCTCGACCCCAAAGCCAAAATATCCCTCTGCAAGCAAAGAAAAAGAGAGCTAAACAGGAAAACACCTAACCTTACCACTGAAACCCTAAGATCTACCCATTTACACGACATCGGGTTGGCTCCGGTCCTAAAAGACTGTCCTACTCTTGTAGCAATGTGGTTCTTGTCTCTAAATGGGCAGAACTAACTGCAGAAACACAAGAAAAATAGCAAATAAACAAATCCCACCACCATCTCCACATAAAAAAGCTACATAGCAGTCCCAGTATGACATAGAAGATAATGATCAAGATAGATTAAAAGCATGGCTGGTAAACCTGCTGAATGAAAAATTGGAAACCCTACATGGGGTTATCAGAGAGTGCAAAGAGGCCAACCAGAAGTTAATAGATGACTTCATGGGCTCCACAAATAAAAAGGTAGAGGAACTCCAGCAGAGGGAGAAAGAATCTAATGAAAAGAATCTAATTATGGAGTGGAAAGAAAAGTCTGATAACCAACTCCAGGAGGTAAGGCAATCTATTCAAGACTTGAAAGAGAACCTTAATAAAGAGCTGGGCACCATTAAGAAAGACCAGCAAGAAGGAAAGGAGTTAAACACCAAAGTACAAAGTCTTCAACCTACAATGGAAGAAGCCGAAGAAAGAATATAAGTAGCTGCAGACAGTTTAGACTCCATAGAGAAAGAGCACACCATTTTTAATAACAAAATTAAGCATGACAGATCAATGCAGGAAATACAGGAAACGTTCAGAAAGCTTAATTTGAGAATAATAGGAATACAAGAGGGGCTGGAGAGGGAAGCCAATTGATTAGAAATGCATTCAGCAAAATCCTAGCAGAGAACTTCCCAAATATACAAAAGGACAGGCCCATACACATGCAAAAAGTTTTAGAAACCCAAATAGACCAGAATAGGACATCCCACCTCTACATTACAATCCACACCGCTCAATAGCCACTAAAGAAAGAATTCTTAAAGCTGCCAGGGAGAAGAGATCAATCACATATAAAGGTAACCCAATCAGAATTACCTCAGATTTCACAGAAGACACTATAAAAGCAAGAATGTCCTAGAAAGAGGTATGCCATGTCTTAAAGTCAAATAACTACCAACCAAGAATAATCTACCCAGCTAACCTCTCATTCACAGCAGAAGGACAAATAAAAACCTTCCACAGCACGTTAAATCTGATGCAATATACCGCTACCAAACCAGCTCTTCAAAAGTTCCTCAAAGAGCTTCTACATATAGAAAACCACCTAGAAAAGAATATAGTCAATGAAGCGGTCCACAAACACAGAAATATGTAATCACAAGAACAGCCAAGGCACAGCTTCCCCCCCAAAAATTGGATAAAATGGTCTGGACAGACAAACACCTCTGTGTCTTAAACCTCAATATTAATGGACTTAACTCTCCAATTAAGCGACATATATTGTCCAGTTGGATCATAAAGCAAGATTCTTCTATCTGCTGTCTTCAAGAGACACACCTTGCCCACAAAAATAAACATTCTGAAAGTGAAAGGCTGAAATAAAATATATCAAGCAAATGGAGCCCATAAACAGGCAGGATTTGCAATCCTAATATCAGATAAATAGACTTCAAATTAAAATCAATGAGAACTGATAAAGAAGGTCACTACATACTAATTAAGGGATCCCTTCTTCAGGAGGATATTATGATCCTAAATATCAACTCACCGAATAATAAAGCACCAAAATTTATCTAATAAGCACTACTTTCACTCCAGTCTCACATAGAGTCAAAGACATTAATTGTTGGGGACTTTAACACACCATTCCTTTCAATAGAGAGAACAATCTGGCATAAACTCAAGAGAGAAACCTCGGATCTTAAAATATGCATAGATCAACTAGACTTAACAGACATTTAACGAATATGCCACCTAGCAGCATCAGATTACACCTTCTGCTCAGCGGCACATGGGACATTCTCCAAAATAGACATCATTCTAGGCCATTTAGCAAATCTGTCCAAATTTTAAAACATTGAAATTATGCCCTGTAATCTCTCAGACCACAAGGGAATAAAATTAGAATTCAACATCAAAAGCCACCAGAGGAAATACTGTAACACATGAAGACTGAACAACACACTCTTGAATCATCAGTGGAAGGAAGAGATTAGAAAGTAAACACAACTGTTCATGACATTCAACAAAAATGAACACACAAATTACCAGCTTCTCTGGGACACAGAAAGGCAGTACACAGAGGAAAGTTTATAGCTCTGACTTCCTCCATTAACAAATTGGAGAGATCTGAAACTAAAAATTTAATGAGTCACTGAAAGCTCCTTGAAAAAGAACAAGCTAAACCCAAATTCAGTAGATGGGAACAAATAATTAAAATTAAATCCAAATTAAATAAATTACATTTAAAGAAAAACTATAGAAAGAACTGACAAAACAATGAGTTGATTCTTCGAAAAAATTAATAGAATTGACAGACCCCTACTAAATCTAATCAGAAAAAATAGTACACACCCAAATAAACAAACTCAGAGATTAGAATGGAAACATCACTGTAGAAATAGCCAAGATTCAGGGGCTGAGAAGGTGGCTCAGTGGTAGAGCACCTGCCTTGCATATTTGAGGCCCTGGGTTAGATTCCTCAGCATCACTTAAGCAAAAAGAAAAAAGCCAGAAGTGGCACTGTGGCTCAAGTGTTAGAGAACTAGCCTTGAGCTGAAGATCTGAGGGACAGCGCCCAGGCCCAGAGTTCAGGCCCCACGACCAGACCCCCCCCCAAAAAAAAAACAAAAAAAGAAATAACCAAGATTCAAGATATACTAAGCGGATAATTCTCAAAACTTTATGCTAGTAAGTTTGAGAATCTTAAAGGTATGGACAAATTTCTAGCAAATATTGACATGCCCAAACTAAACCAAGATGATTTAAACCAACTTAACAAAGCCATATCAAGCATCAAAATAGAAGCAGCAATAAAAGACCTCCAACTTTTCCCAGGTGCCGGTGGCTCATGCCTGTAATCCTAGCTACTCAGGAGGCTGAGATCTAAGGATCACAGTTCAAAACCAGCCTGGGCAGAAAAGTCCGTGAATCTCCAATAAATCACTAGAAAAAAACAGAAGTGGTGCTGTGGCTCAAGCGGTACAGTGCTCTCCTTGATCTGAAGTGTAGGGACAGCACCCAGGCCCAGAGTTTAAGTCCCATGACCGCAAAACAAGAAAAAAGACCCCCCACCAAAGAAAAGTCCAGGACTAGATGGATTTACATCTGGATTCTACAAAGCCTTCAAGGCAGAACTCACACCAATACTCCTCCATCTCTTCAATGAAATTAAAAGTAAAACATACCTACCACACTCTTTTTATGAATTCAGCATAATCCTCCTCCCAAAACCAGGAACTCATCAAAGAAAGAGCACTATAGACCCATTTCTTTGATGAATTTCGATGCAAAATTTCTCAATAAAATCTTGGCCAATCAACTACAACAACTCATCAAAAAAATCATACACTGAGATCAAACAGGATTCATTTCAGTGATGCAAAACTGGTTGAACATAAACAAAACGATATAATTCATCTCATCAACAAGAGCAAGAATAAGAACCACATGATTATCTCAATAGATGTGGAAAAAACTTTTACAAGATCCAACACTTATGATGAAGGCTCTGTATAAACTAGGAATCCATGGAACATTCCTCAATACAATAAAGGCTGTATATGACAAACTTACAGCCAGCATTATACTTAATGGTGAAAAGATAAAACCATTTCCTCTAAATTCCGGGAACATGACAAGGATGTCCAATCCCTTCAGTCCTCTTCAAACTAGTATTAGAATGCCTAGCTAGGGAAATAAGAGAAGACGCTGACATAAAGGGGATCCAAATAGGGGAAAATGAAGTAAAACTCTTCCTCTTGGCAGAAGATATGATCTTGTATTTACAGAAACCTATAGATTCAACTCCTAATTACTTGAGCTGATCGGAAACGTTGGCAAAAAAGAAAGGTATAAAATTAACCCTCAGAAATCAATAGCTTTCTTGTATTCCAATAATGAGAAGAGGGCAGCTGAAATTAGGAAAGCAACCCCTTTTACAATAGCCCCACAAAAGAATAAAATACTTAGGAGTTAACCAAATGGATGAAGGACCTCTATGACAAAAACTTTAAAAACTTTTTAAAAAAAGAAATTAAAGGAGAACTAAGCAAGTGGAAAAACCTCCCATGCTCCTGGATTGGGAAGAGTAACATCGTGAAAATGGCAATATTGCCCAAGGCTACCTACAAATTCATTGCGATACCTATCAATATCCCAACTTCATTCTTCAATGAAATAGAGGAAGCAATCCAAAAATTCATATGGAACAATAAAAACCCCAAATAACAAAAACAATCCTTAGTTAAAAGAGCATCACTGGAGGAATATCAATTCAAAATTTCAAAACTCTAATTAAAAGCCATAGTAATCAAAACAGCTTGGTACTGACACAAGAACAGACCCGAGGATGAATTGTTTAGGACTGAAGACCCAGAAATGAATCCAAAGACCTATAGCTACCCAATCTTTGATAAGGGTGCTAATGAAATTGAATGGGGGCTGGGAAGGTGGCTCAGTGGTAAAGTGCTTGCCTTGCATGCATGAGGCCTTAGGTTCTATTCCTCAGCACCACATAAGCAGTTAAAAACCCAGAAGTGGTGTTGTGGTTCAAGTGGAAGAGCTCTAGCTTTGAGCTGAAGAGCTGAGGGACAGTACCCAGGCCCTTAGTTCAGGCCCACAATCGGACTCCCCCCCCCAAAAAAAAAGAAATTGAATGGAAAGAAAAAACAGCTTTTTTAGTAAATGGTGTTGGTAAAATTGGTCAAAAACTTGTAGAAAACTAAAGATAGGACCGTATATAACACCCTGCACCAGAATCAACTCCAAATGGATCAAAGACCTCTAAAGAAAAGCAGAGTCCAAGAAAACATGACAGGAAGGAATAGGAGAAACTCTAGGGTTCTTTTGCACAAGCCAAAAGTTTCTTAATAGATACCCAGAAGCACAACAGATGAAGGAAAGGTTAGGCAAATGGTATTGCATGAAACTGAGAGCTTCTGCAAGGCAAAAGACATCGCTCACAAGATCAACAGAAATCCCACGGACTGGGAGAAAATCTTCACTAGCCAAACAATGGACAAGGGTCTCATGTTTAAAATATACTTAGAACTCAAAAAACGAAATCTCCTAAAAACAAATCCTCAAACAACTGCCCAATTAACAAATGGGCTAAATACTTAAAGAGAGACTACTCTGAAAAGGAAATAAGAATAGCCAATAGACACATGATGAAATGCTTAGCTCCTCTAGCCATAAAAGAAATACAAATAAACAAAGAGATAATTTGCAACAAGGACAAGTCGAAAATGAGCTTTACAACGTTGGTGCGGGGGGGGGGATTGGGGGGGTTGGGGGGAGGTAGGGAAGGGATGTGAAGGGTAAACAAAGGAGGAGGCTGCAATGCTTGATAAGAAATGTACACATTATCCTGCCCATGTAATTGTAACCCCTCTGTAGAATATGTTCACAAAAAAAATTAAATTAAGTTACCCCCCCCAAAAGGAAATACAAATCAAGATAACACTGAGATTCCACTTCATCCCAATTAGAATGGCTATAATCAGGAAATTTAGTAACAGATGCTGGTGGCCATGTTGCTAGAGGAGAACCCTACTGCATTTTGGTGGGAGTGTAAACTTGTTGAAACACTCTGGAAAGCAGTATGGAGGTTCCTCAAAAGACTTCATATTGCAGGGCACTGGTGGCTTACGCCTGTAATCCTACCTACTGAGGCTGAGATCTGAGGATCGTGGTTCAAAGCCAGCCCGTGCAGGAAAGACCATGAGAATCCTATCTCCAATAAACCACTAGAAAACTGGAAGTGGCGCTGTCATTCAAATGGTAGAGCCCTGCCTTGAGCTGAAGAGTTGTGGGACAGAGCCCAGGCCCAGAGTTCAAGCCTCACAAACGACAAAAAAAAAAAAAAAGACTCCATGTAGAGCTCCAATTTGGCCCAGCAATCCCACTTTTGGGATTTTACCCAAACAATCACAAACAGGGTAATACCAAAGCTACCAGCACAATCATGTTTATCACAGCATTATTTACCATAGCTAAGATAGGGAACCAACCCAAATGCCCCTCAGTATATGAATGGATCAAGAAAATGTGGTATAAATATATACAATGAAATTCTATGCCTCCATCAGAAAGAATGACATTGCCTCATTTGTTAGGAATTGAAAAGACTTGGAAAAAATTATATTTACTTAAGTAAGCCAGGCCCAAAGAAACATAGTTTCCATGGTTTCCCTTGTTTGCAATTACTAGCACAGGTCGCTATGTACACACAAACACATGAGATAATGTGAAGCAAAATGTAACCCAAGACAGGGACAGAGTGGTTTTGTCTTTATTGCTAGTGTTTTATAATGTACTTAAAATGCACTATGTGAATCTTTTGTTTCTTTTGTATGTTTTCCCCGCCCGTGTAACCCCTGTTTTCACTGGATCTGATACTGGTGTTCTGCACCTTGTACATACATTTTTGTAATGTGGGGAGTGGAAAGGATATTGGGGAACGTTTAAATGAGGATGCAGGCTGACCTATTGTGATGACAAGATGTACAGGACACTAAGTTAAAAAATGAACTTTACAATGTAGGGGGGCTCAGGAGGTGTTGGGGAGGGGGGAGGGAAATGATGGTAGGGGGAAAACAAAGGAAGAGTTAAATGCTTGCTATGGAATGTACTCATTACCGTACTTATGTACCTGTAACCCCTCTCTACAGCATTTTTATTATATATATATACCTATATATTCGCATATATATGTATCTACATACATATATTTTTAAAGGAAAATGAACTTTACAACTTCAGTAGGGGAGGGGGTTTAGTTGTAGAGGTGGGAGGGAAGGAGTGGTAGGGGGAAAACAAAGAAGAAGGCAACAATGCTCAATAGGAAATGCACTCATTGCCTTGTTCATGTAACTGTAACCCCTATGTACAGCATTTTTACAGTAAAAAGCTTACAAAAAATAATTCATGATTCAAAGCAAGCCCTAGCAGGAAAGTCTGTCAGATACTGATCTCCAACTAACCACGAGAAAACAGGGAGTGGCACTGTGGCTCAAGTGGTAGAGAGCTTGGCTTGAGCTGAAATTCAACCCAACGACCAACAAAAAGAAAAAAAAAAGAAAGCACCAAACAACCTGAAGATGTTGTCCAGAATAATGAGTGGGGCATAATGGAATTACATAACTTAGTCACTTGCAACCTAGTTTACCAGGGGAGATGGTGGGTGATTTGTGTGTGTACCAAAATCTGCAAAATTATTTTGCTCTTTCCCAAGGAGGGAGGAAGGGAGGAATGGAGGAGGGGAGAAGGAGTTTGTTTGGCCTTTCCTTTTGGTTCAGTGATTGCCTTCTGGAGACAAATTCAGAGAAATTCCACTTGTAATCCTACTTACATGCTTGGCAAAGAAGTCATTCCATGGACGTGGTCTGTGTCCTGTCCTTGGCCAGGTCCCAACCACCACTGGGTAATACAAGTCCCAATTCAGGACCAAGATGACTTGAAGACAACTGATCCACTGGGCAGGTGGACCTAACCACGTCCAGAAAAGACAGAAAGTACCATGCTGAAGGAAGCACCGGAGATCTAGACTGGGCAGAGATTTTTTTGTGATTCTCATTTTGTATTACCACTTTGATTCTACAAAATAAACTATGGATTTTAACTTTCTTCCCTCCCTTTGGATAAAACTCACAAAAACCTTGTCTTTAGCTTTTAAGACATTTAACTCTTAGGTCTGGCCAATCATTTCCAGGATAGTGAATTACTTAATTGTATTTTGAACGCATAAATCATGCATATAAAACTAGCATATTTTGATCTTATGAGAAAACACCCTTGTTCTTTTCTGGTGTTATGACTAGTGTGATAATGCTCACTCAGGTTTATATCATTGTGCAATCATTGTTCCATTTTGTTCAGTAAACAGTTTTTCAGGACAGGAGAGCTGTGAGGGATGAATAATTTATCTGTACTTCTTGTGGCCTGGGAAGAGCTTCTCAGAATGTTTGCAAGAGGAAATAGGACTCCATATAGACCGAATGTAGAAAAAGATACACACCTTCAGTGCCACAGAAGGACAAATAAGAAAACTCATCCAGGCTCAGAGCAAAGCAACATGATGGGTTGTTTAGGTGCGTGAAAATTTGTGGATTGTCTTTCTTACCATAGAGAGATCATTCAATGCTGGCATTTATAATATGTTCCAGGACTCATATCTGTTTAGGTCTGTTTCCTCTGAAGCATCTTTGATAGGGACAGAAAGGAGAATGTAACAATGGCACCTAGTTATGTTCTCTGAATGAGATTTTATCTCTTTCCTGAAACAAGTTAGGGTTGTAATGAATGACTTGGATTTCCTGAGAGAAATTGATGTGTATTTCTTGTTTCTATTAAAGTTATCAAATGAATAACCTTAAATTTGTAAAATGTTATTATAACAAATATGAGATAATGATTTTTATGATACTAGGATGCATCCAGTTTCCTTTTAGATAGAAAATATTTGGCTGGCTTCCAACTAAAATCTTTGCATCTCAGCCTCCAGAGTATCTCGGGATGTAGGCATCAGTCACCTCTCCAGGCTGAGACAAATATTTTTGCTAAGGAAAATCACTATGATATGGAACATGAGGCATGAAGAATGTAGAATATGTATTTTAATGTTTTCGTTTCTTTCATGCATGTGTTTCTAACGCATTTATAAGATTATTTCTTTGTTTCTTTGTATGTCCCTCCTCCACAGTGTAACCCCCGCTTTCACTATATTTGATGTCAGTATAACATGTGGAGGAGATGGGGACAAACAAGTCGTTTAAGGATTCATGTGGACCTGTTGCAACAATGAGAAGTACAAAATGTCATGTCAAAACCAGCTTTACAATGTCGGTGTTGGGGGGGAGGGGGTATGATTGGGTGGGAGGGAGGGGGGAGGCTGGTAAGGGAGGTGAAGGGTAAACAAAGGAGGAGGCTGCAATGCTTGGTAAGAAATGTATGCATTATCCTGCCCATGTAATTGTAACCCCTCTGTACAGTATGTTCTCAAATAAAATAAAATAAAATATAAAAAAATAAAATAAAATAAAAAGGAATATTTTGAAAGCATTAACAAAACTGAACTCATCACAAACTTACTGTCTTCAGTGAGGAGAAAAATGAGAAAGAAGTTACAGAGGCAGACAATTGGAGACTAAATAGAAGTTAGTGAATATTTCTTTGTTATCAGAGCTACTAAAGATTTCTTTTTAGAAAAATTCAGCTTGATATAGTGGTACATGCCTACAATTCTAACTACTTAAGAGCTAGACAGTGGAAAGTATAGGAGGTTTGCTGTTTGTATGGTAAAAATGTGATACAGGTACTTCAATATTTAAAACAAACTGGTGCCACATGTTTATAAGAGAGGCAAAAGTAGGAGGATAATGTTTTGAGGCCAGTCTAGGCAGTTAATAAGAAACTATCTGAAAAGAAATCTAAAGCTCAACAAAGTGCTAGGTGTATGGATCAAGAGCAATTATCCAGGAAGTTTGAGACCCTGAGTTCAATCCCTTCTCCTGAAAAAAAAAGAAACAAGAAAAGGAAAAAGATTATGATACAATTTTCAAGATATTTTCTATGCATTTTTTGGCTACAATTTCCTTCTTCAATTGCCTTAAAAGTTTTGTGAAGTCATTTACACAGACGAATACCATTATTTGGGGAATTCACAAGAAATTCTTTACAACTCGTTTTGTTAAAGAACAACTCTGTAAATCTGAATTCAATGAGCTCAAAAGGAGAGGTAATGGTTTCATGAAAATGCACTTCATAGCTATGCGTCAGAATGTGAGGAATGATTGACTTGATTTTATATCAATTTTAAAAATTAGGGTAAATTCTTTTAGAATTTGGGATACACTTTTAAGCAAGATTTTTAGACAGTAAAATTATGGTTGTTATTTTGATAAAAGCTGTAAGACAATTGTTTCATAGATTTTATAGAAGCTATTCAACAATTGTTGGATAAATTCCAACAATGCAAATGTGTGTTCTGTTTCATCTGATGGTGTTACATATCTCATCATCTAGCGTTAGGAGGATGTTATCTTCATTTTCAAAATACAGAAATGGAGGCATGGGGAGACTTCGTGTGTTGCTGAAGGCTGATGTGTAAATGACAACTGAGACTGAGCAGAAACCAGAATCATGGCTGAAATTCAATTCATGATTTCCAAACCCGGTGACTATACTAACACTTAAATTTTTGTGCTAGCTGGGTGATATTGGACATGTTTCTTAGACTTGTCATGTGTTGTTTTATTCCTGTAAACAGGTAAAAATATTTGTGTTTTCTAGAAATAAAGATTATACCTTTTGTAAAGTGCTATGCACAGAATATGAAATAAAAATTCCATGAATTCTGAAGTTCTTTATGCATTTTTGAAAATTATTATTGGAAGAATCAAGATAGTGAAATTATTTACATTCCTTACATTCCAGAAAACATTATCTGAACACATTTGAGAAGAATTTCTATAATATTCTTGTAATGTATGGGTTTTGGGTGTGCTTATTTGCCTTCTCTCTGTATCTTCTTAATTGGGTTATTTATTGTCTTATCCGTGTGTTTAAGAGTCATATATATATATATATATATATATATATATATATATATATATATATATATATATATATAAGCTATTTGTGAAGAACTTTATATTTTTCTTCATTATATTAGCAAAAATGCCTGCTATGTGTTTGAATACAAATGGATGACATCTTTGCCTGACTTCAGAACAACTGGGAATATTTTCATTCTAATGCAGTAATCTTTATCAGGTCAAGATAGTTCCCATATAATAATTTTGATAAAATTCACCATTCTGCTATTTTGAAAAGTGCAGATTTATTATAGGGTCACAGCAGGGAATTGCCCTGTGATCTGTCTCCTCTACAGGCATGGAACCCTTATTTGCAAACTAGAAAAAAATTACTAGAAGTAATTTTTGCTTGTAGGACTATTAAATTTTTGGCCTATGTACTCAGGATGTTTTGCCAGGAAAAAAATCCACACATAGAAATTAGATCATCACAACTCTTTAAATTGGGATTAGCAATACATATTTGTATTCTTGATGTGCAATATCACAAACTGTGTTTGTGACAGAATAAATATAAGTGGATCATCTAGAATCTGGGAATGGTTAGTAAACTTTTTGAGAATTTTCTCATACTGTCCGAACTTTCATAAACATAAATAAGACAAACCAAATGAGGTGGTTTATACCTATAATCCTAGCTACTCTGAAAATGGAAATATGGATAGTCACTGTTCAAGGTCAAGCTGGAAGACATACAAGAGACCTTCTTCTCAAACAATAAAAGCTGGTTGTGCCAATGTGTGGCTGTCATCCTACCTATGTTGGACATACAACTAGGAAGTTCACTATCCAGTTATCCTAGGAATAAACAAATGCAAGGTTCTATCTCAAAAATAATCGAAGCAATAATTTCTGGATGTGGCATGAATCAAGTGGTATGGTGCCTGCTTGGCAAATGCCAGGCTCTGAATTTGAATCCAAGTATTTACCAAAAAATTAAAAGTGAACAATATGAAATAATTCTCTAAACTTCTCACTTAGTGTAATTATCATATGTATTCTCCAAATAAACTTGTAGTGAAGGCAGAGAATTAAATAATCCAGATCAATATAAAATTCCAGAATCATAGAATGGCTAAGATTCAGCTTTGAGATCATTCAAAGTCTGGATCTTACTGTTCTTAGATCCACAATCTTATAGGAAAAGAAAAGAATGTATATGTACAATACATTTATTTACTCCCTTCATCCAGTTTCACATATCGAAATTCTATCTCAAATGTAATGTTATAGAAGTGGGCCTTTGTGTGTACATGGATGGTAATTAAGTCATGCAAGCAAAACTTCATGAATTGGATTTAAATAAACAAAACCAAATAGATTTCACTCCTGAACTTTAAAACAGGGCCTCACTCAGAATTAAAAAATCCTGACTATGCTGGCATTATAATCTTGGACCTACAGGCTCCAGATTGGAGAAATAAATTTGTTGTTTATAAGCAATTCAGTGTCTGGTAATTTGTCATCATACGTCAAAAGGACTGACAGTAAGCCAGCTGAAAAGGACTGTTGTGGTTTCTTTTTTCTTTCTTTCTTTCTTTCTTTCTTTCTTTCTTTCTTTCTTTCTTTCTTTCTTTCTTTCTTTCTTTCTTTCTTTCTTTCTTTCTTTCTTCCTTTCTTTCTTTTGGTTGTGCGGCCTCAAATCTGGGCCAGGGCACTGTCCCCCAGTTCTTCAGCTGTAGACCAACGCTTTATCACTTAAGCCTAGGCCCCAAATCCGGCTTTTTCTAATTATGTGGTGCTGAGGAATTGAACCCAGGGCCTCATGCTTCCAAGGCAAGCACTCTACTACTGAGACACCTTCCCAGCGCCAGTTTCTCTATTTCATTTTTCCATCTTTCCAGAGTCCTTCTGATATTGAAAAAGGCTAAATCTCCATAGAGAAACGTTTAAAAGTACCCTTTTGTCCAATTCTGACTTCACAAATTTTGGAGTGTAAGGAATGACATCAAGTACCCAAGAGACCTAAGACAGGACACTTCATCGTCTTCTGCTTTGCTCATCAGCACCTAGTGCAAATTTACACTATATCAACAAATCAACTAATGGTAGTTATAATAAATTTTAAAATGCATAGCCAGAAAACACTTTATGAACACTCTTGCACTAGTCTCATGGGCTTCCATGTCCAAAATAGGAAACTGAGGTTTAAAAAGAGGTTGCAAAACTGGTATATTGGTTCATTTAAACTCAGACTGATCTATAATCATACTTAGGCTAACATACTATGTGCACTTATTTTTCTGCTCACAGAAATTTTTTCAAGTTCTACACTCTTATATGCTACCATGATATCTTTATCCTGGGTGCTTTACTGGTGCCACCATGTCATATCAGCTGAAGTTGATACGTCTGTTCCCACTCAGATAAAACAGCTGAGAATTGGGCAACGGTACTTTTAAAATCTCCCATGCAGTAATAATGTGTAATTAACAGTATGAAATCCTGGGCTAGAGAATAAAACTTGTAGACAGGCACCAGTGGCTCAAGCATGTAATCCTAGCTTGTCAGGAGGCTGAGATCTGAGGATCATCATTCAAAGCCAGCCCAAGCAGGAAAGTTCATGAGTTTCTTATCTCCAATAAACCATTATAAAACGGAAGTGGCATTGTGGCTGAAGTCGTAGAGCCCTAGCCTTGAGCTGAAGAGCACATGGAAAGCCCCAAAACCCAGAGTTCAACCCCATGAACAACCAAAAAATAAAAAAAGAGAAGAGAATAAAACTTCTATGATGATGCTAGGCCTACCTCACAAATCTTTCTTGGTCTCTTCCTTCCTTCATTTTTATTGCTGCGGATTGAACCCAGGGCCCTGTGTATATTAAGAAATTGCCATAACACCAAGCTATATGGCCATTTCCATCTCTCCAATTTCACTCTCAAACTCACCTTGTTCCTGATACCTTACATTCCTTGGTCATAATATTTGGAGAATACTGAACTTCCTAAGTTTTTCATCATTTTACAGAATATTTGTTTTCTCCATTCCTATGTATAAAGACACTGTGCAGGAAGGATTTTTTTCAACTCCCCAGACAGAGTTCATATATCATTACATTTATAATAACAACTCACTTAAATAATTGTTTGTCTTCTTCAGAATATTAGTAGACCCATGTTGAATTCTAGCTGTTATATAAACAGGAATAGAATTCTTCTTGTGTTATTTTACTTTTTTGACTTGGTCAAATTTTCCTGATTTTGTAGGAAAGGTTTTTCTGCATGAATAATTTTCAGGACATTTCTGCATATTGTGTATAATAAAATTAAGAGATTTCTAGCCAAAGCGAACAACTCAGAATTCTAAAGCTTAATGACTGTACTCTGGGTTCCTGGTCACGTGGTACTGCATTTGGCAATATATATTGACAATATATATTGAAAGTTGCTGTCTTTTTGGTTTCCCCTTTTCAGCCATATGAAGCAAGTAAACTGTGGGAGTATGAGCTGGTAATCTTTTAAAATTTTTTTATTGTAAAATATTGTATAGAGGGGTTACAGTTACATGAGTAAGGTAATGAGTACATTTCCCGTTGAGCATTGTTACTCCATCCTTTGTTTTCCTCCTACATTCCTCTTTCTCCTTACTTCCCTAACTCTTCCTTCTCCGTATCCTGAAGTTGTGAAGTTCAGTTTCATCATAGTGTATTGTACATCTCACTGTTACAATTGGTCAACCACTATCCTTGTTTCAGCATTTTGTTATCTTCCCCTCCCCAAATTAGAAAACTGTATATACAAGATGCAGGGAACCGGAATCAAATACAGTGACAACAGAGGATATATGAGTTGGTAATCTTTAGCCTTCAAATTCCAAAACAAAAATAAGCAATGAAAGATCAAATTCTGTTCATAAGTGTAATCTCTACCTTCCAAATGATGCTCTGATTCTTCCATTAAAATAAAATCCTGTTCCAGACTGAAATGCAGATACCCATGGAAATGATGACAATAAGTTGCTATTATTTAAATATGGCTTCCTATTGAAGAAATACCATGGAAAAGGTTTTTACAAAAACTGGATGATAGCAAGAGTCATTTCAGACAAAGTTAATAGTGGGTAAGTTGGGTAAAACTTACAAAATTGGAACTACATGCTGGGAAAAAGAATAAATTCACAGGGAGGAGTAACTTACTGTTTTAGATGAGCCAAGTTAAGATGGATCATTATGTAAGAAGAAAGTTTGTATTTGGTTCTTTCTAACGAGCAGATACTTTTCTATAAAAAATGAATACTAGAGTGAAAAATCCAAAAGAACTTTGATGATACATATAATATTTTGGAGACAGCAAAGATTTTCAGTAATAAAAACAGTTCAATTAATTATGGAATTTATAAACATTGGACTCCCATGTAATCATTATAAGTGATGCTCTTAGAACAGTATGAAATTTCTAAGGATGTTATTGGGTAGGAAATATATGCATGATACAACGAGATGAAAAGTCAAAGTATAAAGTACACTCACACCTGTAATCCTACCTACTCACAAGGGTGAGATTTGAGGATCATGGTTCAAAGGCAGCTCCCAGAGAAAGTCCATTCAACTACCAAAATGCCAGAAGTGGAACTGTGGCTAGCACTGAGGTGGAAAAAACACAGAGAACAATGTGCAGGCTCTGAATTCAAACTCCAGTTTTGGCAATAAACAAATGAATAATCAAACAGATATATAAACCCAAATTGTAGGCATATATATATATATATATATATATATATATATGCATATATGCAAGGCAGAGGAGTATAACCATGATGTTCCAGTGTTCACATTGTGGAGATCCAGGATGGGAACAGCACAAAAATTTACTTAATGGAAATCAAAAGTGACAATATGTTGGAAATGATCTGTACAACTTGGGTGGTGGGATTGAGAGAGCCAGGGAAAGAGGAAGAAAATGAGGGAGGGTGTAACAAGTTACACAAGAAATGTTATAACTGCTTTACTTATGTAAGTGTAACCAATCTGTACATAACCTTGACTATAATATTAAAATTACAAAAAAACAAAACAAAGCTTTTATTTATGATATTACATTTAAAAGTATATTTTAAAAGAATTATAGGCATGTTTTAAATTTCCAATTCATTGTCCCACTCTACTGGATTATACTGGAATATTGGAAGAATTACTTACACATGAGTCCATGAGTAAGGACCCCAATAAAAATTCCACGAAGAAATGTAAACATGGACCAAAGGGTCCTACTCATAATACCTTACTTCTATAACAAATCACACAATCTCTCAAATCCTCATAATTTAATCATGATGATGAACCAAAGTCTCCATTTGTAGAAATACATACTTGCAACAAGGATGGAAAAGGCACCAAAAGCCAAAGTAATGATACACAATTTTAAGAAAGATTACATAATAAAGGAATGTGTCCCCAAAATTTCCAACTCTAAATCTGGGAAAGTCAGTTATATTTGTCATGCTAATAAAAAAGCACAAATAAAAGCTAACTGTGGGAATCAAAAAATTGTCTGAGAACAGGTGTTCATTGTGACAGCAAAGCAACTCCAGTGTGAATTACTATGTCTCTCTTTCCTTGTCTTATTCCCATCTCATTCTTGAATTCTGAAGTTTAGATTCTGGGGAGCCAGTTCTCTTAGCTCCTGTAATTAACAAAAGGGTGGTTGGAGATACAATTTGTTCACATAGTTTATGGATTCTCTTTCTTTATTAAGCTTACTGAGTAATAATGGGACTATAAAACACAAGAAAGTCTTAAGTTTTCCACTCATTTCTTAAATGCCTGCTGTAAGAAGAATAAAAATTAATTAAAAAAACAACTCAGACCAAGGGTATCTCCTATTCCGTCCTGTAATGTTTTCAGGGTGTCTGCTTTGACTCCGGGGTCTTTGATAAATTTGGAGTTGATTGAATGGCATTGTCCCATTTGTTAGGAAATAGAAAGACTTGGAAAAAATTATATTAAGTAAAGTAAGCCAGGCCCAAAGAAACATAGGTCCCATGGTTTCCCTTATTTACAATAACTAGCACATGTCTCAGACAAGCAGAAACGGTCAGATAAGTTGATATTAGGTGAAATGAATCCCAGATAAGTACTCAAATGCTTTTTCTTTCTTGTTATTGTTTCTAACATAATTAAGATGATTCCTTTGTTGCTTTGTATGTCCTCTCCCCTGGTACAACACCTGTTTTCACTGTAATTGATGTTGGTATAGTATGTGGAGGGGAAGGGAAAAATTGTTTATTAGGGTTACAAGTGGATTCACTGCAACACTGAGATGTACAAGACGTTATGTCAAAAAACGACCTTTACAACTTTGGCGCAAGGGGAGACATGGGGTTGGGGAAGGGGGAGATGAAAAGGGATCATAAGGGGAAACAAAGGAGGAGGCAACAGTGCTTGATAAGAAATGAGCTCATTACCTTGCTCAAGTAATTGTAAAACCTCTGTACGGTATTTTCACAATAAAAAATAACACCTCAGAAACCATATGAAGATATTTGTGGTGTACTGATACCAGGCAAAATTAAAATGTCATGTGTAAATACCAAATGACATTTACAAGCACAGATCCTAATTCTTCTGTAAGCTAATGTGATAATTAACACATTTATACTTTCCAACAAAATCACCATTGAGAATACCACAGCCAATTCCAATCACAGAAGCAATGCTGCAAAGAATTGCTCAATTTTTCATCTATTCATTCCTAGAGTTGAGAGAGTTGATTATGCTGACGTTGACTGTTTGATCCTCTTCCTCCTCACAAATGAATGTGCCTATGTAGAACAATTTATATCTATATCTTAACTTGATGGGTTTCTAGAATTTCTGGTCTGATCTTCAGTCTGAGTACCAGCTATGGAGCATATGTAGTTTAGGAAGATGGACTATTTCTTAACAAGCGGAAACACACTCTAAAACAGTTTTAACAGAAACATCTTTGATAACAGAAATATTCTATATATGCGTTTTCTAACAGACTAGCCACTGGCTATATGTGGCTACAGAATCTCAAACTTTAATAGTGTCTGAGAAATTAATCCTTCCAATTTCAGTTAAATGAAATTTTAAATAATGAGATTCATCTACTCTGTTAACTGGACAGTGCAGTTTTCAAATAAGGAAGCTGAAGTTCTCACAAAGATGGTGATAATCTATATCTAAGTGAAGAAGATTCTATTGGATACTAACTTCATGCCTCTGAATTATCTGAGCTTTTATGTCTTATAGAATTCAGTCATCACTCACCTAGTTTGACAGCTGGGAAGAAAGGGGTATGAGATATACATAAGCTACTTGGGTTTCTGAAAATTGTTCCTTGAAAATGAGGATTGTGCAGGAGTCTTTTCTATATTTAGCAGACAGCAAAGTGTGTAGAATCCTGTAGTAGGTAGAAATATAATGTTTGTTTTTCATTATGTCAAAGAGGTGCTCTGTTTATGAAAATGGGAGAGAAGTGAGACAGGTGAATTCTATAAATATACAAATAATATATACAAAATTTGCTACATTCTATTCCATGATAGGCCCTGGAATGAACTTTGGTTCTTTGCACATACTATAGATATTTACACACTAAAAAACAGAAATGTAATCCTTTAGTACTGTTAAAATACATAAACTATCTTCTTAAAATATATTCATGGACCTATTTTTTCCTTAATTTCTTCCACACCTGCATTAAGAAATGTCTTTAAAAGAAAAACTTCTAGATGTGTAAAATTTGAACTCCATCTATTTCTTTTGTTGAATTGTACTCTAGATAGGATTGAAATCTCTATTTCATCTTAAGGCTTAGAGCTAGAAAAAAAATAAGTATTCTCGACAAATTGTCAAGCCTCATTTTTAAGGAGAGCTATGTACTTATTAGGAGAAATATGTATCTGTCTTGGTAGCTAGGAACCTTCAAGAAACAAAAGAAAAAGAATAATTTCATGGCAGTCTCAAGTATTTGCATACCTTCAAGTGAACACTAGCTGCTCTATATTCTATAGTATATTTGCAAGAATATTTTCATAAGCTATTTCTAAGCTATTGTCATCCTCCAGAGTAAAGTTCAGGTATGCCTATGTCTCATTATATAGATTGAAGTTGCTCAAAGTCAGAACCTATTGTTTGTATAGGTTTCACATGGCTATCTTTACTTCACTCCGTGGCACTGAGGGCTGGGAGATTCACTTCAAATATATAAATACACACACATACCCACACATATCTCACTGGCTTTCACAATTTTCATACAAATTAACTCCTTTTTGCCTCTAACCCAAGAGTATCATAAATCTTCTAGCATACACGAAAATGTGACAAGTTCATTATTAACTTGCAAGTAGGTTATATCTCTAGCTTCACACAATTCTAAATACTCATATGAATAAAAATATATATCTAGAGTTTTGGTGTGCTTTTATATTAAAAAGCTCTCAATTTTCATCTTATTTGCCTGGAAGAGGCAACAGTGCTCGATAGGTAATGTACTCAGTACCTTACTCATGTAACTGTAACACCTGTACACTATTTTTACAATCAAAAACGTACAAAAAGGAAAAAAAAGGGAAATTGGATGTCACGTATTTCCATTAGAAATAACTAAATATAGGGGCTTTAAGTTTCTACAGGTTTTAAGGACCTAGTAAGTTTTGGATATGCCCCAAGGCCATTACTAAAAGCTGAGGGAGAGAGATCCAAAAGTGGAAGTAGATAGGTGACCAGAGCATAACTTTGTATCTTTAGTTCACTGTTACAATAACAGGGGTACAAATCAATATGATGGTTTGTAGATACAGGACCAGAAGACATACTGGAAACTGACATCAGAGTAGGGTCATTCATTGTGGGAAAACACAAATCGGGAGGCAACAAAGGATGCAATCAACAGTGTCCATAAAACAACACAGAATGGTAGAAAGTCAAAGTGTTAACCAGCCCACGAAGAAGGTGTTTAATATCACTAATCACCAGAAAGTGTTAGTCAACATAATGAAGAAAATTACCGCTTCATATGAATTAGGCAGGATAACTACAAGAAAATAAAATAACAATGTTGACAAAAGTGTGGTAAAATTAGAACCTCTCTATGGGAAAAGTAGAGCAACTCTTCAAACAATTTATAACAGGATTATTCATACTTGTCATCCTAACCACTCAGGACAGGGGCTGAAATAAAAGGATAGTGGTTCAAAGCCAGCCTGGGGAGAAAACTGGAAGTGGATCTGTGGTTTAAAGTGGTAAAACACTAGTCTTGAGGAAAAGTTCAGGGACAGTGGCCGTGACCTGAGTTAAAGCCCCATGACAGAAAATAAAAAAAGAAGAAAAGAGAATTTTGATATGATCCAATTACTCCATTTCTGGGTATATACTCTAAAGATCTAAAAGCAAGGTCTGGAAGAGATCCTTGTACTCTCATATTCATTTTGTACAATACTCAAAACCTGGAGGCAATCCAAGTGGCCATCAACTAATGAATAGCTAAGGCAAATGTGGCTTATACCCACAGAAGTATATTATTTCAACTTTAAATAGAATTATGTTTTGACAACTGCTATATTATGCATGAATCTTTGGGACACTGTGCTAAGTGAAATAAGCCAGTCATAAAAAGATCTAATATTACATGATTCTACTTACATCAGTTATTTAGAACAGTCAAATTGATAGAGACAGGAAGCAAAATCGTACTTGATGCATATCTTGAAGCAGAGGAGAGTGGAAAATTGTTTTACTGAATATACAATTTGAATTTTGGAGGATGAAAAGTGTGAACACTGATCGTATACAATATTGTAAATGTACTTACTACAACTATGTTGTATTCTTAAAATGATTAAAATAATAAAAAACAAACCTGGGAGAGGAGAAGGAGAATGATGAAGAGGTAAGTATAATCAACGGACATTGTATGCCTATGTGGATATATCAAAATGAAATACACTTATTTAACTAGGTAAAGCTAATACAGAATTTAAAAAAGATAATACATTCACATTTTAAGTTGTTTGCATTTGAACACAATTATTGAAAAAAAGGAAAAAACAACAACAGGCTGAGAAACAATTTAAATTGTCAGCATTCTATAAACCTGTGTTCAAAACTATATCTCATTTAAGTATGTGAGGGTTTATTTTTGGGGGGGGGGGGCTTCAGTCGTGGGTCCTGAACTCTGGGCCTGGGCATTTTCCCTCAGCATTTCAGCTCAAGGCTAGTGCTCTACATCTTGAGCCACAGCACTACTTCTGGCTTTTTTTCTTTTTGCTTCTGTGGTGCTGGGGAATCAAACCGAGGGCCTCATGCATGCAAGACAAGCACTCTACCACTGAGCCACCTTCCTAGCCCCTGTGAGGTTGTTTTTTAAACATGTTTTTATTAGTATTATCTTTAAGTAGTTGTACAAACAAGTTCCCATTCTGCACAACAGTATATGAATACGATGTATCTGACAACATAATCACCCATCCCTCTCAACCCAACCCTTCTCCCACTTTTAGAAAAAATTGAGATAGGTGATTACATAATACTCACATAATTCACAGCATTGTGGAATCATGATACTTAGTAAAAGTCACAAACATATTTTAACCATACAAGGAAAATTATCATTTTCATGGTCTATAAAGTTTGTGAATTCTATCAGCTTTGACAATACCAAGTATTTCTTCCATATCAGGTGATGTTTACATTTCTTGCCTTTTGTATAGTGTAAATTATTCCCGCTTTCCCTCTTATTCCTCCCTTCCAATCACTGTCTTTGGATTGCTTAGTTCTTTTCCTTCTATGACCAGTGGAGCTGATGGGCCTCTTGTTGTGTGTTGTTCTGAGTTCCACTCATTGTGTTCCTCCTTCTGGCTTCCCTCCATTGAGTGCAGATTTTTTTTAATGTAATGAGAGTATGCTCAGGGAAATCACCCCGTTAGTTCAAAATAGATTGTCAATGTGCCTTAATTTGGATGTTTTCATACACATTTTCAATATATAAGAGCATATGTAGCATATGAAATATGTTTCTTCTTTTTCTTATGCTTGAAAGCAGTTTCTAGTTGCAGATAAAATGCATCAACTATTCCTCATACAAAATAGTAAAACATTACACACGAGTTCTAGAGCCCTTGATATACATAGCAAAACATCTCAGGTGCTTACCATAATATCCACCCTTCTTTCTGAATCAATAGATTTAACTGAAGTCTAGGGTAAGTAAAATAGTGATAACATTTCCCAATAGTGATAATATTTAGATAATACAGATAAAAATGTTACCTGATAACATCTAGGACATTGCTTTAAGGCTAGTCTTCACATGTTCTGTATTTCTTGATTTCCTTCTTTCTGTTCGTTCATCTCACTTCCTGGAACTTGGAAGTGATTACTGGCAATTTAGGGGTCACTTTGGGCCAAGACAGTGAGGGCTATATCCTAATGCTGGGGTATGCCTCCATCTTCTTGGAATCTTCATGCCTATACTGTCTTCCTCTGGGCTTTCAACAGATAAGAGACTAAACCATTACTAGTTGCATTTTTATGATCATTGGAGTTCTCCTATCTTTAAGATACTTACACTGTGGATTGAGATGCACTCACAAAAAATACATAGTATTGCATATATATATATATACATATACATATATATATATATATTCCTTTAAGTAGTTGTAGCAAGGGTCATCATTCAACAAGTCAGAAAATAAATACAATGCAACTTGATCAATATCACTCCTTTTATAATTTTTCTTTCATTTGTTCATCAAAATGTCATTACCAGTTTCTTCTCTTCCTCTTGTTCTGAGATAGAAATCGATCTATTCTACAGCCAAAGGATATGCTTCCTTCACTAGCTAGATCACGTTCACTGACTTTTCCTTTCTTAAAAACTGCTTAACTCCTGCAAGAGGGAATTGAAGGCTGCCAGACAGGAAGGATTGAGTGTAAACTGTGGGAAGTGTTCTCATACTCTGCATCTAGAGGGCTAGTAAACATGTTGATCTGCTCGATGCCTCAAGCAATTCAGAAAGTGGCTTGCATTTTCTAAAACCTAAATCCAAACTTTCCCCTTCTCCTTCCCACCAAGAATTCTCTCTCAGGCCTCTTCCTACCATAGTGTCTTGGCTGCTTAAAACTGCTTTACTTCAGAAATGTGGCACCAGAAGTGTGCCCTATGCTCAGCCAAGCATCTGGGATCTGGCTGATTCATCTATGGCTCTGAAAATACTGCAGTCTAATCTGTGTCCTGTGCTCAGGGTTCAATATGTGTGCTTAAATCCATAGCTACGTGCCTCCAGAGAGAGCAGGCTTTCCTCTTTCTATTAGCATTAGGAGCAGAAGTACCAGATAGGTTCTTTATAATAAAGCAGCCACACACAGCGGTTGGTTTCATAACCACTTGCTGAGGTGAGTTTGCCTAAGGGAGCCAAAGCAATATGTGAATAAGGTGTTTTCAACTGGAAGCTCATAAGCCTCCATTCCTAAGAGGAAGCTGCTGATAATAAATTCTGTCTGGGAAGGGACTGTGTAGGAGATAGAATATTTTTCTGTGAAAGTGATTGCTTGAAGGAAAGCATTGACTACACGTAGCCATAATCTTACAAAAAGCTATTTTAACTAAAGTATATCCTGTAAGTAAAATCGTTCTAGGGACATGGTTCAACTCATAGGCATAATTTAATTCATAGAGCACAAGCATAGTAAGAATTTTCTAACAATTTCTGGCATTGGTTGTCCTGGTTTCATTGATTGCTCTGAAAC
Source organism: Dipodomys merriami (assembly GCF_024711535.1). Lineage (NCBI taxonomy): Eukaryota > Metazoa > Chordata > Mammalia > Rodentia > Heteromyidae > Dipodomys > Dipodomys merriami. The sequence continues at coordinate 1,743,930 of NW_027206024.1, forward strand.
TGATCCCCTTTCAAACTAGCCAGCTGAGCTTCAAAAGAGCCAATTGAGCAAGATTGTGAACACAACTTCTGATAAATACCAGAAGTAGTAACTCATTAGTGGTAAAACCTACTTCCTACTCAGACTTCCTACTCAGAACGGTTGCTTCATTGGCTTCCTGCCAATAACATGCCCTTCAACAGAACTAAACTTTGCCGTGCTAAGTTTCTTTCAACTTGCTGGTCTTTCTAGGGATATTGGCTTACACTATGGGAGTATTCCCAATAATCTGGGGTATTGTCCACAATCTTTGTTATGCAAGGCGGGAACCCTTTAGAAGGAGACACATCCTGCCTTGTTGAGGTAGCTCAAGGTTGGGTTAAACCCACCCATTGCGGTTAATGATGGAAAGTGTATCAGCAATGTCAGGAAAGGGCCGATGGAAGCACCCCAATAAAAAGTTACCTCATGCATTGGCCATGAGAGGAAAAATTGGACTAGTGCACATTACCTTGTTGGTTGGTACTTTCATGTGCTGAGTGAGTCTTAGGCACAAAGAAAACTTGAGTCTTGATGTTTGTTTTCATTCTCTGGCCCAGGAATAAAAATGTGGGAGCTGAAGGAAGCCATATTTGAGAAATCTCCAGTAAGGGGAGAGTTGAATATGAGAGGGGAACACAAGAAACTTACAATAGATAGGATTTAGTGCACCAAAAACTGAAATCTCAAGATACCTGCTAAAATGGGGAATAAGAATTCTAGGCCTAAGGAACCAAAGAAAATTGATCAAAGGACCTGCTTCTGATAATCCACTGGGAGAATGGTGAAAAAGATCTCAGAACAGTATTAAATAATGGATAATTTTTATTATTGAGATCCATACTGTGCACTTGTCCAAACAAAAATTTGTTATACATAAGTGCTTGAATGTGTGTGTTTTAAATCTTATATGCGGAAAGGGGAACTCAAAAAAGTCCTATTCACTAAAATCCTTCAGCTGCTTACTTTGACTCTGAAGCCTGGATTGATCCTCTAGCTGACTGAAGGATGTATGGCATTGAAGCCTCAGTTTAAGAAGCAAACTTTCTGGGTAAACTTAAAATTCAAGTCCAAATCTGGGTGCCAGTGACATGCACCTGCAATCCAAGCTACTCAGGATCTGAGGATTGGGGTTCAAATACAGACAGAGCAGAAAAGTCCTTGAGACTCTTATCTCCAATTAATCACCAAAAAACTGGAATTGGCTCTGGGCTCAACTAGTAGGACTTTATTTCACCTTGATCTGAAGAGCTCAGGGACAGAGCCCAGGCCCAGAGTTCAAGTCCTATGACCAACAAAAATTAATGCTTGGGTGAAATGGATTAAATATTCTGCTCACCATTACTGTAAAGATTGTGTGGCACAGAGACCAGAAAAACAAGTGGTACACTTCCCACTGTAATGAACCTCAGACCCCCAAGGGCATGGAGTGCATGATCTGTTGGCCAAACACAGCTTGGGGAAACTCGAAAGACCCTGCTGTTGCTGTTTGCAAGAGGAGGATCTAAGACAAAAATCATATCTTCCTAAGGCCATCTATACCCCTTGCCTCTGTAGGTACGGGGGACAACTGGCATTTTTGGGAAACTTATCAAGATGCAGTGAAGGCCGAACCTGTGAAGAGTTGAGCAGTAAGCACTACACATAGCCAGGGGAAATGTCTGATGATATTGTGGAGGACCAGTGCTGGAGACCTTTCTGGCCAACTAGAGTAGAACCTGTGCTTTGGTTTAATTTGCCATCACTTACATCCTAGCATTTCATCCACCTGTCCATTCTCAAACATTTTATACTAGTTAGGAGAGACTCCTTCCCTAAAGGATCATTCATTTCATATTTACATAGGTACTATTCAGGATCCTCCCCCAAAAGTTTCCAAAAATTCAAGCCAGGCCCCAGATAGCAGCTTAGGAATCAGTATAATTAGTATAAATTAATTAGTATAATTAGTATAAATAAAATGTAGTTTGGAGGCTAGGAATATGGCTTAGTTTTAAATTGTTTTCCTAGCATGCATGAAGCCCTGGGTTTTATTCCTCAGCACCAGATAAACAGAAAAGGCTGGAAGTGGCACTGTGGCTCAACTGGTAGAGTGCTAGCTTTGAGCAAAAGAAGCTCAGGGAGCACCAGGACTGGCAAAAATAAAATGTAGAGTAGAATAAGATCAACAGAGATTTGTTAATTATACTAAGATTTTTTAAACCCATAAATTAAGTGCTCTAGTAGGATGGCATGGGAAAATTAATTCTAGCAACATTATCTATAAAGGGGAGATTTTGTGTGGTGATTGAAGGCCAAAGCTGTACAAAGGACTTAGAAGAATTCAACATTGGCAAGTGAGTGAACTAAAAACTCAGATGAAGGGTTGAGAAGGTAGCTCAGCAGTAGTGTTTGCCTTGCATGCTTGAGCCTCTGGGTTCGATTCCTCAGCACCACATAAGCAGAGAAAGCCAGAAGTGTTGCTGTGGTTCAAGTGGTAGAGCGCTATCCTTGAGATGAAGAGCTGAGGAAGAGTGTCGAGGCCCAGAGTTCAGTCCCAAGACTGACCAAAAATGAAAAATCAAAATGCAAGCTACACATAAAGAGTTTCCTACCAAGAGGAACAGAGAGTTTCCTACCGAGAACGAGGGAGTTTGGTGGATTTTTATCTAGCAGGAATGCAATTTTCCCTTCTAGTGGGAGAAGGATTGCCTTCTAGTAATGAGGGTGTTAATGATCACATTGGTTAAAAACATCATTCAGTTTCATAATGCCCAGATAAGTGTCTAATGTTTGTCAGGTATTGACTTGTGAAAACATATATTATTAATGTACTACTGAAAGATTAAAAATTAGAGTTATATTTTTACAAATACTAACTGCTGGTTTAGCTTCTGTAAACTTGGTTGCGCTAGCCCTGACCCTTCCCCTCGCTGGAAATAAATAAAAAGCTTCGGAGTCTAGGTGTCGGCCCTGAGACAAGCTCTGTCGTCCTAAATAAAGAGCTAACAATAAATTCCCCAAATGGCTCAATGGGACCCCAGATAAGGAACAAAGAGTATGTTCCTCCGCATTCCTGTGCAGAAATTCCTGGTTTAGGGGGCTCAAGATAAGGACCATCTGGTGGGCTCTGCAGACTAGGCCAAATTGTTAATCAATCACAAACCTGTAAACACTGTAAATCTCCTAACCCTTATCCCCCAGAGTGACTACCTCAGTCTGCACTAATTGTCTTATTGCAAAGAGTGTTATAAACTTCCCCAGGTAGTAAAAAAATAATTGCTAAAGTACATAGTGACCTTTTAAACGGGCCAATCCCAGGGACACCTGGTGTTATATGCTAATCCTGTGGTCTTTGTCTTTAAAAATGCCTGTAACCGCTGGACAGGGCTCCCTGCTGGCCTCGGACAGAGAGCCCATTTGCACAAACGCCAAATAAACTCCTCTTGCATATTGCAGCTGCTGGCTTGGAGTCTTGGTTCTTGGGGTGCCCTCCCGTTAAAGAAAGTACCCCAGGGGCCTAGGGGGTCTTTCATTATCATCTGCGTGTCAATCTGTTCTTATTTTCTCAACCCCAGGGGCTCAATCTCAGGTCCTGCATAGTTTGTGTCAGCTCATTTTGCCCCAGGATGGCATGCTGACACTCACCCTTTCATGAATTTGGACCTGTAGGCCATGAATTCACATGCCAGCACTCCCAAACAATAATCGTGGAGTAAGAAGCTGATGGTGGCACATGTTTTACTTTTCTGCAAAAGTCTTGGGTGTCAGGTATGAAGTGGAAAACATATGCAGTCCTATATCCTATGTAATCAAAGTAATCAATGTTCTATGTGTCAAAATAATCAATAAAATAGTCAATACATGAACAAAATGAAAAATAAAATGAATAACTACACTGAATGTAATATAGAATCAACATATGTATTTAAATATAAATCATATATCTAAAATGTACACGAATAGGATGTTTTCTAGTGTTGAGGATCAGTTTCAGGCCTGAGGAACAGAATTGAATTTCTTCACTTCAGGGAAGCGAGCTTCCCCTTCCCATACAGTGCAACAGAGTTACCCAGACCATGAGTTCCAATCCCAGTCCTGGCAGAGAAAAATGGCATCTCTATACTATGTGATGCCCAATTCTTAGGTATTTCAATATTCCTTCATTAAATGAATGTGATTGTGTAAGTGCTTCATAAAGTATTGATTAAAATTGATCAGTGTCCTATAATAGTGTATAGTTTTATCCTGGAATCATTCAAGAACTGCCTATTCAATCATACATATATCCCATTCCATTTGTATTCATATGGATATGAATGAGTGTCTTAGGATCTCCTGCCATTTGGAGGTGGCAGGACCAGGATTTGAACTGTGGGCTCCAGCTCCCACCACTTAAACCTATGGATAGGGAACTCACTGGTCTGTCCCAAAACATCAGCAAGACCAATGATTAGGCAGGCACCAATGGCTCTCAGCAGTCCTCCTTGATACAAGCCTGTATAGGAGGATTATGGTCAAAGTCACCGTAGGCAGGAAAGTCCTTGAAACGCTTGTCCAAGTTCAGTGTCAACAAAGCCATAAGTAGACCCGTATGGTAGAGGGCTAGCCTTGATCAAAAGCAGCTCATGGCCTGTGCCCAGACCTTGAATTCAAGTTCCGAGATTGGCAAGAAACACTCATACAGAACAATCTGTGCAGCCATCAGGCTAAAGCAAGTCATCCTCTTGTCTCCAGCTGAATTGGACAGAGTTTCCTTGGAAAGGGGCTGGGGAGCCGCTGTCATCTTGACTCCACCTATTGCAGCCTGCATCACAGGATTCTGACTGCACCCCCATTCTTTCATGGTTCTTTCTAACTAATGGGATACAAGAATTGTGGCCACTCCCATATTCCATGCTGTCCAGTAGCACCCAGATTTCCTCTGTTGGTTGACACCACTACCAGCAGTTGAGGAAGTTAGAGGTGGCTGGGTGGTGAGCAAGAGTCTTGAGGCGCCTTTGGAGTGGATTAGGAAACTTACAGCCTAGTCAGTGAGTGGGAGAATAGAGGATTACCCAGAGCCTGGGAATGTGGCCAGCCCATCTCTCCCATCCTAGTGCTCAGATGTCTTTAACAACCAGACTCCGTGAGAGAGCTGTGGGCAAGAAACAACTGCCAGATCACCGACAGAATTCTGCCATCGGACCTGCAACATTCAAGAAAACAAAGGACACCAAAAAGGGAGGGATCCCCAAGACAAACAACATTGGAGAGCATGATTCAAAGGAAGGTCCAGCCAAAGGTGATGCCAACCCCGGGCCACCCCTGCCTTTGGAGACTGTTACAGCCTTCAGGGTCCAGAGTGTCAAGTGTCCCGATACCACCAAAGATCTTCAGAGGTGCTACCAACACGTGGTGCCTGCCCTGAACCGCAGCAAAAGAAGAAACCAGGTGCTCTGTGCCAGTATCTAACCACTGAATCAGGAAAAGACAGACCTGCAGTATCAACGGGAGAAAGAAAGGGAGAAGATAGCCCAGGGGCACAGAGAACTGAAAATAGAGCTAGAAATCCACAAGCCACTCATACAGAAGTTGGTTTTGACAGAAAGCGATTTACAATCATCACCGGCCCACATGCAGCACGTGGCCGATAACAGAGTAATGGAGCACAAAACTCTCACCAGCTGCCTGCAGGCATGGCAGAGTTGGAGATGGAGGCTTCTGCAGTCACTGCTGCACAGAAGGAGACTGAAATATTCTTCGAACAGCTGAATGATGTAACACTTCAGCTCGAGTAAAAGATCAGAAGCTTCTATGACCTGGAGCAAGTGAACACAGAGTTGCAGGAGAAGCTGGAAACACTCTGGACATAGAGGAGCCGCAGGAATAACAGAATCTGCAAGCTCCAACAAGCACTGGCAGGGCATGAGGTACTGACAAGACTACTGGACAACCTGAGCTGGATGGTGACAGCAGCGAATCTGGACACAGACACCTTCGTGAAGGACCTGAGGATTGAGAGGTCCAAGCGAAGGAGGAGGCCCGGCCGCTGACCAAGCAGGTAAACCAACTGACAGAGCAGAAGGAGGGAGGGGCTAGGCAGGTGCTGGATTTTGAGAAAGAGCTGGGGGAACTGAGAAGGAAGCTGGCAGAGCCACGGCCCCCCACAGGACTATCTCAGGCCAAGCAGCAGCTGCAGACCCAGGCTTACCACATGCAGATGAAGTTGAAAAACCTGGAGGAGCAACTTCATATCCAGGTCCAGGAAAACCAGAGGCCCAATCTCCAGAATGCAGAGCAGTGGGAACAACTGCAGAGACTGGAGGAGAAGGTGGAGGGTTGGCAAGGGATCCCTGAGACGCCATGATGCACATGTCTGTGCAACCCACAGATAGAAGAACAGCTGGCCTTTTTGTGGGTTGCTCTCCATAGGGTGAGCGGTGAGAAGGAGGAGTTTGCTAACATCTTGGACTCTGAGCAGCAGGTGAAGAAACATCTGCAGGAACAGATGGACCATTCAGAGGAGAAGATAGAGGAATGGTAAGAGATGGATGAGAGAGAGACCCAAGTGGCTTGGGAGCTGCAGGAGCAGCAGGAGCAGTCCCTGGCCTAGCTGCAGGAGCTCAGAGCCACCTGTGAGCATCACATTACCTCCAATGAACGGCTGAGCTCCAAGAAGTAGGCCTTGCAGCAGCACCTGCAGAGGCAGACTCAGCTGCTGGAGCAGCTTTAGCAAGTGCAGGGCCCGACAAACTGTGGGGACTAGTGATGCCCCCAAAGTGGCAGGACACTCTCAAGTGCCTGGAAGTAATCAGAACACAGGATGAGTGCCTGCAGGCCCAGCTGATCTTCCTGGCTTTCCCTGGGGAAGGGGAAAGTGTGAGCCCTGGAGAAGAAAAGATGAGAAAGCGACTCCCCCTGATGTGCCCATCGCAGAGGATAGAGACATCCCCCAAAGTAAGAAGGATGTGACTCTGGGAGCACTCCTTGAGGCTGACATCCTCAAGGGGAAACTCCTGCCGCAGGAGCGGCGGGGCTGTTGCAGGCACTTGATCCACCCGACAGCTCAGTGCCAGATAGAGCTGGATCCACAGGTACCCACCCCCTGAGCTGCCACCACAGCATGTGTGAGGATGGGAAGTGGGACACGTGGGAGTCCAAAAAGAAAATCTGCTTAATCCACGACCTGCCTGATGAGGTGCACTTCCATGGTCCAGCGAATGAACTCCACCATCCATGCAGCCAGCTGTTGGCACATATCCACACCGTCCATGAGTTGCTCCTGGTGTGTAAAGGACAGATGTTCATCCTGGATCAACTGTGTCGGGAGAAAGCCAAGGGCATGTGCCAGCTGTCCCAGGAGAAGATAGAGAAGAGGAAAGAGCTGCAGGAGCTGCTGTCTCTCTTCTCAAGGGCTCCAGATGTCGGTCCATTCTGAGCCCCCATCTGTGTTGCTGCTTTAGAGGCCTCAGGATCCTGGATGGGCAAAATGATGGAGGAGCAGAAAGGTTTTGAAGAATTGCAACTTCAAGACCGTGTGGAAACTGCCAGAGGAGAGGTCGGGGTTCCTTACCCCGTAGAGGACTCTCCCACAGAGCACATCCTGCCACAGATGTCCCACATCCAGAGCCACCCACAGCTGGCGAACTCAGGCTTGCAGCACTCTGTCCCTTTTTTCTGTAGTCTGATGGGGATGATGACTCCCTATGTGACATATTGAGTCTCAAAATCCTCGGCAGCCACCAGAACTTGGTGGCCAGGTGTCCTTCTATAGGTCTCTATCTGCCTGGTGATGGGAAGGGTAAACTGTGGGCTGGGTAGAGCAGAGGCTGCTGGGAGGAGACAAAATTCAAGGGACATATAATGGCCCATTGGTGACCTGGGAAGAGGCCCATGTTATGCTTATCACAAAGAATAAATTGTTTTCAAAGGGAAACAAAGCCTCCACAAAGATTTGTTCTTCCAGTCATGGGGCTTGAACTCAGGGCCTGGTCACTGTCCCTGAGCTCTTTTTGATCAAGACCGATGCTCTACCAGTTGAGCCCCATCTCTCCTTCCAGCTTTTTCTGTGTGGAATTGAACCCAATGCTTCAGGCATGCTAGGCAACCACTCTACCACTGAGCCACATTCTCAGCTAAGATGATCCCCTGGCCCCAAACACATATAGTCATTACTCAGATAAATTGGAAGTAGGGGCTAGGATGAATATGAAGCACAAATCTGGTTCACACAGAAATCCTCCACTGCCCCCTCTTTGACACCCTTATTTAAAGTTTCTCTTTTACCATTGAGGGATGAGAGAGGGAGAGGGGAGTCCCGAGAGAGGAGTACCAAGAACAGTGGCCCCCTGAGCACCACAGCCTCCCCCATAAAAGTAGTCCTCCAGATTCTGATTTTACCTGACTCAATGTGGAGTCTACATTGTCTCCGCACCCCTGCAAGGCTCAGGATGAAATAAATGTCAGCCCTGGACTCAGCCCACACCCAGGGTGGAAACTCCTAGTCCCAGACCGACTTCCACCCCTAACTTCCCCGAGTTTGGCTAGACCCACCACTCACCACAATGTGGCGGCCATGATCTCATGGACGGATTCCAGGAAGTAGGTCTATTGCAGAAGCAGCAGGGTGAGCATGGAAGAGGGAGGTGGGTGATTGCTCTGGTACCTTCCTCCTCGGAGCCCTCCCGTCCAACTAGGGCCATGGTGACCCGAAGCATGCCAAGGTCAGGCGGTGAGACAGATGGAGGAGCACAAGACTAAAGGAGGTAATGCTTTATCTTGGTGCACTTGACAATTCCAATTATATTCAGCACATGTCAATCCCAGAGCCAACATGCAATTCCTCTCATTGTTGTTTTCCATGAGCGCTGTCCCTGAGCTCTGTTTCTCAAGGCTGGCACTCTACTACTTGAGCTACAGGGTCACTTCTTGTTTTCTGATGTTTCATCAAGGATAAAAGTCTCATACACTTTCCTGCCCAGGCTGGCTTGTCACCATGATCCTCCAGATCTCAGCTTCTTGAGTAGCTAGGATGACAGGTGTGAACCACCAGTGCCCAGAATGTGATGCTTTTTAAAAGAATCTTGGTGAGTGTGTAAACGGAGCCCCAAAGGGCCGGGATAGATCACGACCCAGTCAAGGACCTGGGATGGGAAATGCTGACTTTCTAGCCATTCTGTTCCCCAAAATTAAAGATGCCAAGTGGTGTTGTATGCATCAAACTCCTAGGCCAACAACCACCAGGCTTAATGCAGAAAAGGTAGAGAATAACTAAAAATTTCAATGTAGAAATCTCTGATTTTGCATGCACATAGCGTGTGTGTGTGTGTGTGTGTGTGTGTGTGTGTGTGTGTGTGTGTGTGTGTGTGTGTGTGTGTGTGTGTGTTTACCGGGTCTTGAACTCAGAGCCTAGATGGTAACCTTTAGCCTGTTTGCACAAAGTTGGTGCTCTACCACTTGAACTATAGTAGCTCCACTTCCCAGCTTTTTGGTGATTCATTGGAGATAAGAGTCTTCCCAGGTTAGCTTTGAATCTTGATTTATTCTCAAGTGTCTGCCTTGAGGAGCTAGGATTATAGGCATGAGCAACTGGCATCCAGCTGCATGGATGTCTTTTCATAGTCTCTTCTGTTCTAACAGCTATCTACTTGCTCTGGCCTAGATCTCTGGCCTCTACAGCAGCTCCCAGCAGCCCCTGACTGTGTGGAGAACATAAAGCTCAAACCTGTCAATGCATCCTATTTCTTTGTCCTCAGGGGAAGGAATGATTCCTCTGAAACCTGGAGGGGTAGGGGTAGGGGTAGAGATAGGTGGGATAGCTGTAGATGTGTGCTCAACTAGAAGACAGGTATTCTGGACTGGGAAGGTAGCTCAGTGGTAGAGCGCTTGCCTTGCATGCCTGAGGCCCTGGGTTTGATTCCTCAGCACCACATAAGCAAAAAGAAAAAAGCCGGAAGTGACGCTGTGGCTCAAGTGGTAGAGCACTAGCCTTGAGCTGAAGAGCTGAGGGACAGCACCAAGGCCCAGAGCTCAGGCCCCATGACCGGACCTAAAAAAAAAAAAAAAAGAAGAAGACAGGTATTCTGTCTTATCCAAGAAGGAAAGCATGGCCAGATGCTAATGGCTCATGCTCTTATATTCCTAGCTCCCTCAGGAGGCTGAGATCTGAGGATTGACATTCAGAGGCAACCCAGCAAAAATATCTGTGAGACTGTCCTCTCCCAAAATACCACCTGAAAGCTGGAAGAAAAGCTCTGGCTCAAGTGGTACAGTGCTATCCTTGAATGAAAAAAACTGAAGGCCAGAACCCGGGCCCTGAGTTCAAGTCCTACTACCAAGATGCACTCATGCGCATGTGCACACACACACACACACACACACACACACACACACACACACACACACACACACACACACAAACACAAACACAAACACAGAGGGAGGTGGTAATGATAAGCAGAGCTAGAACTGGGGGCAGTCCTGAGGCATAATCATAGTAAACTCTTAAACCACATCAGTTGTTTCTCCCTAAGTCCTTCTTGGGCTGAGGGATCTGGGCCATGGCAGTGAGTTCCATGGAACCTGTGCCTCCATCTAAGCACTGGGGAGGAAAGCAGGGTTCCCAGCCGTGGGACTCCTGGGATATAGCGTTTACTACAAACAGCACCCAGCAGGCTCTGGATTCCTGAGCCTACAAGTCTTTCATGAGTCCAACTCAACACCGCCCAAGGTGTGCCTGACAAATGTGCATTCTTGTGATATCCATATGAGCGGGCATTTACTGTTTTACCCCTCCTGGACCAGAACTGTGGTCTGAGACATTGATTTAGTGCTCAGATCCACACTGCTCTCATGATAGATGCCATTCTGATGACCAGGTCAATGACCTCCGTGTCACAAGGGTCGATCCTTCTCTGGTACTGTGGCCCACTCTGTATGCAAAGGCCTCCAAGGAGGCTGCTCTAAAGAAGTGTAGGACAGCTAGACATTGGGAGACCCTCAGGAGCCCACTGGAAAATACTCTGCTTAGAGCCAGAGCATGAGGTCAAAGCAGGCCAGGTATAGGTCATGTAGCTCAAACTCTGGGCCTGGTTGCTGTTCCCCAGCTCTTCATCTTACCACTTGAGCCACAGCACCACTTCCGGTTTTCTGGTGGTTCTTGGAGAACAGAGTCCCCCGAACTTTCCTGCCCAGGCTGGCTTTGAATGGCAATCCTCCAATCTCAGCCACCTGAGGAGCTAGGAGGACAGGCATGAGCCACCAGTGCCCAGCTGATCTGGCTTTTCACCACAGTGGACTAGGAGCTCCTGAAAGCTTTTCTTTATTTTCTCTGTGCTAGTACTGGTGCCTGAAATCAGGGTCTAGCCTGTGGTCTCTTAATTTTTTCCCTCAAGGCTGGCAATCTACCACTTGAGCCACAGCTCCATTTCTGGCTTTTGGTAGTTCATTGGCAAAAAAGTCTCACTAACTTTCCTCCCATGAGCTGGCTTTGACCCACGATCTCTGATCTCAGTGTCCTGAGTAGCTAGGATTTACAGGGGTTAGGCCACTGGTGACACTGGGCTAGAACCTTTACTTAAGCAAGCATTCTTCCTTGGATTTGCCCTGATTCCTCCATGCAAAGGAGGCCTGAAGGTCAGGAGCTGTGAAAAATAGGCTTTTGGTCAAAGAAAATGGCTGGGGTCCTTGGTGAAAAGACATGCTAATCTTCCCCTGGACCCCATTCTGCCCTAACGGTGACTCAAGTGTAAATCTTGTCCCAGATTTGAGTGTTCTGCCAGACTTGTCTGAAGCCACGGAACCTTCATTCCACCCACACCACCAGCTCTACAACACACCTCAGGACCTTTGCCCAAGCTGTACTTATTGCCTGAGGCTCTCTGTCTTGTTCCACATCTTAGAGCTCCTGTGGAATTTTGGCACTGGTTATATCACCTCCTGGAGCAAGCTTTTCCTTCCCTTCTCCCCCTTTTAAAACAAATATTGAGTTCCTACAGATGGAACTTGTGCAGGCTGACTGGAAAATGCTCTATTGTGGTGGTGGTGGGGGTGGTGGTGGTGGTGGTGGTGGTGGTGGTGGTGGTGGTGGTGGTGGTGGTGGTGGTGGTGTGTGTGTGTGTGTGTGTGTGTGTGTGTGTGTGTGTGTGTGCATGTGTACATGTGTGCATGCGTGCATGTGCATCCACGCATGTGCATGCGCATAAAGACGCACGCCAGTCCTGGGGTTTGAATTCATGGCCTGGACGCTATCCCTGAGCTTTTGTGCTCAAGACTAGCACTGTACTACTTGAACCACAGTTCTAGTTCTGGCTTTTGGGGTTTAATTGGAGAAAAGAGCCTCATATATCCGTTCCTGCATGCAATTGGCATCCTCAGAACTCAGCCTCCTGAGTAGTTAAGATTACATGTGTGAGCCACCAGCACCTGCCCTCTATCTCTTACCCATAACGGCCCTCCTCTGAGTCCCAGAAGAATATGTCTCACTCTGCTGACTTTTTTTTTTTTTTTGTCAATCTTGGGGCTTGAACTCAGGGTCTGGGGATGTTCCTGAGTTGCTTTTTTTCAAGACTAGCACTTTTATCACTTAAGCACAGTGTCTCTTTTGGCTTTTTCTCTTTCTGTGGTAGTGAGGAATCAAACTCAGGGCTTTGTGTGTGCTAAGTAAGCACTCTACCAGTAAGCCACATTCGCAGACCAAGGCTCATTTCTAAAAGAAGCTATGACGGTGGGATTTATTGGATTACCCCTTTTGACACAGAAATCGCTGAGTCTTTCCTATCTTTGTCAGAATTTGGGACCAGCCTGAGACTCTGCAATAAGGAATAATGAATGAGTGATGGCCACCAGGCCCCAGAGGTCTGGGCTAACATCCTACAGGGAGATAGAGGAAATGGAGACACAACCTTTGACAACTCCTACAGCCTAGGAACTGTGGTTTCCCTGGAGGCAGTGGCTGGCTGCTAGGTGTTCTGAAGGGACATCTCAGCCAGAACATAATGCAACCATTGCACACACTGTAAAGCTGAATTCAGAAATCCTTAACCAAAAGACCACCAGAGACCACCACCAATGTAAAAGCAAAGTAGTCTTTATTGCAAGCTCAAGCTTGGTCCCCTCAGACTTACATAGCAGCAACCGAGGTTTACAGCACCTTTTATATACTTTTTAGGGAAGGCAGGGACTTTGCGTACACCATAGCGTTTTCTAACAAATCACTACACACTGTGGGAAAATCAGAAAACAATTCTATATTTTGATTGGAGAACTACAGAAACAAGTTGTTGGTTAAATCAAGGGGGCTGACATACTTTAAACTGGTTGGCTTGTGCCACAGGGAAGTCTCAAGAGGATATGTGCTAAACTGCAGGGTGTCTGGTTTAGATAATGGTCACCAAACCCCAGAAGGGGCTGTTCTGGAGTTTCTGATACCTTGACATCCTGCCTTAAGCAAACACCACGTGTTTCCCAAAATTGTCTGTGCAAGGCTATTTCAGATATCTCCACATCCTGGCATCTAGTGTTCCCAGGACTGTCTGTGGCTGGAATAGGTCAAGGGTGGCAGAACTGAGTTGGGGTCTTCAGTAAAATAGAGTTGCTTAGGTTTCTCAACACCAGTTGCACACACTAGCCCAGGCAAAGCCTTCGTGGCTTCAGTTCTTAAATGGCAGGGAAGGATGCTTTGTTCAAGCTGCAGACTTAGTGCTCTCTGAGGGCTTGTTCCAACTTGCCCAGGTTGGGGGGCTGGGCATGGGCAACCTGCTGAAAGCCCATCATACAGGCCTTGTCCCTGAGCTCCTTTTGCTCAACGGTAGTGCTCTGCAACTTGAACCACTCAGGGATTTTATTTGTTTATTTCTTTTGTTTTCCTGTGATCTCTTAAGAAATACAAGTGTCGCTGACTTTCATGCCCAGGCTGCATTCAAATTGGCATCTCAGCCTTCTGAGGAGCTAGGATCACAGGGAGGAACCACTGACAACCTGGCTTACTGTTCTTGTTGTTCTTTTTTTTCGTGACAATCTGAAATCTTAACGGTGTCATTCCAATGGTTTGCATTAGAAGAAAACTTCCCAGGCCTGGAATTCGAATGCTAGGACTGGCACCCACAAATAGAGGGAGATCCTGCAAACTCATTCCTATTCATTTGAATGCTAATGGAATGTCATAAAAGTAAAAAGTAAATTTGAAATTAATTCATGATTCTATTTTAGAATGCCACACAAAAATTATTGAATTTATATCTTCCATTCTAGAACCACAGTATGATTAAGAATATTGACTGATACTTTCTTAATGCTTTTGTAAGTATTCTACGATGATTCTTCATTAAATGGAGGCATAATTTAATAACTAATAATTGGTAATTATATGTATAATTTTATAATATCATATTCCCTCTGTATATATACACATATATATGTATGTATATATATGTATATATATACATATATATATATATACATGTTTATATAGGTACTGTGCCTTGATTATAGGTCATCAGAACTTCCTGGCAGCTCAGCTTGCTGGAGGCTGGTGTGCTAAGACTGTGACCCCATTGATGAATTGGGCATTGTAGGCTGTGAGTTGAAATCCTCGCATGGCCAAAAATTTATTCATGGAGTAAGAAGCCAATTTTCACACATTTTTTTCCTTCTCTGTGAAAGTCCTGGGTCTCAGTATATGTGATATGATGTAATAAAATAAATGTTATATGTACAATAATACTAAATAAATAGGGGTAATAAATACCATATGGAGTAAACCCATATGACATAGATCTAATATATGACTATTATATTTTATAGTGGTGGGGCTTCAATTCAGGCCCTGGGAACTTGTCTGAATTGCTTGTCTTCAAGGACGGTGATCTTCCCCTTCACCCACAGTGCCTCAGAATTCCCCAGACCCTGAGTTTAAATCCCAGGCCTGCCAGAAAAATGGTGCAAACTCCAAGCCAGGGCATTATGATGATGATGATGAGGAGGAGGAGGAGGAGGAGGAGGAGGAGGAGGAGGAGGAGGAGGAGGAGGAGGAGGATGAGGATGAGGAGGAGGATGATGTTTTGGGCCAAGCACAGGGCTTGAACTCAGGTCTTGGGATCTCTGCCACAGCCGATCCTTGGATCATAGGTCCCGAGTTCAAATTTCAGGGCTGGCAAAAATAAAAATAAAAAGGAGAAGGATAAAACTGAGAAGTTCAAAGAGGTGGTTTTACTTTTTTTTTTCTTTGCATTGTGACTATCCTGGGTCTAAATGACAATGCCCAGAAAGTGTACATGACCTTACATTGCTGATATTTGGATGACTATTAGGGAAGCCAAGCTGAAACCGGTAACTTAAGCCTGGAAATCGAATCCTGGACTGCCGGTATGGCAGGAGATTCTAAGAAACACTTTCCAATATACATCTGTGCGAATGGAATTTTGTAAAAGTAACAATTACATTAGTAGTTAGTGTATGATTAAATTGTAAAATTATACACAATTATACAACATTGAATGATTTTCAATTAATATTTTATTATGTATTCAATCATGATGCTTAAAAAAGGAAGGAATAATTAATTTCCAATAATTGGTAGTAATATTGTATATGCAATTTCATAATATAGAGACATCTCACGTTATATACATCTATCCATCCATCTATCTATCTATCTATCTACAAGTCTAAACATTTATCTGTTTATACACTTGTCACTAATGGGGCTGAGTGATAGAGTGCTCGCCTAGTATGTAGAAAGCCCTGGTTTCAATTCCTCACTACTGTGTGCATAGGAAATCCAGAAGTTGTGCTGTCGCTCAAACAGTTGAGCACGAACTTTGAGCATAAAAAATTAGGGACTGTGTCTAGACCCTTCCTCTAGATCCATGACTGGCACCAAAACAAAAAATAAAAAGGAAAAGATAGAATGTTCTGACTGCAACTATATAAGGATAGGGCTGCAAATACCTCATCACAGAGAAAGGAGGGAGTCTAATGCTGACAGCTGCTGTCTAACCTGACTTAGCCAGAGGTAAACCACTGCAACCCAGCTCCACAGAAGCGGATGCTGCTGGCTTACTTACCCCTGTCATCCAAGATACTCAGGAACTGAGATCTGACACTGGTGGGTTTAAAACCCAGCCCTGTCAGGATGTCTGTGAATCTCTGAGCTGTGGCTCAAAGTGGTAGAGCTCTAGTCTTGAGCAAAAGATCTTAGGACAGTACGCCCAAACTTTCAGTGCAACTCCATGGCTGATGCCCTCCCCCCAAAACCCCATCCCTCTAAAATCTAAATTTGGACTGTTTGTGAGGTGTTTCTGAAGGAATGGTGATACTGATGAAAGCACCTTAATTTAATGACAGCATGTGCGATACAGCTATGTGATGAGTCCTTCATGAGATGTTGTGTGTTGAGTCATTCACGCGGTGCATTTTTTCATCTGGTTCTTGTAAGAGCTCCACAAGTAAGATAATGATTTGCCCCTGTCAGGGCCAAAATTATGTATGTACCTAACTATAGTGGTTGTCTCCTGCAGACAATTTTTTTGGTTTAAGTTTCTCAGTCATGAACCTTGAACTCAGGACCTAGCCACTGACACTTACCTGTTGGGATAATGGCTAGTGCCCTACCACGTGAAGCCAAGGACCCCTTGCAACAGAGTGTTAGGGTCTAGGCATATAGTAGCTAAGGACTGTCATGCTGCCTACTCAGGATGCTGAGATCTGACGATCTGGGTTCAAAACTATCCCAGACACAAATGGTCCCATGAGACTTTTATCTCCTATTCACCATTTAGAAACTTGAAGTGGAAGCCTCGCGCCTGTCATGCAAGCTACTCAGGTGGCAGAGAGCTGAGGATCATGGGTCCAAAACCAGCCTGGGCAGAAAATTCCTTGAGACACTTCTCTCCATTGACCCACCAAAAACCAGAAGGGGTGCTGTAGCTCAAGCAATTGGCTTTAGCTGAAGAGCTCAAGGACAGCACCCAGGCCTAGATTTCAGTTCCTCCAACTTCCAAGAAAAGAAAGAAAGAAACCTGCAGTGGTGTACTGAGAATGTGTCTTAGTGGTAGAGTGTTTTTCATGTATGAATCCCTGGGTTTGATTCCTTAGTACCATATCACTAGAAAAAAGCCTGAAGTCGCTGTGTGGCTCAAGTGGTAGAATGCTATCCTTGTACAGGAGAAACTCAGGTACTGTGCTCAGGTTCTGAGTTCAAGCTCCAGGACAAGTGAATGAACACACATACATGTACACACACACACACACACACACACACACACACACACACACACACTGATGCCAGAAGTGAAACTGTGACACCAAATGGTAAAGAACTGAGCTCCTGTTCTGAGCTCATGGTCAGCACCCAGGTCCTGTGTTCAACCCTGAAACACAGCCACCCAGGGCCCAACTAGGAGAGGTCAAAGGTTTCAAAATCTGATGAGCTTCACCAGCCCTAGATGACAGGAAGCATTGTGATATTACACATGTGCTTAGATTTAGCAAGCTTCCAGAAACCTAGGGAGGCACCATTGCCAATAATGAGTCATTTCATTAGGTTCAGCTCCTTAGTTGTCTGCCAGAAGGACCCTTGAATTAATTGTAGCAGGTTATTTTAAAACTAGAACATAGTCTAACAAAGACAGGATAAGTGCAGGGAACTTGGCCTATTATGGGAGGTGGCACAAATAAAGACTTCCTGTCAAAACAGCACTGGAGAGAGAGACAGCTCGGGGGTACAAAGAGGCCTTTTTCTCCTGGCCTTCAGAGCCAGCCCACACTCCTCCTCAATAATTGGCCTTGATGGAGTTTTTTGTTACACAGCAGTACAGGAGTGAGGGCTTTTGTCTGCCTGTTCCAACAATGAGGCAGACTTCCTCCAGCAGTCCCTGGTGAGGAGAAAACCTCAGGCTAAAATGGGAACAGCAAAGGGAGCCCCGGAACACGCACTGTCTTGAAAGCAATTTCTGTGTTATGGAATCATTCGATTCAAAGCAAATTTCCTAGCTGGATGCCTTTCATCATAGGGACTCTGGATCTTCACTGATAGAAATATATGCATACATACATGGGGAGACATAGAGTTACTGGCTTTTTTTTTTTTGGCTGTTGCGGGGGTTGTACTATGAGCCTAGGCACTGTCCCTGAGCTCCTTTTGCTCAAGGATAGTGTTCTGCCCTTTAGCCATAGCCCCACTCATGGAGATTTTGTATTCCTGTGATCCCTCAGAAATGAGAATGTGGTGGACTTTCCTGTCCTGGCTGAATTCAAACCGGCATTCCCTACGTCTCAGCCTCTTGAAGATCTAGGATTACAGGCAGGATTGCTGAAACCTGAGTTTTTTTCTTCTCATACTTTTCTTTCATCGGAAATCTGAAATCTTCACAGTGTCATTCTAATGGTTTGCATTTCAAAGTAAACTACTCAGGTCTGTAGTTCAAATGCCAGGACTGCCACCTACAAATGGCGGGAGATCTTGAGAAAATCATTCCTATCTATAGGAATGCTTACTGGAATGTTATAAAAGCAACTATTAAATTTGAAGTTATTTCATGATTCTCTTATAGAATGCCACACAAAAACTATTGGATTATGTCTTCCATACTAGCACAATGGTATGATTCTCCTAATTAAGGAATACTGACGCTTTAATAAGTATTCAACCATGATACTTCATTAAGTGGAAGCATAATTCAATAACTAATAATTCATAATATATATATAATTTAATATCCTTACATTGTCTCTCTCATATATATAGCAAACTACACATCTGTCTGTCTGTCTATTTATCTTTCTATCTATTTATCTGTCTGTCTGTCCTTCTATCTATCTATCTATCTATCTATCTATCTATCTATCTATCTATCTATCTATCTATCTATCTATCTATCTATCTATCTATCTATCTATCTATGTATTCACCACTGCTATTGCTTCATCGAAGGTCCTCAGAACTGACTGGCAGCTCAGTTTGCCAAAGGCTTTTGTTCTACAACTGACCCATTCATGAATTGGGCATTGTGGGCTGTGAGTTCAAGTTCCAGCATGGCCAAAAGTTTATATGTGGAGTCAGAAGCCAATTTTGATGCATTTATTTCTCTTCTTGGTGAAAGTCCTGGGTCTCAATATGATGTATAATCCATATGCAAATAAATCCATGTGATAAGATATAATAAATGAAATAAATGTTATATATGTAATAATACTAAATAAAATAAATAAAAATAAATAAGGGTAACAAATGTCATATGGAGTAAACCCATGTATGTAAATAGATCTCATGTATGAATATTATTTTTAACAATGCTGGGGCTTGAATTCCGTCCCTGGAAACTGATGTGAAATTCTTGTCTTCCACGACGGTGAGTTTCCCCTTCCCCACAGTGCCAGAGAGTTAATCATACCCTGAATTGAAATCCCAGGCCTTCCAGAAAAATGGTGCAAATTCCAAGCCTGGGTCTTAATTTTGTTTGACCAGGATCATGCATTAAGAATCACTCTCTGTTCTATGATATCATTCTATTCAAAGCAAATGTCTTAGTTGTTTGCCTTTCTTCGTAACGACTGTATGTTCACCGATAGAATTACATGCATACATACATAGACACATGGAGTTACTGGCTCTTTTTTATGTTTGGTGCAGGTCCTGAGACTTGAACTATGAGCCTAGACATTGTCCCTGAGATCCTTTTACACAAGGTAGCACTTTATTGTGCCTTAATCCATGTACATCATTAAATTGAGGCATAATTTAATTCCTAATACCTAGTAATTTAACAATAATGTAATACCTAATAATTATTAGTAATATATTACATGTAATTTAATAATATACAGACATCTCACATTCTATCATTATACTTATATGTTTAAATATACAGTGGAATATATATATATATATATACACATCTCTCTCTCTAAATATATACATATATATATATATATTTATTTGCAGCAATTTACAAATCTACCTATTTATATATTGGCCACTCCTGGAGCTAGAACTCAGGTCCTGGGAACTGCCTGGCAGTGAATTTGTTTGAGACTGCTGTGCTTACAATGACACCTTGATTAATTGGGCATTCCATGCCCTGAGTTCAAATCCCAGCAGTGCCGAAGACAATAGGTGAGTAAGAAGCCAATATTGTCCTGTTTTCCTTTTTGTGGAAATATTGTGTCCTAGGTACAATATGCAATATCTATGCAAACACATATATATGATATACATTATACATGTATATAAATATTATTTTTGCCTATTCTGGGGCTGGAATTCACACCCTGGGAAATGCTCCTGAATTTTTTTCTTCCAGGAGGTTAGCTTCCACTTCACCCAGAGCAAAATAGAGTTACCCAGTCCCTGAGTTCAAATCCCAGGTCTGGCAGATAAAATGGCCCAAATTCCTAGCCAGGACCTTAACTTTATTGGTGGTGCAAGCATGGGGCTTGAATTCAGGTCATCACAACTCTGCCTCAGCCTTGATTACCCTAGGCTGGGGTGCAGCTTTTACACCCACAGATGATCCAGGGATCCTAGGACCAGAGTTCAACTCCCAGCTTTGGCAAAAAAAAAAAAAAAAAAAAAACAAGATGGAAGAAGAAAAACCAGGAAGTTTTACACAACAGTTTTACCTTTGTTTCCTTAGCACTGTGACCATCCTCAGTCTTAATGACTCGGCTTGAAAATTGTACGAGACCTTGCATGGCCGAAGGCTGGTGGGCTGTCAGTGAAGCCTGAGCCCAACCTAGGCCCTGAGTTCGATCCTGGGACTGCCACCTACAGGGCTGAAGATCCTAGAGAACTCGTTCCTATCTATAGGAACAATAATAGAATGTTTGTAACGTACTAATTAAATTACTAATTAGCTAGTCATTCTAGTATAAGATTGTATGAAATAAATATAGGTCATTGATTAATTTAATTCTTTATTAAGTTTCCTACCGTGATTAATTAATGGAGGCATAATTTTAGACTAAATAATTGGTAGTAATAGAATATATAAAAATAAGATAGGGACATCACTCTTTATATAGAATTATACATTAGAATCTACATAAATGTCTATCTGTCTCTGTATAAATTTATTTATAGATGCATATACATATGTAAATACACACACACATACACAAACACACACACACACACACACTTGAATCTACACATCTATCTGTTTATATATTGACCACTCCTAGGGCTTGATCTCAGGTCCTCAAATTTGCCCTACATCTTCATTTGAATCAGACTGGTGTGCTAACATTGACCGATTCATGAAGTGGGCCTTCTAGGCCCGATGTTCAAATCACAGAACTGCCCCCAAACTTAATCCTGGTGGAAGAAGCCAATTGTCCCACTTGTTTTCCTTATCAGTGAAAGTGCTGGGTCTAAGGAATGATGTATAATACATAAGCAAATCTGTGTCCTATGTAATAGGATGTAAAAAATGTTATACATGTAATCATACTCTCTAAAATATATAATAAATAATAAAACACAAAATAAAATGAATAACTACAGTAACTGCCATATGCAGAAAACATGTGTATGTAAATATAAATCATGTATTTAAAATGTATACGAATATTATTTTTTTGAGTGCTAGGGCTTGAATTCAGCCCCTGGGATCAGGCCAGAATTTCTTGTCTTCCAGCTCGGTGAACTTCCCCTTCCCCCACATTGATGCAGATTTACCAAAACCCTGAGTTCAAATCCCAGGCCTGGCAGAAAAATGGCCTGAATTCCAAGGAGCTTCATAAATTTTAAAATATTTTTAATGTATGTCTGTATCTGTCTGTCTGTATGTGTGTGTGTATTTTTATTTTGTCAAGGACAGGGCTTGAACTCAGGGCATGTCAACTCTGCCTCAGCTTTGATCACTCTACGCTGGGTTGCAGCCACTGGACACACAGCCGAACCTGGGTCCTCAAAGGCTGACAAGAAAAAAAAAAACACCCGGCAACATTTTTCTTTTCAAGGTGATCATCCTGGGTCTGAATGACACAGCTGAAAAGTGTTTGTAACCTGGCATTGCTGAAGTCTGATGGGCTTTCAGGGAAGCCATAGGCCAACAAGGCAAAATAGGCTCTGTGTTCGAACCCAGTTCTGACCCCTACCAATGGAGTGAGATCCTAAGAGTCTCATTCCTATTCACAGGAATACCGATGGAAATTAATGTCAAGGTTGAATTTGTTGTTCCTGAATGATACTACTATAAAATTAGAGACTGATTTTAGGAGGCTGATGGATTTTAATGAATATTTTTTGACACATTAAGAGAATACTATTAGAGTCCGGGAAGATGGCAGAGGAGAAGCTGGAGTCTAAGTAAGCTCTCGCATAGAAAGCAGTTTTAGAGTTCCAGTGAACAGTCCTAAGTCAGAGAATTACACCAAGTGTGCTATCACAGGACAGACAGTTAGGCCAGAGAAGGAAACCCAGGCAAGGAGACACTTCTGAGCCCTTGCCAACAGCCGCTGCGGCGGCAGCAGCTGTGGCGGTGGCGGGAGAGCGCAGGCGCCATACCTGAGCAACAGAGAGTCCGGGATGAAGGAGCCAGACGCAGCAGGTGAGCAGATTCTACTCAACACCAACAAGAACCGACAAGGAGCAGACATCTTCATCCTGCAGTTTGCAGACCAGAGACGACCCAGGAACTAAGATGGCGTGAGTAGAAGCCTGACGTCCTCACTCCTTCTCAGGGAGCAGAGGAGGGAAGGCCACCCCTCCCCCCCCAACACCTGTGATCTCCATTTTGTAGACCAACAAAGCTCGGAGGAGCTCCTAGCTCCAGCTCAGGCCTTGGAATAAAATGAGTCATTTAGCAGGTCACAAGAACTTAACGGCTGCGTGACCTGCCAGACTCAGCTCCACCCAGGGAAAAGTCACCCAGCTTGGGCGCCAGCCCCAGGAGTGGGTTTCATCACTGGGTAATCAGAGCCAGAGGCTGCCACTCCCTCTAGCAGCCTCGACAAGCAATTGAAAATCAGTAAACAGAAACCCTGAGAATGGCTCCAGCCTGGGCTCTCTGAGGTTCTCACAAACCAGCCCCGGAAAAGCTACCAGAACCTAACCTCAACACTGCATCCCCCTCTTTTGTGATACTCAAAGCAGATCTGTCTCCCAATGAACTAGCCTGGGAGGAGGATCGCCAAATCTTGGGTAAAGAAGAGCATTTTCCTGCCTGTTCTAACAAAATGGCTTAAGAAACCAACCAAGCCACAGGACCACGAGCAGACCAGAGACTCCAACAAGAGGCTGGTTACAGACACAAGGGAGATACAGGATTTTTCCCACTCCTCCCCAACAAAAAAGCAAAGAAGATTTTTTTTCTTTTATCTCTTCTTCTTCGTCTTCTTTTTTTTTTAGTTTTTATTTTTGGTACCTTATATAAAAAAATTTTTTTTCTTTTCTAAAACTTTTTTCAATCTTTAATCTTTGCCTTTTTCATAAAAAAATTGTTTTCCAGAAATTTCTTGTCCTTTTATAATTTTTATTTTGGGGATACGGGAGTGTGCGTTTTTGCTTTTCCTTTTGGTCTTCTTTCTCCTTTTTTTTTTTTTAAATTATCTTTTTGTTTTTTGTTTAGCTCTACTGAACTTCTCATTTTTACTTCTTCCTTTCTTATCCTTTTCACCTTCTCCTCTCTTTCATTCTTCTTCATGTGACTTAATTCTTGTCCTGCACATCTTCAGATAAACCCTTAGTTGACTATTAGACCCTATCCCCCATTGTGAACACACTTAATCCACAAATTTATTACTCAAGTCAAAACCACTAAGACTTAAATTCCTTAATAGCAGTACTAACTCTTTATACCTATATAATATTTTAAGCAATTTTAAGTTTTTCACATCTTCTTTATATCCCTCCCCTTCTCTCAATAAATTCATGTTCTTATCTAAATAGATTGTTATCGAATCTACATATTTTGATTAATTTCTACCTTTCTATTTTTTTTTGGTCTCTTTTCTTTTCCCATTCCCTTTCTTTTTTTCTCTGTCTACTTTCCTGCTTTGAAATTAAGACTTAGTTAACACTCCCTGAGCCTCCTCACATCAATCTATTCCTATGTTTTTACCCACATCTCTCCCTAACCCTAATAATTTCTGGTCTTCCAAATTCTTCTTTGCGGTTCATAGCCCATTAACGTATAGTTGTTTGATGTTGAATAGATGTATCTGTTGAACTAGATTGTATCTGTAGACTATTGTCTGTGCAAATTCAGACTTGGGTTGATGCTTGCATTAAGATAGTGTTCTAGCACAAAACTGGTGCTATTTTCATCTCAAATGGGCAGAGTAAGCCGGAAAAACACAACAAAAATGGCAAATCCGGGTATCTCAATTCCCAATCCCGATAATCAGGGGACAGAACAGATAATGAATAATCCAGAGGAGAATTCGCAAATAGCTCTACAAACACTGCTGGCAAACATGATAAATCAAAAGATTGAAAGCATACAAAGGTCTCTGTATGAGCGTGATAGGGAGAGAGAGGAGGCATTCCAAAAGTTTATACAGGAATATCATAAGCATGAGGAAGCTACTCGAAAACTGACAAAGGATTTGCATAAGCAGCTTGAGAATATTCAAAGAGAAAGGCAGGAATGGCGTGAACAGGCTGAAAACACTCTAAGATAACTACAGGAATCCCACGAATGGGAGGAAGCTAATCAAAGAGTAATACAGGAATTGAGAGAGCAGGAAGAGAATACACAAAGATCACTAAAGGCATTCATGGAATCCATTAACAAAGAGCTGAAGGAAGTCAGGGAGACCACAAATGGAATGCTGAATGGAACCCAAGAGAAGGAATGGGAGTCCAAGGAAACCATAAGCATTCAACTAAGTGATCTGAGAATAAACACGGAACATCAAATTAAGGAAGTAAAAAAGGTCATACAAGATCTAAAACAAAGCTTCAACAAATAACTTGAAGGCATCAAAGCTGACCAAGTAGAAGGAAAAGAGATAAAAAA
Organism: Dipodomys merriami; assembly: GCF_024711535.1. Lineage (NCBI taxonomy): Eukaryota > Metazoa > Chordata > Mammalia > Rodentia > Heteromyidae > Dipodomys > Dipodomys merriami. The sequence goes on from NW_027206024.1 coordinate 1,768,871, forward strand.
CATATTATAAAGTCTTGACAGAAGATCGAATCTCAGGGATTGAAGACAGCCTAGATATTATAGAGAAAGGACATACAACCATCCAAGACAAGTACAAGAAATATGATAGATCTATCCAACACTTGGTAGACATCAACAGAAGGCCTAATCTAAGGATAATGGGTGTAGAGGCTCACCTAGAAACAGAAGTGAATGGTCTAGGAAATTTGTTTAACAGGATCTGGGCAGAGAACTTCCTAAACTTGCAAAAAGATAGGCCTATTGAGATACAAGAAGCTTTTAGAACTCCAAATAGACCAGACCAGAATAGGACATCCCACCGTCACATTATAATACACACAGGATCAACTCAGTCTAAGGAAAAGATCCTTAAAGCGATCCAGGAGAAAAGATTAATCTCCTATAAAGGGAAACCAATTAGAATCACCTCAGATTTCTCAGCAGAAACAATGAAACCAAGAAGAGCCTGGAATGATGTATGCCATGTCCTAAAAACAAGCAACTATCAACCAAGAATACTGTGCCCAGCTAAACCCTCCTTCATAAGTGAAGGCCAAATAAAAAACTTCCAAACAAAGAAAAATTGAAACAATACATCTCCACCAAATTAGCCCTACAAAAGATTCTTAAAGATGTCCTACACATAAAAAACCAACAAGACCATAATAAAGGTCAAGAAACTGCACCCAAACTGAGAATCCAAGAACCATAGGAAGAACCCAGTTTTCGCAAACCCCAAGAAGGTGGATAACATGGCAGGAACTACCCAACAATTCTCAGTCCTTTCTCTTAACGTTAACGGACTGAACTCTCCAATTAAGCGACATTGACTGTCTAATTGGATTAAAAAACAAGACCCCTCTATCTGATGCCTGCAGGAGTCACATCTTGCCGGTAAAAACAAACATATTCTCAAAGTTAAAGGCTGGAACAAAATCTACCAAGCAAACGGCCCCTATAACCAGGCGGGAGTTGCAATCCTAATATCAGATAAAATAGACTTCAAATTAAAATTCGTGAGAAGAGATAAAGAAGGTCGCTACATACTAATTAAAGGATCTCTCCTTCAGGAGGATATTACAATTCTAAATATCTATTCGCCAAACAATGGAGCACCCAAATTTATCAAAGAAACACTACTTTCCCTCAAATCCCATATAGATCCAAAGACATTAATTGTTGGGGATTTTAACACACCACTCTCCCCACTAGATAGATCAACTCGGCAAAAACTCAACAGAGAAACCGCAGATCTAAACAGCTGCATAGATCAACTAGACTTAACAGACATTTACCGAATATTTCACCCAGCAGCATCAGAATACACGTTTTTCTCAGCAACACATGGAACGTTTTCTAAAATAGACCACATTTTAGGCCACAAAGCAAACTTGTCCAAATTCAGAAACATTGAAGTTATACCTTGCATTTTCTCTGACAACAAGGGAATAAAATTAGATCTCAACACCAAAAGCCACCAAAGAAAGTCCGGTATCACATGGAGGCTGAACAACACACTGCTGAATCATGAGTGGGTCATGGAAGAGATTAGAAAGGAAATTCAAATGTTCATGCTAATCAACAAAAATGAACACACAAATTACCAGCTCCTCTGGGACACAGCAAAGGCAGTACTCAGAGGCAAGTTTATAGCTCTGAGCTCCTACATCAACAAATTGGAGAGATCGGAAACTAACAATTTAATGACACATCTAAACCTCCTTGAAAAAGAGCAGCAAGACAAACCCCAATCCAGTAGAAGGAAAGAAATAATCAAAATTAAATCAGAATTAAATGAATTAGAATCCAAAAAAACTATAGAAAGAATCAACAAAACAAAGAGTTGGTTCTTCGAAAAACTTAACAAAATTGACAGACCCTTAGCAAACCTTATCAGAAAAAGGAGAGAACACACCCAAATTAATAAACTCAGAGATGAGAATGGAAACATCACCACGGAAACAACCAAGATTCAGAACATTATTAGGGGATACTTCTCAAAACTTTATGCTAATAAGTTTGAGAACTTGACAGAAATGGACCTTTTCCTAGCAAATATTGACATGCCAAAACTAAACCAAGATGAGTTAAACCAGCTTAACAGGCCCATATCAAGCATTGAAATAGAAACAGCAATAAGAGACCTCCCAGCTAAGAAAAGTCCACGACCAGATGGTTTTACAGCGGAATTTTACAAGGCCTTCAAAGCAGAGCTCACACCAATACTCCTCCAACTCTTCAATGAAATTGAAAGAGAAAGCTCACTACCGAACACATTCTATGAAGCCATCATAACCCTCATCCCAAAACCAGGCAGGGACTCATCAAAGAAAGAGAACTATAGACCCATTTCTTTGATGAACATTGATGCAAAACTTCTCAACAAAATTTTGGCCAATCGACTTCAACAATTCATCCAAAAAATCATACACCATGATCAAACAGGATTCATTTCAGGGATGCAAAGCTGGTTCAATATACGCAAATCAATTAATATTATTCATCACATCAACAGGAGCAAGAATAAGAACCACATGGTTATCTCAATAGATGCAGAAAAAGCATTTGACAAGATCCAACACCCTTTTATGATGAAGGTTCTGGAAAAATTAGGAATCCATGGATCATTCCTCAATACAATAAAGGCTGTATATGACAAAGCTACAGCCAGCATTATACTCAATGGTGAAAAACTAAAGCCATTTCCTCTTAACTCATGAACAAGACAAGGATGCCCACTCTCTCCACTTCTCTTCAATCTAGTATTAGAATGCCTAGGTACAGCAATAAGACAAGATGCAGACATAAAGGGGATCCAAATAGGGAAAGAAGAAATAAAACTCTCCCTCTTTGCAGATGACATGATCTTGTATTTAAAGAATCCCATAGACTCCACTCCCAAATTACTCAAGCTGATTCAAAACTTTGGCAAAGTAGCAGGTTATAAAATTAACCCCCAAAAATCAATGGCTTTTCTATATGCCAACAATGAGAAAAGTGTGGCTGAAATTAGGAAAGCAACTCCATTTGTAATAGCCCCACAAAAAATAAAATACCTAGGAATTAACTTAACCAAAGAAGTGAAGGACCTCTATGATGAAAACTTTAAAATCTTGAAAAAGGACATCAACACAGAACTTAAAAAATGGCAAAACCTCCCATGCTCCTGGATTGGCAAGATTAACATCGTGAAAATGGCAATACTTCCCAAGGCTATCTACAAATTCAACGCGATACCTATCAAAATTCCACCCTCATTCTTCAAGGAAATAGAGGAGGCAATCCAAAAATTCATATGGAACAATAAAAGACCCCGAATAGCAAAAACGCTCCTCAATGGAAAGAACACTGCTGCAGGAATATCAATACCAAATTTCAAACTCTACTATAAAGCCATAGTAATCAAAACAGCTTGGTATTGGCATAAGAACAGACCTCAGGACCAATGGAATAGAATTGAAAACCCAGAAATGAACCTACAGACCTATAGCCATCTAATCTTCGATAAGGAAGCTAAAACAATAGAATGGAAGAAAGACAGCCTCTTCAGTAAATGGTGCTGGCAAAATTGGCTAACTACATGTAGAAAACTAAAGCTAGATCCTTATATATCACCCTGTACCAGAATCAACTCCAAATGGATCAAAGACCTTGAACTCAAAGCAGACACTCTGAAAACATTACAGGATGGAATAGGAGAAACCCTAGGTCTCCTTGGTTCAGGTCGAAATTTTCTGAATAGAGACCCGGAAGCACAACAAATCAAAGAAAGGTTGGACAAATGGGATTGCATAAGATTGCAGAGCTTCTGCAGGGCAAATGACATAGCTGGCAAGATCAATAGAAAGCCCACCAATTGGGAGAAGATCTTTACTAGCCATACAACGGACAAGGGTCTCATATCTAAAATATACTTGGAACTCAAAAAATTAAACCACCCAACAACAAATCCTCAAAGAATCAACTGCCCAATAAATAAGTGGGCGAAAGACTTAAAGAGAAGCTTCTCTGAAGAAGAAACAAGGATGGCCAATAGACACATGAAGAAATGTTCAACATCCCTAGCCATAAAAGAAATGCAAATCAAAACAACATTGAGATATCACCTCACTCCAGTTAGAACAGCAAAAATCAAGAACTCTAACAACAACAGATGCTGGAGCGGATGTGGACAGAAAGGAACCTTACTTCATTGTTGGTGGGAATGTAAACTTGTTCAACCACTTTGGAAAGCAGTATGGCGGTTCCTCAGAAGACTTCACATAGATCTCCCCTATGATCCAGCAATCCCACTTTTGGGCATTTACCCAAATGTTTACAAACAAGACCACACTAAAGCTACCAGCACAACTATGTTTATTGCAGCATTATTTACCATAGCTAAGGTATGGAACCAACCCAGATGCCCCTCAGTAGATGAATGGATCAAGAAAATGTGGTATATATACACAATGGAATTCTATGCCTCCATCAGAAAGAATGACATTTCCCCATTTGTTAGGAAATGGAAAGGTTTGGAAAAAATTATATTAAGTGAAGTAAGCCAGGCCCAAAGAAGCATAGGTCCCATGGTTTCCCTTATTTGCAATATCTAGTATAGGTATGAGTCAAGCGGAAAAGGTCAGATAATGTGATGTTAGGAAAATGAACCCTAAAATATGTATTTTAATGTTTTCGTTTCTTTCATGCATGTGTTTCTAACGCATTTATAAGATTATTTCTTTGTTGCTTTGTATGTCCCTCCCCCACAGTGTAACCCCCGCTTTCACTATATTTGATGTCAGTATAACATGTGGAGGAGATGGGGACAAACAAGTCGTTTAAGGATTCAGGTGGACCTGTTGCAACAATGAGAAGTACAAAATGTCATGTCAAAACCAGCTTTACAATGTCGGTGTGGGGGGGGAGGGGGGTATAATTGGGTGGGGGGAGGGGGGTAAAATTGGGTGGGGGGAGCGGGGAGGCGGGGAAGGGAAGTGAAGGGTAAACAAAGGAGGAGGCTGCAATGCTTGGTAAGAAATATATGCATTATCCTGCCCATGTAATTGTAGCCCCCCTGTACAGTATGTTCTCAAATAAAATAAAATACAATTAAAAAAAAATTAAATCAGAATTAAATGCATTAGAATCCAAAAAGATATAGAAAGGATCAACAAAACAAACAGTTGGTTCTTCGAAAAAATTATCAAAATTGACAGACCCTTAGCAAATCTTATCAGAAAAAGAAGAGAACACACCCAAATAAATGAACTCAGATTTGCGAATGGAAACATCACCACGGAAACAACCAAGATTCAAAATATTATAAGGGAATACTGGTTAAAACTTTAAGCTAATAAGTTTGAGAACTTGACATAAATGGCTCTTTTCCTAGCAAATATTGACATGCCAAATCTAACCAAAGATGAGTTAAACCAGCATAACAGGCCAATATCAAGATTTGAAATAGAAACACCAATAAGAGACCTTCCAGCTAAGAAAAGTCCAGGACCAGATGATTTTACAGTGGAATTCTACAAGGCCTTCAAAGCAGAGCTCACAACAATACTCCTCCAACTCTTCAATGAAATTGAAAGAGAAAGTTCACTACGGAACACATTCTATGAAGCCATCATAACCCTCATCCCAAAACCAGGCAGGGACTCATCAAAGAAAGAGAACTATAGACCCATTTCTTTGATGAACATTGATGCAAAACTTCTCAACAAAATATTGGCCAACCGATTTCAACAATTCATACAAAAAAATCAAACAAAATGATCAAACAGGATTCATGTCAGGGATGCAAAGCTGGTTCAATATACACAAATCAATTAATATTATTCATCACATCAACAGGAGCAAGAATAAGAACCACATGGTTATATCAATAGATGCAGAAAAAGCATTCGACAAGATCCAACACCCATTATGATGAAGGTTTTGGAAAAATTAGGAATCCATGGAACATTCCTTAATACAATAAAGGCTGTATATGACGAACCTACAGCCAGCATTATATTAATGGTGAAAAATTAAAGCCATTTCCTCTTAACTCAGGAACAAGACAAGGATGTCCAATCTCTCCACTTCTCGTCAATGTAGTATTTGAAGGCCTAGCTACAGCAATAAGACATGATGCAGACATAAAGGGGATCCAAAAAAGGAAAGAAGAAATAAAACTGTCCCTCTTTGCAGACGACATCATCTTGTATTTAAAGAATCCCATAGATTCCACTCCCAATTTACTCAAGCTGATTCAAAACTTTGGCAAATTATCAGGGTATAAAATTAACCCCCAAAAATCAATGGCTTTTTTGTATGCCAACAAATAGAAAAGTGTGGCTGAAATTAGGAAAACAATTGCATTTGTAATAGCCCCACAAAGAATAAAATACCTAGGAATTAACTTAAGCTAAGAAGTGAAGGAACACTATGATGAAAAATGTAAAATCTTGAAAAAGGAAATCAACACAGAACTTAAAAAATGGCAAAACCTCTCATGCTCCTGGATTGGAAAGATTAACATCGTGAAAATGGCAATACTTCCCAAGGCTATCTACAAATTCAACGCGATATCTATCAAAATTCCAAGCTCATTCTTCAAGGAAATAGAGGAGACAATCCAAAAATTCATATGGAACAATAAAAGATCCCGAATAGGAAAAACGCTCCTCAACGGAAAGAACACTGCTGGAGGAATATCAATACCAAATTTCAAACTCTACTATAAAGCCATAGTAATCAAAACAGCTTGGTATTGGCATAAGAACAGACCTCAGGACCAGTGGAATAGAATTGAAAACCCAGAAATGAACCTACAGACCTATAGCCATCTAATCTTCTATAAGGGAGCTAAAACAATAGAATGGAAGAATGACAGCCTCTTCAATAAATGGTGCTGGCAAAATTGGTTAACTACTTATAGAAAACTAAAGCTAGATCCTTACATATCACCCTGCGCCAGAATCAATTCCAAATGGATCAAAGACCTCGAAGCCAAAGCAGACACTCTGAAAACATTACAGCATGGAATAGGAGAAACCCTAGGTCTCCTTGTTTCAGGCCCGAAATTTTCTGAATAGAGACTCGGAAACACAACAAATCAAAGAAAGGTTGGACAAATGGGATTGCATAAAGTTGCAGAGCTTCTGCATGGCAAAGGACATAGCTAGCAAGATCAATAGAAAGCCCACGGAATGGGAGATCTTTACTAGCCATAAAATGGACAAGGGTCTCCTATCTAAAATATACTTGGAACTCAAAAAATTAAATCCCCCAACAAGAAATCCTCAAAGAAACCACTGAACAATAAACAAGTGAGTGAAAGACTTAAAGAGAAACTTCTCTGAAGAAGAAAGAAGGATGGCCAATAGACACATGAAGAAATGCTCAACCTCCCTAGCCATAAAAGAAATGCAAATCAAAACAACATGGAGATACCACCTCACTCAAGTTTGAATGGCAAAAATCAAGAACTCTAACAACAATAGATGCTGTAGGGGATGTGGATAGAAGGGAACCTTACTTCATTGTTGGTGGGAATGTAATCTTGTTCAACCACTTTGGAAAGCAGTATGGAGGTTCCTCAAAAGACTCCACATAGAACTCCTCTATGACCCAAAAATCCCAGTTTGGGGCATTTACCCAAATGTTTACAAACAAGTCCACACTAAAGCTACCAGCACAACTATGTTTATTGCAGCATTATTTACCATAGTTAAGATATGGAACCAACCCAGATGCCCCTCAGCACATGAATGGATTAAGAAAATGTGGTATATATACACAATGGAACTCTAGGCCTCCATCAGAAAGAATGACATTGCCCCATTTGTTAGGAAATGGAAAGACTTGGAAAAAATTGTATTAAGCGAAGTAAGCCAGGCCCAAAGAAACATAGGCCCCATGGTTTCCCTTATTTGCAATATCTAGTATATGTATGAGTCAAGCGGAAAAGTTCCGATAATGTGATGTTAGGAAAATGAACCCTTAGGTATGTATTTTAATGTTTTTTTTTCTTTCATGTATGTGTGTCTAACGCATTTATAAGATTATTTCTTTGTTGCTTTGTATGTCCCTACCCCACAGTATAACCCTGCTTTCACTATATTTGATGTCAGTATAACTTGTGGAGGAAATCGGGAAAAACAAGTCGTTTAAGGATACAGGTGGACCTGTTGCAATAATGTGAAGTACAAGTTGTCATGTCCAAAATGAGTTTTACAACGTCGGTGCTCTGGGGGGGCGGGTGAGGGGAGAAGGATTGGGACGAGGGGGAGAGCGGAGGCTGGGAAGGGATGTGAAGAGTAAACAAAGGAGGAGGCTGCAATGCTTGGTAAGACATGTACGTATTATCCTGCCCATGTAATTGTAACCCCTCTGCACAGTATGTTCACAAATAAAATAAAATAAGTAAAAAAAGAAGAGAATACTATTAATTATATGGATGCAATGTTTTAGGGACAGTGGTTAATTTATTAATAATTCAGTAAGTATGAAAAGAATAATATTAATTACATGGAGACCTAACAAATACCCCAAAATTGGTAGGAATGTAGGCTATATAACCAAATAATTTATAGACATCTTTGTCACTCTATAAATATCTATATCTATTTGTGTACTACCTTCTGCATGTCAGTCTCTTCTTATTTTGTCAACCCTTGGTGCTTAATCTCAGGAGTTGTGAACTGCTTGTCAGTTCCATATGCCCCAGGCTGGTTTGCTGACACTCACCCATTCATGAATTGGGCTTTGTGGCTATGACATCAGATGCCAGCACTCACAAAAATTGAATTGTGCAGTAAGAAGCCCATGGTGACACGTTTTCCTTTTCTGTAAAAGTCCTGGGTGTCAGGTATGAAGTTTCATACATAGGCAAATCTATATCCTATGTAATAAATGCTGCAAACATTCCATGCATAATAGCAGTGAGTAAAATAAATTGCAAATGAATAAAACAAAAAAATAAAATGTATAACTACACTAAGCACAATTTGGAGTCAACATACGGGGCAGGATGTCAGGGACTGGGGACCGCCTGGCAGCTGATTTGGCTAGAGGCTGCTGTGCTGGCAGTCACCCATTCATGAAATGAGACTTTTAGGCCGTGAGTTGAGATCCCAGCACTGCCAAAAATGTAATCTTGGAGTGAGAAGCCGAGTATGACACATGTTTTCCTTTTCTGTATAAGTGCTCAGTGTTAGGTAGGATGTATAATTTGTGTGCAAATGTATATGCTATGTAATAGGATGTAATAAAGATAAAAATGTCATAGGTGGAAGAATTGTCACTACAGTAAATGATAAACATTGAATTAGTAGTGAATCATTCTAGGATAAAATTAGACACAATAATTATAGGAAGTACATTAAGTTTAATTAATATTTTATTAAGCATTAACAGAATAAAAAGTACATGGAGACATAAATACCTAATAATTGGTAGTAACACATGATGCACAATTCAATAATATATGGACATCTGTCTCATTCTATGAAATATTAATTATATGTATGGATATATGTACATATATGATAAACAATACTGATATTGAGTAATTATTAATTGATGCTTTATTAATTGTTACCTGGGACACATCATTAAATGGAGATATAATTTAATACCTAAGAATTAGTACTAATATTATCTATAATTTAATAATATGCCAATATCTCTCTTTTTGTGTCTACAATATTTATATACAGAAATCTCTATCTATTTATACCTTGTTCACTCCTGGGGCTCGGTGGTTCAGTGCTCACCTAGTAATCATGAAGCCCTGTGTTCAATTCCTCAGTGCCAGATAAATAGAAAAACAGGAAGTTCTGCTATCTTTCAACAAATTGAGTGCTAGCCTTGAGCACAAATTCTTAGGGACAGTGTATAAACTCTTACTCAAGCCCCAGGACTGCCACCAAAAAAAGGTAGGATGTTCTAACTGTAATTATAGAAGGACAGAACTTCAAATACCACATTACAGAGCAAGCTAGGTGTGTGGTACTGACAGCTGCCACCTAACCTGACATAGCCAAATGTAAACCACTGCAAACCAGCTCCATGGGTTACACATGTCATCCTGGCTTATGCCCGTCATCTTAACTGCTCGGGGTGTTTAAACCCCAGTCCTGGCAGGATGTCTATGAGACTCTTCAAAATATGGCTCCAAGTCATAGAGCTCTAGCCTTGAGCAAATATTATTAGAACAGTATCCCCATGCTTTCAGTTCAAGCCCCATGACTACCTCCCCCAATTAAAAAACCACCCCATTAAACCATTAGATATGAACTTGTATGGTTTGTGAAATTTTCCTTAAAGAAGAGTGATATTGATGAAAGCACCCTAATTTTAATGACAGCTTGTGGAACAGAGCTATGTGCTGAGTCCTTCACAGGGTGCAGTGTGTTGAGTCCTGCATTAGGTGCTAAGTGTTTCACAAGATGCTGTGTGCTGAGTCCTGCAAAGAGTGACATGTACTGTGTCCTTCACAGGGTGCATTCTTACATCGTGCCCTTGTAAGGGATCCACAACTGAGATGATTATGCAGACAAGAATATTGAGGCTCAGATATGTTTCCATGGCAAGTACAAAATTATGTATTACTGAAGACTAGTGTGAGTTGTCTTCTGCGGACAAATGTTTTCTTTTTTTTTTTTTTGTCATGAACCTTGAACTCGGGTTCTAGGTGCTGACCCTTACCTCTAGGGTTCATGGCTAGCACTTCACCACTTGGAATCATGGACCCCCTGGCAGCAGAAGCCACGGTCAAGGGGTCAGTAGCTGGTCTGTCATCCTGCCTTCTCAGGAACCTGAGATCTGAAGATCTGGGTTCCAAAATCTCCCAAACACAAAAGGTCCCATGAGACTATTATCTCCAATTCACCACTAAGAACCTGAAGTGGAAGCAGGTAATCCTAGCTACTCAGGAGAATGAGATCTGAGGATCATGGTTCAAATCAAGCCTGGGCAGTAAAGTCTTTGAGACACTTCGATCCAATGAACCACAAGAAAACCTGAAGTGGCGCTGTGGCTCAAATGGTAGAGCACAAGACTTGAGCTGAAGAGCTCAAGGAAAGCACCCAGGCCCAGACTTCAACTCCTACAAGTGACAACAACAACAACAACAGCAACAAGAATAAAGGACAGAAAACACTAACAAACCTGAGGTAGAGGCCTGGGAAAGTGCATTAGGGATAGAGTGCTTTGCATCTATGAAACCCTGGGCTTGATTTCTCAGGACCATATCATTAGGAAAAACTCTGAAGTGGCTCTGTGGTCCCAGTGGGAGAAGGCTATCCTTCTACAAGAGAAACTAGGTACAATGCTCAGGTCCTGAGTTCAAGCGCCAGGACTCATGCATGTGTGTGTATGCACACACACCCACACACACACCCACACCCCCCCACACAAACACACACAAACACACACACTCACAGACCAGAAGTGATGTTGTTACACAAAATGTTAAAGCACTGGGCTTCTGCACTGTGCTCCTGCTCAGCACAAAGGCCTTGTGATCAAAACCTAGCCACCCAGGGCCCAACAAGGAGAGGTCAAAGGTTTCAAAACCTGATGAGCTCCAGTTTTTACCACACGGCAAGTCCTGCCTGCCTCACCTGGTCATGGTACAGGACAAATATTGTGGCCTGTTGGACCCCAGTGGAGTACCCTTCCCCCATTCCTGTTAAAACTGCATAAGTAATAGGTATTGCAGCTTGAACTTGCCAGTTATTCTCCGCCCACAATCTGCATGGCTCCTTAAAGAAAGCACACCATTTAATAAATTGAGAACTGGTGAAGATGGCTTTGGCCACATCCAGCCAGTCCTTAGGGACACATGGGTGATAAGCAATGTCCTGTAATTGGGTATGGGCCCAAGGAGAGTTCAGGCCATTCACCACCACCACCTTGCGGATCTCTTTAAGATCCAAGGGCCTGTTAGCTCCTGGTGAAAGATTGACTGGATATGTTGGGGAAGTGAATCCTGTGGCCCAAGTTCTGGGCTCCCAGGTGGGACTTCCTTTACTGGGCAGGCCTCCGAGTAGGTTTCTTCTGCAGCCCTCAGCCCCTCAATGGAAGGTCGGTATGGGTCTGGGTCTTGCATTTCCTTCTCACAGGTCTCCTAAGGCACAATCGGGGGAATAGGGTGGAAGCCTAGGAAAGTCAGGGCACCCAAGTCAGAGGGGATAACCTTCACCCTTGTTTTGACTTCCACTGTGCATGTTTCAGTGCATTCTCAGTCAAATTTGACCCATTCCTTTACCTTCTCACTTCCCAAGTCCCCCTTTACTCCCTCTAGGCTTAATGTTGCCTCCTCCTCCTTCTTCTGTGAAATAGCATTACCCATACTAAGGGTTTTACTTACCCTGAGAGACCGCTTAGCGTCAGCCGGTATATTTTCCTTTCTTGCCCGAGTTGGGCTCCTGATGTCGGGTCTTCATCCCATGAAAGATGGACGGGGTCTGAGGAAAGGTAAGTGCGCCGCTTGCCTGTTCCCAAGCTTCCCTTAACCCAGGAGACAATCAGACACAGCAGGGAGCAAGTCAAGAAGGAACTCGTTTATTAACACACAGCAAGCACTGTTTAAAAGCAAAAAAGAGCAGGTGGCATGGGGAGGAAAAGGAACCAACTAATCACTGTAATGGTCACACCCTATCATGCACCTTAGCTTCCAGGAGCTATTTATGCACTGAATATAAACAAATCGGTCTCTGCCTACTCAACTCCCTCTCAGCACCATCTTTGCTGTACACTTGCCCCACAATTATTATTATTTTATCTATCATAGATATTCAGGAGATCTGAATATCTGAATATTAAGATCTGAAGTTTATGGTTCAAAGCTCACCCAGGAAAGAAGTTTTCTTAGATTCTTATCTCCAGTAAACTGCTCAGGAAAAGCCAGACAAAAGTGGCATTGAATTTCAAGTGGAAGAGATGTAGCCTTGAGCAAAAACAGGATCAGGGGCAGTGCCCAGACCCAGAGGTCAAGCCCTAGGACAAACTAAACAACAAAAACAAAATAAAAACAAACCTCAAACCTAGCATTTTTCTAATTGTATACAGAGGTCCGTAATTAAGGAAATGTCTTCCTGTGTTATGTAGAGGTAGAAGAAAAAAAGATGTAACACAATTACTTTCTTCACACCATGCTACACCAATGTCTCAAAAATTGCTTTTTCTAAATTTATAAATTAATAGCATCCATTTGTTGGCAACTGTCTAGATTATTCACATTATCATGTTATACATGAACTGTTGGTATTATCTATTAAGTTCTAATTATACCTCAATTGAAAGAATATTCCAGGCAAATAGAATGCCAGAATCATTTGTGCATTTCTAAATTAAACCTTCTACTTGAAAACCATTTTGTAGTATCCTATCGAATATGAAATTACAAACAAAATATATTTATTTTATATCTAAATTCTAATTTAGCCAGGTCTACAAAGTCCTACATTAGATGAGCTTTGCCATTTCTCCAGGCTTTAGTTTTTGTAATCCTTAATCATTTCTTTGGAATCCAACAGAATGATGCTTACTTTCTCAAATTTTTAGTTGGGAATCATGAGCCATTTTGCATCTAGGGATTTTCTGAAATGAAGAGAGCAGTTAAAACACAACAGAGGATGATATGAGTTGCATTTCAATAGGAAACGTGACTTCTCAAAACATAGTGACAAAATTAGCTCAAACTTCAAACGGTATATTTCTTTCTTGTTGTTAGGCTTGTTTTATTGAGAGAAAATTATACTACCTGTTCCAGGGAAGATATCGCTATGTAATTCCATTCTCTAATTTCCTGTCTTAGTCTGAGTGCTAAATTTCCAGGCTTGTATCACATTGCCCTGCCATAGTGTGATGGTTTATTTAATCTAGAAACAGGCTAGCAATTCTGAACTTCTCTGATAATCTTATCCACTAGACTAAGTGCTTAAACTGTTTATGTACAATTTTCAAAGACATTTTAGAATTTGACAGAGGTTATGAACATTTTCAGATGCACCTGCAGGGGTCTCTGATTTGTTCCTCCATGGATCTGATCACTTTAATAATAATTAGTTGACTATATTATCTCTGGTCCCTACCTATGTAATAGTCTCAACCTTTTTTGGGGAAAGTTCACTTGAGGACTTTCTAATATTAAAAATTATCACTTGTTCTAGTCTTACTCAGTATATATTTTCTAACTTTTCTACACATTCTGAAAGTTGTTTCTTATGTGTGTTTACACATAAAAGTGCCTCTGTGTGTATATGCATGCTTGTATGTGTGTATGAAAAAACCTCAAGCTCTTATTCAGCAATCTTGCTCATAACTAGTATTCAATTACTTGAGCCATTCTTCCAATACAGCTTTTGGCTGGTTAATTTTAGATAATGTCACAAAGACTGTTCTGCCTAGGCTTGATGCAACCTGAACTTCCCAGACTTCCTTATATTCTTATGTTTTATCTTTCCAGGAGTATCGACTTTTAAACTTGAAACATTTTTGCGAGTGTAAAGTCATTTTGCAATTATTTTCTCTGCTTGGGAAGATTACTATTGACTTTGTCATTCCTTTTGAGGGAACTTAAATTCATATTTACACCTGTTCTGTTCGTCGTGTGGCTTGAACTCTAATCCTGGGTGCTGTCCCTCAGCTCTTCAGCTCAAGTCCAGTGCTCTTCCACTTGAGTTACAGCATCACTTCCGGATTTCTGGTGGTTAATTGAAGATAAGTGTCTCATGGATTTTCCTGAACAGGCTGGCTTTGAACCACAATCCTCTGGTCTCAACTTCCTGAGTAGCTTGCATTACAGGCATGAGCCAGCAGCACCTGGCTCATATTTGCATTTATGTGCACTTAATGACACTATGTAGACAAAGAATGGAAATTTAAATCAAATGATGTGATATTGCAGCTTTTCAGAAAAATTGAGGTAGCAATAAATATGCCCTCTTTTTCCATGTTGTTACATTAATGACTCATGAGCTATGGGACTCTTACATTAGTATATGTGGATTTAGTACCAGAAATTGTTCATAGAGAAATAGAGAAAGACTGAGATTTTTAGAAAGCAAAGGAGATCAGGTATGAAAGAGCAGCATAGAAGGATATACAACTTATCACACAGAGATTAAGAAGAGCCTAAGTGATTAGAATAATAAAAGCAATGAGGAATAAACCTAGTTTATAATTAGTTCTTCAAAAACCAAAAATGGTTTCCTAGAACGGTTTCTGCTATACCTTAGTTACTATAATTTATTCCTTCCATCTGGAGTTATTCCTTCTCTTCTGTCACAAATGTTAACCAGCATATGCATTTTTGGTGCCATGACTGGCCACAAAGATACCTTTCCCTTTCTGATTAGCACTGAGCACACAAAATCCTGGAATCTTTCAATTTCCAGAATTAAACTTCCCCTGACATCCAAGCACATTCCTGGCATTAATTGCCATGACCTATTAACAACACTTTTTTTTGTTCAACACGGTATTCTAATATAAGTAATGTACATGAATTAAGAACTATTGTTAGGTATCACTTGGAAGGAGCAATAATATATTCCAAGTATGGGTTCTTTATTTTGCATTTACTAGCTAAATGACTCTTTTTCCTGTCCTGGGGCTTGCACTCAGGGACCATGAACTGTTCTTGAGCTAGAAGTCTATGACTTGAGGAAAAGCACCATTTCCAGTGTTTCTTTTTCTGTTTATGTGGTGCTGAGGAATTGAACCCAGGGTTTCATGCAATGATGCCATATTCCCCGAGCCCTAAATGAATTTTTTTCATATTAATAATTTTTGTGTGAAAATACAGTACAGATGGGTTATAATTACATGAGCAAGGTAATGAGTACATTTCTTATCAAGTATTGTTGCCTCCTCCTTTGTTTCCCCTTACCATCCCTACCCATCGATCCTCCCATCCACCCATAAAGTTGTAAAGTTCCCTTTTCGACATAACGTCTTGTTCCAATGGGACTTTCTTAAGTTGGCATTACTTTTTCTTTCTGTTAATATGTATTATAATTTAGGTCAGGTGGTAGGAAAGGAAGTGGAAAACAATACTATGTCCAATAAAGCTGACCTCCAATTACATCACTAAGGAAGTAGTGTTAAGACCTGCAGAACTCATAGGTTGTTGCATGTGACATTACTATGTAAAACACTATTAATGAACATCTCAGACATCCATAACATTCTGCTTCCATTTCTAAGGTCAAGAGCAAAATATCTATGCCTTTTTTGATTGGGTGTTTTTTCTAGGAAGGAAGAAGGAGGATGTGGTAGGTGATGATGGAAAAATATGTATATTAGCACCCTGCCCAAATTTTTTGCAGTTTATTTATTTTTATTTTTTATATTATTTTTTATTGTGAAAATACTGTACAGAGGGGTCACAATTACATGGGCAAGATAATAAGTACATTTCTTATCAATACTAACCTCCTCCTTTGTTTCCCCTTCCCATCCCTTCCCATCCTCCCCCTGACCCTCTAATTCTCCCCGCTACCCCCCCCAACAAAGTTGTAAAGTTCATTTTTGGACATAATGACTTGTACATCTCAATGTGCAATGGGTCCATCTAATTTAAGTTAAATAAAACATAATTTGTAAAGTGAAAGTAATTTATGGTTTCATTGACTGTTTTAAGAAAACAATTATGCCTTTTGTTTTCCATTATATTTCTGTGTAATGTGTAATATTCATGATTTAACTGGTAAAATTGATAACACTTATATTATATCAAGTTGATTCAAACTTGTATTTGAAAATTGCACACTTAACACAAATATACTTCCACTTTCCTCTACCACATAATTAAAATAATAGTAAAGCAAAGATTGGTGTCAGCCATTCATATGTACAATCCTAGAACTCAGGGGGCTGAGACCTGAATATTTTAGTTCAATGTCAGTCCAAACAGACAAAAATGTGAAAACTTATCTCCAATTATCCAGCAAGAAACAGAAGGTGAGCATGTGACTCAAGGATAGAGTGTCATCAGCCATGAGCAAAAAATACAAGGGAGACCATTAAACATCGAGTTCAAGCACTAAAAATGACATATACACACAAGAAAACAACAAAATGTACTATGATTATCAATAATGAAGACAAAATAGTAAAAAAGATCATGAGAAATGTGTAAACATCTGGAAGACATAAATCATTTGACAGAATTTTGATTCATAAGAGGGAAAGTCACAGCGTCATTTGTACAATCTCATTGTAGTCATTTGTGTTGAAACCTGGCTACTGGGTAACATGTGAAAGAGTAGATTGGATTACGTGACATAGGAGAAATTGCCTGTGACTATACACCATCCCACTCTGCAAAAAATTAAAATCATGCTTGTTAATTTAAATAAAACTTACTGTTAGAGACTGTTTTGTCCACACAGATTGCAGTCCTTATTTTGAGGCTTCAGACCAGTGCTTTTGTTTATAACCACTCCTGTTTTACTCCCCTTCCCTTGTGTAGCTATACCTTACTTAGCTGGCACCAAGCCAAGTCTTTGAACTAGACACTCTTGCCTTAATCCCTCCCTTTCTCCAGCTACAACTCATTTTACATACTATCTCTGTCTTAGCATTAGTTGTTTTCTGACTAATCCCCATCAGAAAATACTTATATTCATGTAAACCCAGAATAATTAACCTAGTTAGAAACGGGAGAAAGGGTTTATCATTGGCTGAGGCTCTCATCTGTAGGTTTGCTACCTAATAAATCTGTGCTACACTATCTCTTTTTTTCATGGCTTTTGAGCCTGACGATTGATTTGGTTTGCTGTAATACCATTTATCTAGACGTACTTTGGAAATTTTGACTTATGCCAAGGAGCCCCCGTGTTTCCCCTAACTCTTCCTGTAAGATTCCTAAGGCATCTGGATTTAAATTGAGCTCTTCAATACATTTGGAATTGATTCTGGTGCAGGAGGATATAAAATGATCTAATTTCAGTTTTCTCTGTACAGCCAGTTAAAACAATTTTTTGAAGAGGCGGTTTTTCTTCCACCCTGTGTTTCTGACTTCCTTATCAAAGATTATATGCCTATAGGAGTAGATTCATTTCTGGATCTTCAATTCTGTTGTATTGTGCTTCCATGGGAAAGAATGTCATTACCCCATTCTGAAGAAATGGAAAGACGGGGGGGGGGAATGCTATGAAATGAAATAAGCCAGATCCAATTAAATATATGCTGCATGGTTTTCCTCATTTCTAATAACTAGATATGCCCATACATCCACAAGTTTATCTAATAGATAGTAAAAGACAAATAATTACACTTGAATATGATTAACAGCACTCTAAGCATTCACATGGGAAGAACAAGGGAAGCTATCTTAGGAGAGGATCACAATGGCTCAATAGCTATGTGCACAGGGTCAGATAAATGTTGCCTATTGCAATGAACTATAAGAAGCAATCATATATATGAAATACATATGTCTGTATATAATTTTAAAAGATGTCACAAATAACTGACTTCTCTGTAAACTCAAAAGCAAAATTATAAATTTAGAAGATAAAATTGAGGAGTTTTGAACACATAAACTAAAATACATAGGGGAAAAGGTGGGAGAGAAAATATAAGATGAAAAGTAGAATAGCTAACTATTGAAGAATTAATAATAAACAATTTTCAAATCTATACAAGAGAGCTTGTGTACAGCTAAGTTGTAGAACTAGACTAATATATACAAAGCCATTATTTCAATCTCCAAACCTAAAGGTCTAATAATAAGTTAATAAATAGTAATAATACAATATTTACCTGAAATAAATGCTTTTATATTAGAGAGGCCTGAATCCTAAAACAATAAACAAAATACTCTCAATTCTTGTATCCAATGAAATGAAACCACGAATGAAGAGCAAATAGTTCCTTTTTATACTTTCCTTTCATTTTCTGTTTTTTTCTTTTCTTTTTCTTTTGGCACTACTGGTGCTTGAAGGTGCTAAGGCTCTAACCACTTTAGATTATTTTTCAGGTCAAGCCTCCCTTGAGCAATGATCTCTTACCTATGGCTTCCACATAGTGAGTTAACAGGAAAATTACACTATATCTAGCTTTCTTTGTTGTTGTAGTTTTTTTACGAATTTTTTTGTCAAAACTGGTCATGATATCATTCTTGTAAATCTCTGCCTCCTAATTAGCAAGGTTGAGTGTCACCAGTATCAAATGACCAATTGCCCCACATGTTTATCTAATAGATGTTTTGCTAGCTGCCAGTGGCTCACACCAGCAATCCTAGCTACTCAGGAAACTGAGGTCTGAAGATTGTGGGTTAAAATGAGGCCAGGATAGAAAGTTCATGAGATTCTTACCTCCAATTAACTACCATAAAGTTGGAAGTGGTACTGTGGCTCAAGTGGTAGAGTGCTAACAGTCAGCAAAGCAGCTCAGGGACAGCACTCAGGCACCAGAACAAACACACACACACATACACACACAAAGATAGATGCTTATAGTTCCTGGCCATGTTCTTTTTTATCATGCTTCTTTTGGTGAAGATTTTGTAAGTCAAATAATCTTGATGCAAAGTAATAGCTATGGTGTCTTGGGCATGTAGTAGTCAGCTTCATCTTCCTTGCCTGTACAATGAAGAAATTTCTTTGCCAAACTGGTGCAGTGGGAGAATCCAGTTATAATATTCAATGCACAGGTGTGAAAATGTGACCACGTAAATGGAGGGGGTGGGGTTGTGTGAGATAGAGAAGAATAATCAAATTGATGACATCGATCAAGATGTACTCACAAACCGACATATTAAATTAAAACTCCTTTGTACACTATTTATGTACCATTTTGTAAGTAGAAAAAAATGAAACAAGTGCTTCTGTGCAATCCACACATCTTAGGTATAGATTGTTCAAAGCTGTTTCTTTTAAAGAATACAGGACAGAGAAGAGTGGAACAAATCATTTCCAGAATAAAACTGATCAACTCTACCCCAAAGTTAACATCAATAGTGATGTTGACCATACACCTTTGATTTCATGCACTGAGAATACATTTCCACCCATCCCCCAATCCTGGGTTTAAATTCAGGGTCAAGAATCTGTCTCCCCCACCCACTCATAGATAATGCTCTAACATTTGACCCACAGATCCAATTCGGGCTCTTTTTGTTTAATTGGAGATGAGTCTCATGGATTTTCCTGCCCAGACTGACTTCAAATCATAATCCTCATACCTCAGGCTTGGTATATACCTGTCACCCATCAGTACCCAGCTTGAGAACTCACTTTTCTACTCTAATTCTCCTCCCCGAAACCTCATAGCCACAATCTTGGGAGAAAAGATTCAGTGAGCCCCCAATGGACAAACTTTCTATAGAATGCCCTGTCCCATACACCTAAAAAGGGAGAAACGCTATCTCTCTCCCTTTGATGAAACAATAGATGTTAGATTATTATATGATAATAATAGTAGATATTATTATAATGCTTTCAATATCTATTCCCATCCCCATTGGTACCAGGCTTGGTTGTAGAACTTACTTTGACAAATGACATGTGAGAATTGATGGCATGTATCTTTTCTGAGCATTAACCCTGTGGTTTTCAGTCTTTCCATCCCCTGGGAACCTTCAGCATTCAGTCTGGTTCCCAGAATGGACACCATGCTGAGTGGAAGTGGATCTGGAATAGGCTTTGTAGCATGAGAGAGAGAGTAATCAAAATTGTAAAGTATTGCGTCCTTGGGGTTGGTTTCCCCAGTAAAATTAAGCTCACATTGAGGTCCCAGCTCTAGGTAGTCTAGGTCTCTTTCTCTCTATTCCCTCCCACTTCCTTCTCATTCTTCCTGAATATTTCCTTTTTCTCCTCAGGTGACACCAATTAGTGAGTCTCCTTATCCTAGAAATTTGTTATAGGGTTAAACATTGTGGCTTTCTGTTTTACATTTTCTCTTAAGTGTTTCTTCACTTTTGTCTTTCTGGAATTTTCAGCCAGAAGCTCCCAAGTGTGATGGATCTACAGATAAAAACCCTCTGCCAGGGCTGGGAAGGTGGCAGAGTGGTAGAGTGCGTGCATTGCATGCATGAGGCCCTAGGTTCGATTCCTCAGCCCCACATAAGCAGTAAAAGCTGTAAGTGACACTGTGGCTCAAGTGGGATAGTGCTATCCTTGTGCTGAAGAGTTGAGGGACAGTGCCCAGGCCCAGATTTCAAGCCCCAAAACCGACCAAAAAATTTTTTTTACATGAAGTAAGCCAGGCCCAAAGAAGCATAGGTCTCATGTTTTCCCTTATTTTCAATAACTAGTACATGTCTGAGACAAGAAGAAACTGTCAGATAAGTTGATGTTAGGCGAAATGAACCCCAAGATAAGAATTCAATTTTTTTTCTTTCTTGTGATTGTTTCTATCATATTTATAAGTTGATTTCTTTGTTGCTTTTTATGTCCCTACCCCACTGTATGCCCCCTGTGTTCACTGCACTTGATATTGGAATACTTTGTGCAGGGGAAGTGAAAAAAGAAATTGTTTAAATTGGGGTACAGGTGGATCCATTGCAACAATGAGATGTGAAAGACGTTATGTTGAAAAACGAACTTTACAACTTTAGCGGGAGGGGGGTCTGAGGAGGGACCACGGGGTGGGGGTGGTGAGTTGGGGTGGTATAGGAAGGGGAATCAAAGGAGGAGGCCACAGTGCTTGATAAGATATGTACTCATTACCTTGCCCATGTAATTGTAACCTCTCTGTATGGCATTTACACAATTAAAAAAAGTAAATTCCTCTGACATATCTGCCTTGCTTGCTTTCACTCCCCTCATGTTGGCCTACTAGGAGGCCAAAATAACATGAAGCTCCAGAAACCTTTTGTATAGAATGGGAAACCACCGCATGGGAAGTGAGGAGTGTATTACAAGAGATTGGGAACTGAACACAGGTAGAAGGGATCACAGATTCAGCCTCAGCTGCCTTATGAATCATTGCCCAGTTACCAGCTATAAGCCTTTGCTCCAAAATCTATGTGGCGAATTCTGCAATTCTTACTGAATCATCCAAACACAGACTTAGATAGGCATCCAGCATGACACAAAATACACATTTCATGAATCAGAGAAATCTGTACGGGAGAAAATGTGCAGAAAGAACTTCATTTAATCAGGTTCACGTCATTTTTACAGGCTTATAATTTGACTGAGAGTACAATATCAAATTCTCTTAGCCTTCACAAAATCAAAATATCCAAGCAATACACCACTGTAATGAAAAAAATCTTTTTATTAAAGTCAGTATTTGGAATGGGAAAAAATCAAATATTATAAACTTAAAAATTGATCAAATACCAAAAGACAAAGAAAGACACTGATCAAGAACGAAATACCAATATGTTTAGTAAATAAATGAAATGTTTGAGATTCTTATCCACAGAGGAAATACATAGGAAAATAAATAGGAAATTCACTGAGATCCCATCTTACACACCAGAAGAGCTATCACCACGAAAATAAAAAAAACTGCTGGAGAGGTTGAAAAAATCAGGAACTGTGTTTGGTGGTGTGGCATTGTAAACTAGTGAAACCCATATGGAGATCATACTGGAAGTTTACACGATACAAAAAACATAAATATCTTGAAGACCATTATTGCAAATTGGATACATACTGAAAGAATATAAATCAATATGAACATATATGTTCATGGCAGCAATATTCATAGCAACCAAGCTGTGTAATCAACCTGGATGTTCCATAAAGAGAGAATAAAGAAAATGCACCTTTCATAGCTATAAACATGTTTTGGTATATAAGAGAAGCGGATGTTTCTACTATATCATTGCTAAATATTTTGGATAGATACCTAATCTTAATTTCACTGGTTTTGTGGCATTGCGTTTTTTTGTTAATGAAGGACTTCCATATTGATTTCAGAGCAATTACAATAGGATGAAAATATCATATAAAATGTGCATATTAGATAAAAATTTAAATTTATAAATGAACACATAGAGATCATCATATAGAGTTTATAATTTGAAGCACTTTTAAGAACGGAACAGGAAAATGAACCCTTAAATATATATTTTAATGTTTTCGTTTCTTTCATGCATGTGTTTCTAACGCATTTATAAGATTATTTCTTTGTTGCTTTGTATGTCCCTCCCCCACAGTGTAACCCCCGCTTTCACTATATTTGATGTCAGTATAACATGTGGAGGAGATGGGGACAAACAAGTCGTTTAAGGATTCAGGTGGACCTGTTGCAACCATGAGAAGTACAAAATGTCATGTCAAAACCAGCTTTACAATGTCTGTGTGGGGGGGGAGGGGGGTAAAATTGGGTGGGGGGAGGGGGGAGGCGGGGAAGGGAAGTGAAGGGTAAACAAAGGAGGAGGCTGCAATGCTTGGTAAGAAATGTATGCATTATCCTGCCCATGTAATTGTAGCCCCTCTGTACAGTATGTTCTCAAATAAAATAAAATACAATTAAAAAAAAAAAAGAACGCAACAGTAGGGGGAAAAGACATTGTTAGAAGCTTAATAACAAATACAAATATGAAAAAATACAAAAAAAGGTGCAACTAATTGGTGCTAACAGTAACAAAATATTTTCTTCAGGTTTTAAAAATGAAACTATTAAAATAATACTTAACATCAAATAAATATGGCATGGAATAAAATATAGCATAGACATATTTTCCCAAAAATTTGTTTTATATTATAACAAATGGATTAAAACAAAATGTAATTACATGTCTGAAGATGATAACACTTTCAAGTGTCATTGATTGAATCCAGCAAAGGAAAGTAACCGACAAGTACAGGGTAAGAACAACCTCGGTTATGGAAGAAGATACTTAGTAGAACTTGGTGAGGAAACAATGTGCTCCTTTTTCCTCATCAAATTAGTACAGCTACCATTTGAGAGAACACTTGTAATGTAGCCAGAGCAGTGGAGTTACTAATGTAGGTAGTAATTTATTTATTTTATTCCCAAATCCTGTGATGTGATTCCCAAATGATGTGAGTGATCCTAGATTTTCTGAGCCCTTTTTTCACACAGTGTTTCTAATTGCTCCCAATGCCAATGATTCTTCTGCTACTCTCATTTCTCCTTGTTTCTCAACTCAATTCCTGTGACCTTTATTTTCATGAGAAAGAGCTGAAGAAATATGAGGATGGCCTGGTGTCTGAGGTAACATCCACTCCTGTTTAGAGGATCTGGGGAAGGACCACCAAGTGGGCCTCATAATCAGATATTAATTGACCTCTTTGGAAATGGAGAAACTCACTTCCTCAGGCAGAATTTGTCATTCTTTGACTTTCTCTGAAGGGATTTGGTAATAGGGAACAATTCAGAGAATGAGCTTTCCCACCACCTACCACAGCCTTGTCAGAATGAAAAGGAACAAAATTAAAAGTGGCCTCAGTCCCCATCGGGCTAATCAAAGGCCAAGATACCACACATTCCTCCTCATCAGGGACCTTCTGGTAGGAATAGAGTCTGGGCAAAGTCTAAGATGGTGATAAAATGAGACTGGGCCTAAGGAGGACACAAAAGAATGGCCCTCTGTTTGACTACAAGTGAGTTGTGTAGTGAGACATGACAACTTCCTTCATATATGAAAATTCACTAAGTGAGTTATATCACTGCCACTTTGCAGGAGATCAGTGTCTCCAAAGGAGTAGTTGTTAAATGTTGTGACTGCCAGTTTGCTCTCTAGGCTCTTGTCTCTCCCACCCCTTCCCATGCCAGGAATGCATTGCTTCTTTTAGGCACTCAACTACTTGTCCTGACACTTAAGCAGGAATACTGTAGGCTATTCTTTTGCCAACCTCTTGCATTTGAGGTAGAATAGGCCCAGGCACAGCTCATGCCAAGGGGTAGATTCAAGAAAGTGAGTATAAGTTCATATTTGTATTGAAAAACAATCATATTGAAAGAATTAAATGAAATTAATAATTGAGAGATTTAGGGTTTATAGCAGCTAAATTTAAGTAATTATTACTAACACATCTAGAATCATGGATTAGGAAGAGAACAGTGAATAGTTTCAATATAATTTGCAAAAGAAACACCATAGCCAGAACAATTAAAGGAACTATTGGCATAGTTCCATTTACAATCTTAGGAGTGACCTTGGATTGAAGGCTTTTAGAATAATATCTAAAAGAGTGGGACTTGCTTGGCACTGGTGGCTCACACCTGTAATCCTAGCTACCCTGGAGGCTGAGATCTGAATATTATGATTCAAAGCATGTCCAGACAGAAAAAGCCAGAAGTGGTGCACGGCTCAAGTGGTAGAGCACTAGCATTGAGCTCAGGGACACTGTCTAGGCCATGAGTTCAAGCTTTAGTATCAACAATCAAGCTTTAGGAAACAAAAATGATAAAAAGAAATAAAAGAAGGACTTAAAGATATGTGATGGAATGAGGCTGATGTATAACTGTTTAGGGAACCTGCAAGGAGACAAAATTTGGAGCCAAATAATATCTATTCATGACTAATCAAGGATGCAAAGCAAATGCCAAATTCCTTTTCTCAAAAACTTGCAAACTTGGGCTGGATTAGTGGCTCAGTGGTGGAATGCTTGCCTGATATGCATGAAGCCTTGGGTTCGATTTCTCAGCACCACATAACCTGAAAAAGCCAGAAGTGGCGCTATGGCTCGAGTGATAGAGCACAAAGCTTGAGCTGAAGAGTTGAGGGACAGGGCCCAGGCCCAGAGTTCAGGCCACATGACTGGCCAAAAAATAAAAAAAAAACACTAAACTAAACTAATCTTCCTAACATATCTTTTCTCATAGTTGAGGAGAGGCTTCTTTTACAGGAATTCTCCTTATCTACCTCAAGGGGATCAGAACTTCAGTAGAATTTTCCTGTTGAGATGTAATGTGCTTAACTGTACTGAAGCTAATCATGGCTAGGAAAGTATGGACTGATACGTTTGTTGTATTTTTTCTTATAAATATATAATATTCTCAGGTATTATATGAAATATATTTTATAATATACAATAATTATACATTTTAAATAATATATTAAATATATTATAATTAAACATACATATCAACAGACTTCCTAATTTTAGGGTTAGGAACAAGCAACCTATTAAAAGAAAAATGCTTGAATCTCTGAGTAATTTCTCTACAACAAGACAATTCCACGTTTCATTCTTATTACCCAGAGAGCAACATAGGAAAGCGGTGCCCATGGAGGTGGTTCCCTGGATTTTGGAAACTGTTATTGCATATATATATGAAATATTGTTTTATACTAGTGAATATATCTAAAACTATAATAACAGATAAATAAGTGAACACCTATGTGCACACACACTCAATCACTTTCAAATATAAGAATTTCTTTTCTATGCTGCCTGTTCCCCTACAGAGAGAGTACATGAGTTGCCATTGAATTATCCTGGAAGTTCTTTATCTGGCTACTGTAGCTTCTCATACTTTGTTCTTTAAGTAGCCAGAGGTTATGTGTTCAACATACTTGTTACAGGCAAAAGTATCCACCCTGACACACAGAGAAACTTGGATTTCAGAAATGCCACAAATAAGTGTGAGGTACACAGTACTTTTCAAAATTGAATAGATTACATATTTATTAGAAACCTCGTAAGAAAAAATATTCAGTGTAGGATGAAAGACTTCAGAAAACTACAGTTTAAATTACGTATAACTGGGTGGAGGTAGCTCATGCCTGTGATATTCGCTAATCTGGAGGCTGGTATATGAGGATCACAGTTCAAAGCCAGGTTGAGAAAAGTCACTGTGAGACACTTATCACCAATTAATCACTGAAAACTAAAATTGATACTGTGGCTCGAAGTTGTAGAGAGCTAACCTTGAGCAAAAGACCTCAGGAGCAGTGCCCAGTCCCTGAGTTCAAATTCTGTAATAGATAATATATAAAAATAAAAAATAAATTACAGTGCTGGGAAGTTGGCTCAGTGGTAGAGCGCTCGCCTTGCATGCTTAAGGCCCTGGGTTCGATTCCTCAGCACCACATAAGCACAAAAAAAGCCAGAAGTGGCGCTGTGGCTCAAGTGGTAGAGTGCCAGCCTTGAGCTGAAGAGCTGAGGGAAAGTACGCAGTCCAAAAGCTCAGGCCCCACGACCAGACCCAAAATAAAATAAAATAAAATTAATTACATATTTTTTTTTTACCAACTCTGTGAAAGGAAAATAGGATATGACATATGGCAACATAAGACTTCAAATTACAAAGTTCCAGGGCAATTCCTCACTCTTGACAACTAGGAGTAATCCATATTAAAAAAAATGGTGAACGTTTTATACCAAATTTCAAAATAAGTTCTACAAAGTAAATGCAATAAACATGCATTCCACAGTCTAGTAACATCATATGGTGTAAAGAACCTGATTAACTAATTCATGAAAACCAATACTATGCAGTTGAAACATACAATATTTCAGGTGTCAACTTAGCACAATACTTTCAATCTATGTTGTCTGTTTGTATATTATCCAGCCCTATCCATCCCACAATGGCAGAAAGCTCTTCCTGAGAAAGTCCAGAGAGCTGTCTACTGTGAGTACTCAATGCAGACCTGTTCCCATTCTCTATTATTTGGGCATGTGATAGATTGAATATCTGATAACTTGGAAAAGGCACAATTTGGGACTGGCTAAATAACTTTTTCCCATTGAAACATCTAATTTCAAGGCCATTGAAAGATTAGAGATGGTGATATTCTCTTTAAAATTATGTATTCAAAGGAGACAAAGTTATTTAGGCTTTGAAAGAATTGACTAGGAAGTAAAATGCATGTGATTTTTGTTAGCTCAGTAATTCTCAAAAACATAAAATGAATTCAAGTATTTAATATATACCCATATGCGTGCATATATCCATGTATGTATGAATATCCATGTATGTGCGTTCATCTCTTTTCTGTGTAGCAAATAGTACAAATGAATCTGTGCAATCACTACTCAAAGGCATGAATAAACAAAGAGAATGAGCATAGAACTCATATTTAGGAATCTATGGCTAGCCAAATCTCTGAAAATCTTTTACATCAGTTTGCATGTGGCACTTACTGCAGTACAGGGACAGTACGACAACAATTGGATACCAGGCAGAAGAAATGAGAAATGAGAGATACAAAGGGTACAATACTCTTTCTGAAGGGTAAGTAGGATTTCCTCTGTGTGTGTGTGTGTATGTGTGTGTGTGTGTGTGTGTGTGTGTGTGTGTGTGTGTGTGTGTGTGCATTACATTTCCTTGAATCATTTCTCTCTTGAGGGGTATCTGGGCTGATTCAGTAAGCATGGTTGTGCTGAAATATTTACTGTATCCTGGTTTGTAATCTTTCAGGTAAATGCCTAGGATTAGAGTTGCTGCATCATATGTAAGTGGCTAGTTAAAACAGGGGTGAAGGGGGAAAAGTACAAGAATGACCAGGAGAAAAGGGGGTAAGTGCAGAGAGTAATCCAGTAAATATCCTACAAAATTAAGAAGAGTGAAGGAAGAGGTGCATAGAGGAAAGATGCGAATGTTGAAATGGTTGGCATTGAACAAGGTATATTGTACACAGAAACTGCTTTGTTTAATAACTCCTTTGCTACTTAAAATAATAATTAAAATATCATATTCCTAAAATATTATGCAATTAGAAGAAAACCGTGAGAATCTGCTCAGATCACCTCTAGGGTCTATAAATGTTTAGGATAAGTTTTAGAACAGCACTAATGATTCATATCAACTGAAGAAAATTTAATGATTTCCAGCTATTTAAGATAATCATTTTTGGAGATATGGCTCAAGTGGCAGCTTGTTACCTAGTGAACAATGCTATCAAATATTGAATTCAATGTTGATCTTGAACAAAAGTAAAAACAATCAATAAAAGTCAGGCATTTTCCATGGCACTGGTAGCTCATGAGTTTAATCCTACCATTAATCAGAAGGCAGAGATCTTGGGATCTCAGTTCAATGTCAGCTTGGATAGGAAAATCTGTGAGACTCTCATCTCCAATTCACTGCCAAAGATATATGGAAGTGGAATCATGGCTCAAGTGGTAGAATGCTAACCTACAGCAAAATGTTCATGGATAGAACCCTAGCCTTGATTCCAAGCCTTAGTATACTGCATATACAGACACAAAGGAAGTAAGTCACTCAAGTTCTCAACCTTCCATTTCCATAATCTTAACTCTAATCCTGGTCAGAACCCTAAGAATAACCTTGATGATAATAGAAACCCAATCCTAAAATTAATGGAAAATATATCCTAACAGATACTCATGGTCTTTGAAATGATTTGCACTTTTCTCCAAATCCTACAGATTCCCTGACTTGGACTCTGAAATCATACCCTATTATGAATATTAACCTCAAGTCTTCATATCATGAAAGCTATCATAGTTTCCACTGATCTTAACTTTTACTGAACTTCCCTATCTCCAAAAAGAAGTTGCAGGTTTACTTACATTATACTCTAGTTCCTAACCCTAACTATATATTTAAACCTTACTAGAAACCTAACTCTAAATTTAACCCTATTGAACCCTGAATAGTAAAATTAGGAAAACTCTGTAATTTTTGTTAAATTTCACATTTATTTTACTTGAAAATGTTAGCAGAAATCTCAGTTTTACCTTATAGCTTACCCTTTCCTAAGCCTAAATCTAACCTGAACTAGAACAGTAACCCTAACCATAGAACTGATAGCCTTTGGATTCTAAAAGCCATAAAAATACATTAGATTTATTCATCCTAACTTTGATTCAACTCACCTCTCTAAAAATAATTTGTAGTTTTACTCGTTATCTTGCCATTTTTGTAACTCTAACCTTAACTGGAATATTGAGGCTAACCCTCACACTAACCATATCCTAATCTTAATATAATTAGCAGTTTCCTATTTCACATTCATCCTAATTCTAACATGACTTGTTATTCAAAGATAGTTCGAGTTTGACCATAACTTTCCATTGCCCTAATGCTAACACTAACCACAGCTGCAAATGAAACCTAACTTTCACCCTAATGAGAGTCCAATTCTAATGCTTAAGAAAAATACTCTAGTTTTAATCAGTTTGCATTCTGGAAATGAGTTTCAGATGGCCCTGATTCCCACAAATTTTCTGACTCTTCCTCTGAAGTTATCTTGTTCCCTAACATGAACCATTATAAAATAACTTGCCCTCAAATTCTCTTATCAGGGAAAATACTGTAGTATCCATTGATCCTACCTTTTCTTGAACCCCTATAGCCTATAACAGTTTCAGATTTACTTACCAGCTAGTTCATTACTAGGTTAACGCTCTTAACCTAAACTGGATGGACATTCCATCAACATTTTGTTATCAGAGGATTATTCAATATTAGCTGTATGTTGATTGATAATGACTGAGCTTGACAGAAAGGTGAGGGAAAACCATCTACACTTCAATGAGGTTCTGACTTGTGTTTTAGAAAGGGTTATGAAAGCTCTCCATTAGAAATCTAGCAGCTGTGCTTCTAAAAATTCCTTGCGTGGTTAGTTTCTGATAATGTCTCAATTCAAGTACTTCTCCTTGGAGTTCCATATTATTCAAGATGCTGTATTAGATCCTTTTACATTTTGCAGACAGCTCTTGGTGATGAAATTTGAGCTTTTCAAAACTGCTCTCCCAATACCATCCACAAAATGCAGAAAAAAAGACAAAAAAAAAGAAAAAAAATTGTTTCTTTTGATAGTGCAAATACTTTTATTTTCCATTTCAAACATAAAATGTAGTAAAACGTTTCATAGCAATTACACTGAACTAGGTTGTGGAAACATTCTAATGTAAATAATATACTGTGTTCAAGTAAAATGTTTGAGGATCCAAAATTTTAATATGCCTGTGGTCCTAAAACCAATACCTTACTGATATTGAGTGATAAATACAACTTCCCATAAGTACAGAAGTTTTCCTTGTATCTTTTTAATATATATTTTTATTGTAAAGACACTGTACACAGGGGTTACAGTTACATAAGGAAGGTATTGAGTACATGTCTTATTGAGCATTGTTACCCAATCCTTTGTTTTTCCCCTACCATCCCTCCCTTTCACATCACCCAAATCCTCCCTCCAACCCCCTCTGATAGTATATACACTGATAGGATATTCTCCTACTACTTTGGTTGTTGAGAGTGTCTACAAGAGCAAGCATTCCGTGGGGAGCAGGGAGACACCATATGACCTTTATTACTGAGATTTCTGAATGACTTGTTATCACTTGTACTGCATTTTGCAAGTCGAATCTCATGTCTTAAAACGTACCAGTTTTAAGAGGTAAGAGGAGTGGTAAAAGAACTCTTAGAGACAAATACATCTTCAACATATTTGGTTCCAAGCATTCCGTCTAAGGCATATTCAACATCTAGTGAAACTTGTGTTGACTATAACTATGTTTCTTTCTCCATGTGTGCATTTATACATGGGTATATGTATGTGTGTATTTGTGAGTATAGTAACATACATGTGTACATATATAAGGGCAAATACATATATGCTTATATAAATAATATAAATATATATACACATATTTGCATATATATCAAGTGTTCAGTGATTTAATCTATAGTTCCTAACACATTGTCATTCTCACAAAGTGTACATGGTAAATTACTCTGAGGACCTGTGCTCTATGATGGGTATCCTTTGTACTCACTTCTCCATTATCTTGTTTTTCATCCCTGTGAACAACTTCAGTCTACGTTCGATAGGATAGCTTTGTTTCATTACATGTAGTTACTCACTGATACTCAAAGCAAAAGGTTGTTTGTAAAAGAAAAAGTACTTTTAGGTTACAGGTTAAAATTATCTTATCCATACCAATGATTCTTAGAGAGATAAAATTTATAATAGTAATAAAAGTGAAAAGGAATTCCTAGATCTGTTGTTTTACCATTTAGAATGGCAAATAATATCACATCACTGTTGTAACTCTTAAATAAGTCAAGGGTAACTGATTGTCTTTATCATGTTCCCACAAACTAGTGGATCCTGAAGGATAATAGTAGACCACCAGAAATTCTAAGTAGCAGATATGAAGCATGAAAGAGAAAGTGAGGAAATGAGAGAAAGTATAAGAGAGAGAGAAATATCATAATACTGAAAGTACATAACAGATAAATAAGAGCTGCATGAGAATATTCATATGGCTATCTTTAGATACTACATGTACATTTAAAAGTAATTGTTGTATAATAACCAATCAACATAAAATATAAAGAGTTTCATGGAGGTCAGAGAAAGATGGTAGAGGAGAACCTGGAGGCTAAACAAACTCTCACATACAAAGCAGCTTTAGTGTTCCAGTGAACAGTACTAGCCTAGATAATCACACCAAGTGTGCCATCACTGTACACATTGTTTGGCTAGAGAGGGAAGATCCAGGCAAGAAAACAGATCTGAGCACTTGACAGTAGTTGCGGTTGTGGCAGCAGCTACGGCACCCATAGCCACCATATCTACAACAGAGAGTCCAGGACAAAAGCGCAATATGCAGTGGGTGAGAGGATTCTACTGAACACCAACAAGAACTGACAAGTAGCAGATAAATTCATCCTGCAGATCATAGACCAGTGATACCCAGGAAAAAAAGACTCCTGTCTGAGTAGAATCCTGACATCCTCACTCCTTCTCATGGAGCAGAGGAGGGAAGACTGCCCCTCCCCCGCACCAGACATCATCTTTGATACTGAGAATGGCCAGGCTGAGCAACTAGCTACAACTCAGGCCTTGGAAGAAAGAAAAGAGTCATTTAGCAGGTCACAGGAATCAAACCTGACCTTCCAGGCTCAGATGCACTGAGGAGAAACTCACCTAGCGCAAGCAGAGAGAGTTCTGCCCCCCCCCCAGAGGAGTGACTATCTTCACTGGGTTAACAGAACCAGAGGATGCCCCTACCTACAGCAGCCTAGACAATCAATTGAAATTCAGTAAACATACTCCTTGAGAATGGATCTAGGCTGGGTTCTGGGAGTGTCTCAGGAGCTAGCCCCTCAGGGAAAAGATAATGTTTGCTTGAAATGCCCCAACCCTAAACAGAACTTAGCCTCATCATAGCATCTCCAAACTAGAGAAAACCACCATCTTTCTCTTTCGTGATACTCAAAGCAGATCTCCCTCCCACTGAACTAGCCTGAAGGAGGATCACAAAATCCTAGATAAAGCAGAGCATTTTATTGACTGCTTAAACAAACTGATGTAAGAAATCAATCAAGCCACAGGAAAACCAAACACCACAAGCAGACCAGACACTCCACGAAGAGACTGGTTACAGACAAAGGGGAGACACAGGATCTTCTCATTCCTCACCCCTCGCCCCCCAAAAAATTAAAGAACTCTTTTTGGTACCATTTTTTAAAATTTTTTAATTGTTTTCTATTAATCATTTTTTTCTTCTTCTCCTAATCTTTATTTTAGGTGTGTGTGTGTGTATGTGTGTGTGTGTGTGTGTGTGTGTGTGTGTGTGTGTGTGTGTGTGTTGTGTGTGTATGCTTTTTGAAAAAATCGCTATTGACCTTTGGTCCTTTTTAAATTTTTGTATTTTTTTGTCTTTCTTTTTTTTGCGTGACTTAATTGCTGTTTTGCCTCATCCCCAGATAAATACCCATCATCGTTTATTAGAACTTATCCCTTATTGTGTATATAATTAATCCAGAAATGTATTACTTAATTCACAAACTTTTAGGCTTAATTTTTTTTGGTCTTTTTATTCCCCCAGGGCTGAGCACCGAACCCAGGGCCTTGCACACGCTGGGCAGGTGCCCTTCCTCTGGGCTAAACCCCCAGAAACAGGCTTAACATTTTAATAGAAGTATTATATCTTTATAACATATAATTTTCAAGTAAATACTTTTAAGAATTTTTATTTTTTAGTTTTTCATATCTCCTTTCTATCATCCCACTCTTGTCATCCTATCCTTTTCTTCTCTCAATATCACTTTTTAAAGTCACATAATTTTAAGTGTTTCACTTTTTAAATTTAAATTTTTCTTTTTCCATTTTTGATTTTCTTCTTTTTAATTTCTCTCCTGTCATTCTGTCCAAGCCCTTTCCCTCTCTGAGATTAGGACTTGGTTAAATTTACTTTAACCTCTCCACATATTTCTAATCCTATTTTACCCCACATTTCTCCCTAAACATAATTTTTTCTGATTTGAAAAATTCGTCTTTGCTGTTCTTAGCCCATTAATGCATAGTTGTTTGATGTTGAATAGATTGTATCTGTTGAACTAGGTTGAATCTACAGCCATTTTGACTGTGCAACTACAGGACTTTGGTTGATGCTTGCCTTAAAATAGTGTTTTAGAAAAAAATTGGTGTCACTTTCATATCAAGTGTGCAGAACAAGCCGGAAAACAGGAGAAAAATGGCAAGTGTGGGTATATCAACTCTCATTCATGATAATCCAGTGACAGAACAGTTAATGAATAATCTAGACAGACGTCCCACAAAGAACTAAAAACATTACTGGTAAACGTGGTGAATGAAAAGACTGAAAGCTTGCAAAGGACTCAGTTTGAACGTGATAGGGAGAGAGAGGAAGCAAACCAAACAACAGGAATCTCGTGACTGTGAGGAAACTACTCAAAGATTGATACAGTAATTGCGTGAACAGGTTGAGAACAAAGAGAAATAAAGGAATTACGTGAGGAGGCTGAGAACAGTCAAAGAGAAAGAAAGGAATTGTGTGAGCAGGAAGAGAACAGACGAAGAGAGACACAGGAATTGCGTGAGCAGGCTGAGAGAAGTCAAAGAGAACTACAGGAATTGCATGAACGTGAGGAAGCTAATCAAAGAGTAGCAAAGGAATTGTAACAGTAGTATGAGAATAGACAAAGATCAATAGAGGCATTCATGTAATCCAAAAACAGATATCTGAAGGAATTCAGAGAGACCACAAAGGGAATGCTGAATGGAGCCCGACAGCAGGAATGGGAATCCAAGTAAACCATAACCAATCAACTAAGTGATTTGAGAACACCAAATTAAGGAAGTAAACAAGTTCACACAAGATCTAAAACAAAGCTCCAACAAAGAATCTGAAGCCTACAAAGCTGACCAATTAAAAGGAAAAGAAATAAAAAACCAAGTAGAAAGATTAACAGTACGTTAGATAAAAGGGGGAAGATGGAGGAGGAGAAGGTGGAATCTGAACAAGCTCTTGCATAGAAAGCAGTTTTAGAGTTCCAGTGAACAGTCCTAAGCCAGAGAATCACACCAAGTGTGCCATCACACATCACAGGACAGAGAGTTAGACAAGAGAGGGAAAGCCAAGGAAACACATCAGCTGCCGCTGCGGCGGCAGGGTCGCGGCGGCGACCACCGCCGCGGGGTCATACCTGAGACACAGAGAGTCCGGGACGAAGGAGCCAGACGCAGCGGACGAGCAGATTCTACTCAACACCAACAAGAACCGACAAGGAGCGGACATCTTCATCGTGCTGTTTGCAGACCAGCGACAACCCAGGATCCAAGACTTGGCGTGAGTACAAGCCCGACGTCCTCACTTCTTCTCAGGGAGCAGAGGAGGGAAGGCCACCCCTCCCCCCCCAGTACCGGTAATCTCCATCTTGGATACCGACAAAGCTCCGAGGAGCTGCTAGCTCCAGCTCAGGCCTTGGAATAAAACGAGACATTTAGCAGGTCACAAGAACTTAACGGCGAAGTGACTTGCCAGACTCAGCTCCATCCAGGGAAAAGTCACCCAGCTCAGGCGCCAGCCATTGGAGTGCCTTGCCTCACAGGGTAACCACAGCCAGAGGCTGCCCCTCCCTCTAGCTGCCACCACAATCAATTGAAAAACAGAAACCCTGAGAATGGCTCCAGGCTGGGCGCTGTGAGCTTTATCACAAAATGGCCCCAGGGAAAAGCTACTGTTTGCTGAAAGGCCTCAACTCTACCCAGAACCTAGCCTCATCACCACATCCCCCTCTTTTGTGATTCTCAAATCAGATCACCCTGTCAGAAAACTAACCCGGGAAGGGGATCTCAAAATCTTGGGTAAAGCAGAGCATTTTTCTGCCTGTTCCAACTGACTTAAGAAACCAATCAAGCCACAGGACCTCAAGCTGACCAGAGACTCCAACAAGAGACTGGTTACAGACAAAAGGAGATACAGGATTCTTCCCACTCCTCCCCTCCCAAAAAAAAAACAAAAGACTTGTTTTTCTGTTTTTCTTTTTTTTTTTCTTCTTCTTCTTTTCTTTTTTTTTTGCTTGTTTTTTGTTTTTTGTTACCTTATATATATATATGTATATATATATATATATTTTTTTTTTTCCCTTCTAAAACTTTTATTAATCTTTAATTTTTGCCTCTTCTGAAAAAATAATTGTTTTCCAGTAACTTTTTTTTTCTCATCTTATAATTTTTATTTTAGGAATATGTGAATGAGCGTTTTCCTTTCTTTTCTGGTCTTCTTTCTCTTTTTCTTTCTTTCTTAATTATCTTTTTGTTTTTTGTCTAGCTCTACTGAACTACTGATCTTTTCTTCTCCCTTTCCCATCCTTAAAGTTTTTCACATCTCCTCTATGTCCCTCCCCTTCTCTGAACATATTCACATTCCTTTCTAAATAAACGGTCTTTTCACCTCTATAATAACATTAATTTTTACGTTTCTATTTTTTTCTGGTCTCTCTTCATTCCCCTTTCCGTCTCTTCTTTTTTCTCTCTCTGTCTACTTG
The DNA here is from genome assembly GCF_024711535.1 of Dipodomys merriami. Lineage (NCBI taxonomy): Eukaryota > Metazoa > Chordata > Mammalia > Rodentia > Heteromyidae > Dipodomys > Dipodomys merriami. Next base: position 1,805,510 of record NW_027206024.1, read on the forward strand.
CATCCTACCCAACCCATTTCCTGCATTGTGATTAGGACATAGTTAACTCTCCCTGTGCCTCCCCAAACCAATCTATTCCTATTTTTTACCCACATCTCTCCCTAATCCTAATAATTTCTGGTTTTCCAAATTCTTTTTTGTGGTTCGAAGTCCTTTAACATATAGTTGTTTGAGGTTGAATAGATGTATCTGTTGAACTAGATTGTATCTGTAGACTATTGACTGTACAAACACAAACTTTGGTTGATAGTTGCCTTAAGATAGTGTTCTAGCACAGAACTGTTGCAATCTTCATCTCAAATGGGCCGAGTAAGCCGGAAAAACACAAGAAAAATGGCAAATTCGGGTATCTAAATTCCCAATCTTGATAATCAGGGATTAGAACAGATAAAGAATAATCCAGAGGAGAGTTCCCAAATAGCTCTACAAACACTAATAGCAAACATGATAAATGAGAAGTTTGACAATGTACAAAGGACTCTGTATGAGCGTGATAGGGAGAGAGGAGGCATCCCAGAAGTTTATACAGGAATATCATAAGCATGAGGAAGCCACTCAAAAACTGATACATGATTTGCGTGAACAACTTGAGAATACTCAAAGAGAAAGGGAGGAATGGCGTGAGCAGGCAGAGAACACTCAAAGAGAACTGCATTAATCCCACGAACGGGAAGAAAGAGAACTGCAGGAATCCCACAGACGGGAGGAAGCTAATCAAAGAGTAATTCTGGAATTGAGAGACCAGGTAGAGAATACACAAAGATCACTAAAGGCATTCATGGAATCCATTAACAAAGAGCTGAAGGAAGTCAGGGAGACCACAAAGGGAATGTTGAATGGAACCCAACAGAAGGAATGGCAGTCCAAAGAAACCATAACCAATCAACTAAGTGATTTGAGAACAAACACTGAACACCAAATTAAGGAAGTAAAGAAATTCATATAAGACCTAAAACAGAGCTTCAACAAAGAACTTGAAGCCATCAAGCTGACCAATTAGAAGGAAAAGAGATAAAAAACAAAGTAGAGAGCCTTGACAGCAGGTTAGACCATGAAGAAGATCGAATCTCAGGGATTGAAGACAGCCTAGATATTATAGAGAAAGAACATACAACCATCCAAGACAAGTCAAAGAAATATGAGAGGTCTATCCAACACCTGCAAGACACCATCAGAAGGCCCAATCTAAGGATAATGGGTGTAGAGGAGCACCTAGAAACAGAAGTTAATGGTCTAGGAAATTTGTTTACCAGGATCCTAGCAGAGAACTTCCCAAACATACAAAAAGATAGGCCTATTCATATGCAAGAAGCTTTTAGAACCCCAAATAGACCAGACCAGAATAGGACATCACACCATCACATTATACTCCACACAGGATCAACCCAGACCAAGGAAAAGATCCTTAAAGCTGTCAAGGAGAAAAGGGTAATCACCTATAAAGGGAAACCAATTAGAATTACCTCAGATTTCTCAGCAGAGACAATCAAAGCAAGAAGAGCCTGGAATGACGTATGCCATGCCCTAAAAACAAACAACTATCAACCAAGAATACTGTACCCAGCTAAACTCTCCTTCATAACTGAAGGCCAAATAAAAACCTTCCAGAGCAAAGAAAAATTGAAACAATACATCTCCACCAAACCAGCCCTACAAAAGATTCTTAAAGATGTCCTACACATAGAAAACCAACAAGACCGCAACAAAGGCCAAGAAACTGCACCCAAACTGAGAATCCAAGAACCTTAGGAAGAACCCAGTTTTTGCAGCCCCCAAGAAGGTGGATAACATGGCAGGAACTCCCAAATACCTCTCAGTCCTATCTCTTAACGTTAACGGACTGAACTCTCCAATTAAGCGACATAGACTGTCGAGTTGGATTAAAAAACAAGACCCTTCTATCTGCTGCCTGCAGGAGTCACATCTTGCCCATAAAAACAAACACATTTTCAATGTAAAAGGCTGGAACAAAATCTACCAAGCAAACGTCCCTGATAAACAGGCGGGAGTTGCAATCCTAATATCAGATAAAATAGATTCAAATTAAAATTCGTGAGAAGAGATAAAGAAGGTCGCTACATACTAATTAAAGGATCTCTCCTTCAGGAGGATATTACAATTCTAAATATCTATTCGCCAAACAATGGAACACCCAAATTTATCAAAGAAACACTACTTTCCCTCAAATCTCATATAGATCCAAAGACATTAATTGTTGGGGATTTTAACACACCACTCTCCCCACTAGATATATCAACTCGGCAAAAACTCACCAGAAAAACCGCAGATCTAAACAGCTGCATAGATCAACTAGACTAAACAGACATTTACCGAACATTTCACCCAGCAGCATCAGAATACACGTTCTTCTCAGCAGCACATGGAACATTTTCTAAAATAGACCACATTTTAGGCCACAAAGCAAACTTGTCTAAATTCAGAAACATTGAAGTTATAACTTGCATTCTCTCTGACAACAAGGGAATAAAATTAGAACTCAACACCAAAAGCCACCAAAGAAAGTACGGTATCACATGAAGGCTGAACAACCCACTGCTAAATCATGAGTGGGTCATGGAAGAGATTAGAAAGGAAATTCAAATGTTCATGCTATTCAACAAAAATGAACACACAAATTACCAGCTCCTCTGTGACACAGCAAAGGCAGTACTCAGAGGCAAGTTTATAGCCCTGAGATCCTGCATCAACAAATTGGAGAGATCTGAAACTAACAATTTAAGGACACATCTAAACCTCCTTGAAAAAGAGCAGCTAGATAAACCCCAATCCAGTAGACAGAAAGAAATAATCAAAATTAAAATAGAATTAAATGAATTAGAATCCCAAAAAAACTATAGAAAGAATCAACAAAACAAAGAGTTGGTTATTCGAAAAAATTAACAAAATTGACAGACCCTTAGCAAACCTTATCAGAAAAAGGAGAGAACACACCCAAATTAATAAACTCAGAGATGAGAATGGAAACATCACCACGGAAACAACCAAGATTCAGAACATTATAAGGGAATACTTCTCAAAACTTTATGCTAATAAGTTTGAGAACTTGACAGAAATGGACCTTTTCCTAGTAAATATTGACATGCCAAAACTAAACCAAGATGAGTTAAACCAGCTTAACAGGCCCATATCAAGCATTGAAATAGAAACAGCAATAAGAGACCTCCCAGCTAAGAAAAGTCCAGGACCAGATGGTTTTACAGCGGAATTCTACAAGGCCTTCAAAGCAGAGCTCACACCAATACTCCTCCAACTCTTCAATGAAATTGAAAGAGAAAGCTCACTACCGAACACATTCTATGAAGCCATCATAACCCTCATCCCAAAACCAGGCAGGGACTCATCAAAGAAAGAGAACTATAGGCCCATTTCTTTGATGAACATTGATACAAAACTTCTCAACAAAATTTTGGCCAATCAACTTCAACAATTCATCCAGAAAATCATACACCATGATCAAACAGGATTCATTTCAGGGATGCAAAGCTGGTTCAATATACACAAATCAAATAATATTATTCATCACATCAATAGGAGCAAGAATAAGAACCACATGGTTATCTCAATAGATGCAGAAAAAGCATTTGACAAGATCCAACACCCCTTTATGATGAAGGTTCTGGAAAAATTAGGAATCCATGGATCATTCCTCAATACAATAAAGGCTGTATATGACAAACCTACAGCCAGCATTATACTCAATGGTGAAAAACTAAAGCCATTTCCTCTTAACTCAGGAACAAGACAAGGATGCCCACTCTCTCCACTTCTCTTCAATCTAGTATTAGAATGCCTAGCTACAGCAATAAGACAAGATGCAGACATAAAGCGGATCCAAATAGGGAAAGAAGAAATAAAACACTCCCTCTTTGCAGATGACATGATCTTGTATTTAAAGAATCCCATAGACTCCACTCCCAAATTACTCAAGCTGATTCAAAACTTTGGCAAAGTAGCAGGTTATAAAATTAACCCCCCAAAATCAATGGCTTTTCTATATGCCAACAATGAGAAAAGTGTGGCTGAAATTAGGAAAGCAACTCCATTTGTAATAGCCCCACAAAAAATAAAATACCTAGGAATTAACTTAACCAAAGAAGTAAAGGACCTATATGATGAAAATTTCAAATCTTGAAAAAGGAAATCAACACAGAACTTAAAAAATGGCAAAACCTCCTATGCTCCTGGATTGGCAAGATTAACATCGTGAAAATGGCAATACTTCCCAAGACTGTCTACAAATTCAACGCGATACCTATCAAAATTCCACACTCCTTCTTCAAGGAAATAGAAGAGTCAATCCAAAAATTCATATGGAACAATAAAAGACCCCAAATAGCAAAAACGCTCCTCAATGGAAAGTACACTGCTGGAGGAATATCAATACCAAATTTCAAACTCTACTATAAAGCCATAGTAATCAAAACAGCTTGGTATTGGCATAAGAACAGACCTCAGGACCAATGGAATAGAATTGAAAACCCAGAAATGAACCTACAGACCTATAGCCATCTAATCTTCGATAAGGAAGCTAAAACAATAGAATGGAAGAAAGACAGCCTCTTCAGTAAATGGTGCTGGCAAAATTGGTTAACTACATGTAGAAAACTAAAGCTAGATCCTTATATATCACCCTGCACCAGAATCAACTCCAAATGGATCAAAGACCTTGAACTCAAAGCAGACACTCTGAAAACATTACAGGATGGAATAGGAGAAACCCTAGGTCTCCTTGGCTCAGGCCGAAATTTTCTGAATAGAGACCTGGAAGCACAACAAATCAAAGAAAGGTTGGACACATGGGATTGCATAAGGTTGCAGAGCTTCTGCATGGCAAATGACATAGCTAGCAAGATCAATAGAAAGCCCACGGATTGGGAGAAGATCTTTACTAGCCATACAACGGACAAGGGTCTCATATCTAAAATATACTTGGAACTCAAAAAATTGAACCACCCAACAACAAATCCTCAAAGAAACAACTGCCCAATAAATAAGTGGGCTAAAGACTTAAAGAGAAGCTTCTCTGAAGAAGAAAGAAGGATGGCCAATAGACACATGAAGAAATGTTCAGCATCCCTAGCCATAAAAGAAATGTAAATCAAAACAACATTGAGATATCACCTCACTCCAGTTAGAACAGCAAAAATCAAGAACTCTAACAACAACAGATGCTGGAGGGGATGTGGACAGAAAGGAACCTTACTTCATTGTTGGTGGGAATGTAAATTTGTTCAACCACTTTGGAAAGCAGTATGGAGGTTCCTCAGAAGACTTCACATAGATCTCCCCTATGATCCAGCAATCCCACTTTTGGGCATTTACCCAAATGTTTACAAACAAGACCACACTAAAGCTACCAGCACAACTTTGTTTTTTGCAGCATTATTTACCATAGCTAAGATATGGAACCAACCCAGATGCCCCTCAGTAGATGAATGGATCAAGAAAATGTGGTATATATACACAATGGAATTCTATGCCTCCATCAGAAAGAATGACATTTCCCCATTTGTTAGGAAATGGAAAGGTTTGGAAAAAATTATATTAAGTGAAGTAAGCCAGGCCCAAAGAAGCATAGGTCCCATGGTTTCCCTTATTTGCAATATGTAGTATAGGTATGAGTCAAGCGGAAAAGGTCAAATAATGTGATGTTAGGAAAATGAACCCTTAAATATGTATTTTAATGTTTTCGTTTCTTTCATGCATGTGTTTCTAACGCATTTATAAGATTATTTCTTTGTTGCTTTGTATGTCCCTCCCCCACAGTGTAACCCCCGCTTTCACTATATTTGATGTCAGTATAACATGTGGAGGAGATGGGGACAAACAAGTCGTTTAAGGATTCAGGTGGACCTGTTGCAACCATGAGAAGTACAAAATGTCATGTCAAAACCAACTTTACAATGTCTGTGGGGGGGGAGGGGGGTATAATTGGGTGGGGGAAGGGGGGAGGCTGGGAAGGGAGGTGAAGGGTAAACAAAGGAGGAGGCTGCAATGCTTGGTAAGAAATGTATGCATTATCCTGCCCATGTAATTGTAGCCCATCTATACAGTATGTTCTCAAATAAAATAAAATTAAATTAAAAAAAAAGAATGTAGAGAATGGTGGGGTGGGGAAGTGGGGAGAAGGAGAAGGATTGAGATTGGGGGGGAGAGGGTAGGCGGGGAAGGGATGTGAAGGGTAAATCAAAGGAGGAGGCTGCAATGCTTGGTAAGTAATGTACGCATTATCCTGCCCATGTAATTGTAACCCCTCTGTACAGTATGTTCACAAATAAAATAATATAAAATTTTAAAAAAAATAAAAAAATAAAAAAAGAATGTAGAGAATCAAAAAAAAACAGTATGTTATTTAATGCAGTAGATCGAATCTCAGGGATTGAAGAGAGCCTAGGTATTAAAAAGAACATACAACTATCCAAGACAAATCGAAGAAACATGATAGATCTATTCAACATTTGGAATAGACAATCAGTAGGCCTACTCTGAGGACAATTGGTGTAGAGGAACAGCTAGAGACAGAAGTTAATTGTCTAGGAAATTTGTTTATCAGGATCCAAGCAGAGAACTTTCCAAACATACAAAAAGATAGGCCTATTCAGATACAAGATGCTTGTAGAACCCCAAATAGACCACACCAGAACAACCCTTCCCATTGTCACATTATAATCCACTCAGGATCAATTAAGACCAAGAATAAGTTCCTAAAAGATGTCAAGGAGAAAAGATCAATCACCTATAAAGGAAAACCAATTAGAATCATCTCATATTTTTCAGCAGAGATAATTAAAGCAAGAAGAGCCTGGAAGGCTGTATGTCATGCCCTGAAGACCAACAATTTTCAACCAAGAATACTGTACCCAGCTAAATTCTCCTTCATAACCGAAGGTCAAATAAAAACCTTCCATAGCAAAGAAAAACTGAAAAATATATCTCTACCAAACCAGCCCTACAAAAAATACTTAAAGATGACCTACACATAGAAAACCAACAAGACCACAATAATGGCTAAGAAACCACACCCAAACTGAGAATCCAAAACCATAGGAAGAACCAAGTTTCCACAGCCCCCACAGAGGTGGATAGCATGGCAGGAGCTACCAAACACCTCTCAGTCCTAGCTCTCAACATTAATGGACTTAAAGCTCCAATTTAGCGAAACAATCTGTCTAGTTGGATTAAAAAGCAAGATAATTCTATCTCTTGCCTTTAGGAGTCACACCTTGCCCATAAAAACAAACACATTTTGGTAATGAAAGGCTAGAATAAAATCTACCAAGCAAACAGCTGCCATAAACAGGAAGGAGTTGCAATAATAATATCAGATAAAATATGCTTCAAATTAAAATTCGTGTAAAGAGTTAAAGAAGGTGGCTACATACGACTTATGGGTTCTCTACTTCAGGAGGATATTACAATCTTAAATATGGAATCGCCAAACAATGGAGCACCCAAATTTATCCAAGAAACACTATTTTCCCTCAGATCTCACATAGATCCAAAGACATTAATTGTTGAGAATTTTAACACACCGCTATCCCCACTATATAGATCAAATCGGCAAAAAATCAACAGAGAAACCACAGATCTAAACAACTGCATAGATCAACTAGATTTAACAGACATCAGAATACAGGTTTTACTCTGCAGCACATGGAACATTTTCCAAAAGAAATCACATTTTAGGTCACAAAACAAACTTGTCCAAATTCAGAAACACTGAAGTTACACCTTACATTTTGTCAGACCACAAGGGAATAAAATTAGAACTCAACACCAAAAGCCACCAAAAAAGTCTTGTAACAAATAGAGGTTGAACAACACACTGTTGAATAAACAGGGGGTCATGGAAGAGATTAGAAAGGAAATTCAAATGTCCATGATATTCAACAAAAATGAACACACAAATTACCAGCTCCTCTGGGACACAGCAAAGGCAGTACTCAGAGGCAAGTTTATAGCTCTGAGTTCCTACACCAACAAATTAGAGATATCTGAAACCAACCATTTAATGAGACATCTGAACCACCTTGACAAAGAGCAGCAAGATAAACTCCAATTCAATAGATAGAAAGAAATAATTAACATTAAATCAGAGTTAAAAGAATTAGAATAAACAAAAAACAGAAAGAATCAACAAAACAAAGAGTTGGTTCTTTGAAAAAATTAACAAAATTGACAGACCCTTAGCAAATCTTATCAGAAAATGAAGGAACACACCCAAATAAATAAAGTCAGAGATGAGAATGGAAACATCACCACGGAAACAACCAAGATTCTGAACATTTTAAGGGAATATTTTCAAACCTTTATGCTAATAAGTTTGAAACTTGGCAGAAATTGAACTTTTGCTAGCAATTATCAACATGCAAATACTAAAACAAGATGGGTTAAAACATCTTAAGGGGCCCATATCAAGCGTTGAAATAGACACAACAATAAGAGACCTCCCATCTAAGAAAATCCCAGGACCAGATGGATTTTACAGCAGAATTGTACAAGACCTTCAAAACAGAGCTCACACCAATACTCCTCTAATTCTTCAATGAAATTGCAAGAGAAAGTTCACTACCAAACTCATTCCATGAAGCCATCATAACCTTCATCCCAATACCAAGCAAGGAATCATGAAAGAAAGAGAACTATAGACCCATTTCTTTGATGAACATTGATACAAAATTTTCAACAAAATTTTGGCCAATCGAATTCAACACTTCATCCAAAAAATCATGCACCACTATCATACAGGATTCATTTCAGGGATGCAAACCTGGTTCAATGTACACAAATCAATTAATATAATTTATCATATCAACAAGAGCAAGGATTAAAACCACATGGTTATCTCAACAGCTGCAGAAAAAGCATTGGACCCGATCCAAAACCCCTTTATGATAAGGGTTTTGGAAAAATTAGGTATCTATGGAACATTCCTCAATACAATAAAAGCTGTATATGGAAAACCTACAGCCAGCATTATAATTAATGGTGAAAAACTACAGCCATTTCCTCTTAACACAGAAATGAGACAAGGATGTCCACTCTCAACTTCTCTTCAATTTAGTATTAGAATACCTAGCTACAGAAATAAGACAATATGCCAACATAAAAGGGATGCAAATAGGGAAAGAAGAAGTAAAATACTCCCTCTTTGCAGATGACATAATCTTGTACTTAAGGAATCCCACGGACTCCACTCCCAAATTACTCAAGCTATTTCAAAACGTGGGCAAAATAGAAGGGTATAAAATTAACCCTCAAAAATCAATGGCTTTTCTATATGCCAACAATTAGAAAAGCGTGGCTCAAATCAAGAAAGGTTTTCCATTTGTAATAGCCCCACAAAAATAAAATACCTAGGAATTAACTTAACCAAAGAAGTAAAGGACTTCTATGATGAAAACTTTAAAAAATCTGAAAAAGGAAATCAAAATAGAACTTAGAAAGTGGCAAAACCTCCCATGCTCCTCGATAGGAAGGATGAACATTGTGAAATGGCAATATTTCCCAAGACTATCTACAAGTTCAATGCCATACCTATCAATATTCCTACCGCCTTCTTCAAGGAAATAGAAGAGGCAATCCAAAAATTCATATGGAACAACAAAAGACCCCCAATTGCAAAAAGCGATCCTTAACAGAAAGAACGGTGTTGGAGGAATATCAATACCAAATTTCAAACTCTACTACAAAGCCATAGTAATTTAAACACTTTTGTACTGGCACAAGAAAAGACCTCAGGAACAATGGACTAGAATTGAAAACCCAGAAATGAACCTACAGACCCATAATCATCTAATATTCGATAAAGGTCTAAAAAGATAAAATTGAGGAAAGACAGGCTGATCAGAAAATGGTACTAGCAAAATTGGTTAATCACTTGTTGAAAATTAAGGCTAGATCCTTATATATCACGCTGTACCAGAATCAACTCCAAATGAATCAAAGACCTCGGAGTCAAAGCAAATATTCTTTAAACATTACCTAGAAAGCCTATGTCTCCTTGACAAAGGCTGAAATTTTCTGAAAAGAAACCCAGAAGCAAAACAAATGAAAGAAAGTTTGGACAAATGGGATTGCATGCAATTGCAGAGTTTCTGCATGGCAAAGGACATAGCTAGCAAGATCACTAGAAAGCCCACGGAATCGGAGATGATCTTCACTAGCCATACAACCGACAAGGGTTTCATATCTAAAACAGACCTGGAAATAAAAAAAATAAATCCCCAACACAAATACTCAAAGAAAATACTGCCCAATAAATAAGTGGGCTAAAGACATAAAGAGAAACTTCTCTGAAGAGGAAAGGAGGATGACCAATAAACGCATGCAGAAATGCTCAACGTCCCTAGCCATAAAAGAAATGCAAATCAATCAACATTAATATATCACCTCACCCAAGTTAGAATGGCTATAATCAAGAACTCTAATAACAACAGATGCTGGAGGGGATGTGGACAAAAGGGAACCTTAATGCATGGTTAGTGGGAGTGTATTCTTGTTCAACCCCTTTGGAAAGTAGTATGGAGGTTCCTCCAAAGACTCCACATAGAGCTTCCCTATGATCGAGCAATCCCACTTTTGGGCATTTACCCAAATGATCACAAACTAGACCATAAAAAAGCTACCAGCACAAATATATTTATTGCAGCTTTACCATAGCTATATGGAGCCAACCCAGATGCCCCTCAGTAGATGAATGGATCAAGAAAATGTGGTATATATATATACAATGGAATTCTATGTCTCTATCTGAAAGAATGATATTGCCCCATTTGTTAGGAAATGGAAAACTTGGAAAAAATTATATTAAGTGAAGTAAGCCAGGCCCAAAGTAACATAGGTCCCATGGGTTCCCTTATTAGCAATTACTAGTGTATGTCTGAGACACGCAGAAATTGTTAGATAAGTTGATGTTAGGTGAAATGAACCCGAAAATAAGAATTCAAATTTTTTCCTTTCCTGTAATTATTTCTAACATATTTATAAGATTATTTCTTTGTTACTTTGTATGTCCCTCCCGCATGGTATAACCCCTGTTTTCACTGTATTTGATGTTGGTATAATTTCTGGAGGGGAAGGGAAAAATTTTTTAAAATATGGATACAGGTGGACATATCAATGTAAGTTTTTTACATCATAAACACAATTTTACAGAAACAAGATGAATAGCAATTTAGGAAACAATAAGGTTTCCTTGTTACAAATAGGCAACCAAGGGTATATGCCTGTCTTAAGATTGCATCATTAATTACTTAAATTTACAGGACACTACATGCTTCAGCAGCACATTTACCCAAATTACAATACAGAGATTAACATGGCTCTTGCACAAGGATGATATGAAAATTTGTGAAGAAATGAAAAACAGTTACTAAACAGTTGATTACAAATATACAAGTGTAATTATACATGTAATTCATAGGAATAAAAGTTAGTTTTACACCATTCAATTTTCACCTTTTTATAAAGGCCTTTACATTGCATAACCTTTATAAAAGTTTTGAAATTAAATAACATTTTCATTTTATCCCAAATAAATAAAATTCTATAAGGACGTAGGAATTAAAGGAATCTTAAACCTTTTCTATATGGAATGCAATCTGAAAGGACACATTAATGAACCTATATATTATAAAACAATGTCGAATTCAAAGTATTATATCTAGGAGAGAATGAACTAGATGATGGATATTATACAAACAGAATACTAAATATTTTAAAATATACTTTTTTCAGACAAGCACCAGAAATATCTTTAGTTTCTCTACTACTCATTTCAACAGATAAGTTAAAAATATTTCTTATTAAAAAATCACAAACGCTACAGAAATAATTATAGATGTATACAAACAACTTGAATGTATATTGACATCAAAGTCAGGCAATTCACTTGGAAGAATACCATGGAATTCATGAATGTTTAAAGTAAGATTTTGCTGTTGCTTTGTATTGTGAAAATATTTTGTATGGACACATAGGATGAACTGGCAATTTTGAAATTTAAGAAATTTACCCACACCATTAGGACTTAGGAGAACAATTTGTACAGCTTTCCACAACATCAAAGAGGTAGTGATACATACTTATTCTTTTGGCAATATCAAATGAAGTTTCTTCCAAGTTTTCCTTCAGACCAGGTTTGATATAATGGTTCAACAGAAGGAGATCTAGCATAACTTTGCTATTTCTATTCCCAGCAGCAAAATGCAAGGGGGTCAAGGGGCCTTTAGTCTGGCCATTGGTATCTGCATCATGTTGAAATAAAGAAGCCACTCTGTTATTATTCCATGTATAAGTACTGTGCAGGGGTGTCCAGCCATTCACAATTATTACATGAATATCTACCTTGAGCCCCCAACTAATGGACAATGTCTAAGTGTCCACTGAATGCTTCTCGATGAAGAGGGGTGTACTCATCGTCATCACTAGTATTCACATGAGTGGCCTTTTTGGAAAGTAGTCTCTGCACTGTAGTAAGGCGATTATTTTCAGCAGTCCAAAGAAGAAATTTGCTTGGATCCTATTCCATTTTTCTCTTGCAATTGATACCATTTCTCACTTTTTCATCTTGTTAATCAACTTCATCAGAATTGTCTAGCCAGAGACTTTGAGTGCCAGTGAGTATGAGGTGTCCATGTATTTCCCCAATAGTTCACATTCGATGAACTGGTCAGAAATATCCGGTGAATTTTTGGCATCTGTTTTTTTCACTATTATTTATTTTCTCTTTATTCATTTTTACTATTCTAAATTATTCTAACTGGAGAGTAGGGAATTGATAGAGAGCAGAGGAAAGATTTTCTTCCGTATTCAAAGGTACAGACTGAAAATGAGGACCAGTGGTGTCTTCATGTGCAGCTTATTTTAGGAATGAGAAAACAAGAAATAATGCCTTCCATGTAAATTATTTGGGAAATGGCTGAGCAGAAAGTTAAATGATGCAACCAAAAATATAAAAGCAAAATAAATTAGGATAATTATGAAGCAATCATATTACCTATGAGAACCATGAAAGGGGAGAGAGGAAGAGACAGATGTGCAATGATATAGCTAGCCAAGAAATTCATCCCTCTGATCAATTTATAGAGCAAACAATTTCATTTTTTAAAAGAGATGGAAATAGAATTTAAGATCAGATGTCTCCATTGTTTTTAATTATATTCTTATTATCTTAAATACTTGGACAATGGAATTTCCATTCAACAAATCAGTTTTTTTAAGTATAATGGATCTTTATATAACTTTTCCACATCCTTTCAAACCTCACCCCACTTTAATTTTTTCTAGTTTCATACTATCTGCATTGAATAATATACTTTCACTCTCTTCTTCCATAACTCTCTTTATTCCTTCCTTTTGACTTCCCCTCACACCTTCCAAGTGATAGTTTCCTGACATATATTTTGTTGGATTAAAAGTTCAATTTTATAAGAAAATACACTTTTGAAATACTCCTCTGCAAATATCATGCTTTGGTTAATATTTTTGTGTAAACTTGTATAAAGTTCTAGCTTCCAAATATGAGACATATGGGTTCTTTGTTTGTCTGGCTCTGACTTAGCTCATTAATATATTTTTAGATCTATCCATTTCATTTCAAATAATGTAACAGTCTTCAAAATGGATAGGTGCAATCCAATTATGTATATGTGCCACACTTTCTCCAACCATCACTCCTCCAAAGGGCATCTGGGCTGTTTCCGTAACTTTGCTACGATGAATAGTGGAGCAATGAACATGGTTGTGACAGTGATTTTACTGTAACCTTTTGGAAGAATTCATCACTACCATTATGGCAACAATCCTCTAGCCAGTTTTCCAGAATAAGCACATCCTTCCCTTCATCCTCATCCCAATGTATTGCAAGTCTTCAAAAACACACTTCCCATACAGGTCTCAATAAACTAAAACCACACTGTGCCCATATTCTTTCAATACATTATATCATAAATGTACATATAATTTAGTGAGAACCTTCTATGTATTTTCCTAATGTGAGAATGAGGGACATGACAGAGTAAAAGTAAGAAGTATGCAATTTAATTAGCTATTATCACATTTAAAATCATTTTCAGCTCTAATTCATAGCCTCACATAATATTATTATAATCTTTATTTGGTTACTTCATCTAACCCATAATTTGTAACAGGTGAGTTAAAAACAAAGGCTAAAAGTGTGGTTTGATTTTGACACTTATGTGTGAGGTTGCACAATATGGGCAAATAGATGGATTGGAATTAATAGCTCTTATCCATTTTGTTAACATAGAGATGGTTTTCCCAAAATGATTTTCGCAATTCGTATTCCATTCACCAACAAGACATGTGATAATTTCCTTTGTTTTGCTCCTCATTAATTTTAGTTTACATTTTATTTTATAATGGATGATTTCATAAATCTACTGTAGATACAAAAATATGTTAAAGTATTTCTATCTGTATGCATTGATATATACAAACACACATATATTACACAGGTAATAATGATAATGAATAATTTCAAGAACTGTACAATTTACTAAATTATGAAAAATATCGGCGGCTATTGCCTGGCATCCTGGTTGCTCGGGAGGCTGAGATCTGATTATCATGGTTTGAAGCCATCCTGGGCAGGAATGTCCAGGAGCCTCTTATCACCAAACAACCAAAAGAAAATCAGAATTGGAACTGTGGCTCAAAGTAGTAAAATTGTAGCTTTGCGAGAAAAATCTCAGGGACATCATCCAGGTTCTTAGTTCAAGAAGTACAATCTACCCAAATAAAATCTATTCAATTTACACCTGTGTAAGTAAAGTAATTCCATCACCCAAATGCACAACCATGCTCATTTGCAAGGTAACTCTATTTCGTCTGAAGTACCACAAAACATTTTCACTTAAGTTGAAAGCATTGTACCATGGGTATATTCTATCTCTCTCATGCATTTTTCCACTCAAATACTCAAATCTTACAATTATTCCACTTATTTAAAATCATAGCTTTTTACTTTAATACCCATAATATTAGAGTTTGAATTGAGTGTCTTGTGCCCCCTAAATGGGTGTTCTTACCACTTTGTCATGTCTCCAGCCCTAAATTATCCTGATTATTTTTCAGATACTGATCTTGGGCTCAGTCCACGTTATGTTATTCTTCCTGGAATTTAGAATAACAGGTACATGTCATTGTGTAAAGATCTTTCTGTCCAGTCTGGGCTTTAACCTCTATCCTCACAAGAGTAGACTCAAATGTAGTCAGAATTTTCATAAGTTTGTCATAGCTGATGTTTTTTTTTTTTTAAGTCAGGTCATTTTCTGCAGGTTTTTGAGTACTGAATTAATTTGTTTTCTTGGGTTGTTTTGTTTCATTTGAATGTATGTGTTGAGTTGTTCCTCACTTTTCTGGTTTCTTTCAATCAAGTTCTTACCTAATGTGCTGAGAAACCAATCCTTATTTTTCACGATAGTCAATCTGAACATGATTTATTCCAAAGCAATTTGAGTAATATTTAAACACCTTCATCTCTATGAATGGTATATAAATGATAAGTGCTGCGAAGGGTCTTTTCATTTTCACAGCAATCTTTGTCATACACAGACAGATCATGAAATATATGAAGATAATAAAACTACAGATGCTAGCAAGAAGAAGGAAAACCTATTATTAATTGTTTGAAAGAGGCTTCCCTTCTAGTGAAAGAAATACGTTGCTTGATGTAGGATTTCTCAAATTATATTGCTAGGATGAAGCTAAACAATCATCTAATTCTACAGAATTGAGGGCGAAGAATTAAACTCCTGAATAGTTTACATTTGGGTCAAATAAATCATGTTTCCAAAAAGAGAGTTGACTTTAGAGAAACATGAGGAGTTGTAGGTAAATAGGTGCTTAGCTGATTTTGTTAATTTTTAAACTAATACAGGGAAATAGAGTACTGCAAGGTAAAAAAAGAACTTCGCATTGCAATACTTATGTTTGTGTGTGTGTGTGTTTGTGTACACATGCACATGTATACACGCACACGCATGTGCAAGTGCTCATTCATTCATCATCTCTATGCTTCTGTGACCTAGGATATTGATTTACCACTTGAGCCATTGTTCCACTTCTGTATTTTTTGGAGATAATCGCATTTATTTTCATGATTGGACTGGCTTTGAATAGTGGTCTTCATATCTCAGCCTCCAGAGTAGCTAGCTAAGCTTATTCAGCCTCCAAGTAGCTAGTTTAAATTGGTCCTGTCCTCTGTGCTTCACTGCTCTTTTATTCTTGTCCTGAGGTGTTCACATGCGTAAGTCATAGATATGTCTAGTAGCTTTAAGAAATACTCTTACTGCTTGGTACCAGGGGCTCCCATCTGAGCTCTTAACTACTGAGGAGGCTTGAGAAGAGAAAGTTTAGTGGACTTCCTTCTCAATCTATAGCTGGGTGCATTGGATCATTTCCACCATCCTGCACTATCCACAGGTTAAGATTGGAAGGACTACAGAATCCAAGCCAGTCAAGGTAGGAAGCTAGACAAGGTGGTGTGCAATTCGTATGCCATTGATAATGGGAAGGCTAAAAAGACAGATCAGGTGCATGTTCTTGTGGACAGGGAACCTCTATACTAAAATTAACCACTGATATGACACCAGTCTAACAAAAACAATACCCCAATTTGAACACAATTTCCCACAACCAAAATAAGTATATCCATTAACATCCAAAACAGTACAATCTGCTCTTTGTTCTAATATCAGCTTCTTCTGATTATCATATGATGTGACAGAATAGTTTCTTCATTAAACTTATTATATATTTTAAAAGACCTAGAAAATTCTTTCTCACTTATTAAGTGCAAACGAATGGCAAATTGCCTCATTTCTTACAAATTTGACTACCACTATAAATTCATCTTATGATTATTATTAGTAGTAATATATTCTGATTTATTACTTTACTTTGTAACGGTTTTTAAACTTTTGGCTTCTCTGCTGAAGTTGAAGTATTTAGCTAGCATCATCAAATTATATTACTTGGGTACTTAGGGTAGTTTTCTAAAAAGTTTTTAACCAATGGCTTCTAGTAATTACGTTTTGTTTTAGGGGGGGTCCTGTCATGGAACCTGAACTCTGGGCCTGGGCGCTGTTCCTCAAGGCTAGTTCAAGGCTAGCACTTGACCACTTGAGCCACAGCACCACTTCCAGTTCTTTTTTCTGTTTATGTTTGCTGAGGAATCGAACCCAGTGCCTCAAGCATGCAAGGCAAGCGCTCCACCACTGAGCCACCTTCCATGCTCTCTACGAATTCTTAATTGGTATGTTATTTAGTATATTTTTAATTTCAATTTAATTTTATTGTAAAGGTAATGTACAGAAGGGATACAGTTACATAAGTAAGGTAATGAGTACATTTATTATGGAAGAAACATTGTTATCTCTTCCACTGATTTTTTTGCACACTCAAAAAAAAAACCTACTGACGTTTTTCCTGTCGCTATTGACCAATGGGTACTGTTCTTTCTTTGTTCATGCATTTTTATTATAAAATTGATATACAGAGGGTTTACAGGTACTTAAGTCAACTATAGAGTACACTTCATTTCATTTTGTAAATTTCAAATTTTGAACTTAATTATTTTCTATTGTTTCTTTAGGGTAATTCTTTTTTCAGAGTTGTAAGATTAGTTAATTTAGTTTTGCATAATTTTAACACATGTAAATTATTCAGACATATAGTTTGCTTTCAAAATAGTTAACATGTGAATATTTAAAAATTATTTTCTTAAATTTTCTATGGTTGGTGAATTTAAATAAATTTATTTTCTTTAGTTCTAAACATATTTGCCCATTTAACAAATAGTGTATTTTCAAGAAGCACATACTTTATTTAAAAAGGCTTTAGTACCTGGTCATTATTTGGAAATATTTTACTTGAATTAAAAAAAATGTTTGAGCTGGGCATAGTGATTTGTGCTCCATTTTCCTAACTACAATGGTAAGTATAAATAGGGTTTGTAATTCAGGAGAGACTGAGAAACTATGAGACCTTATCATAAAATTTCCAGAGTGAAATGATTAGAGATATAGTCATCCCTAGCAAGATATAGTGTACCTGATTATCATATTCTAAATCTTGAGTTAAAACACCAGTAACATCAATCTTTTGTCTAAATAAAAGGACACATATTTCAAAATGTTTATTATTTAAAACTTGTTTGCAAATTTCTCATGTCTTTTATTTCTGAATTTTCAATGTACTTAACCTATAAGAATCCAAGTATCTTGTGACTATTTTATTTCTACTAAACTTTTAAATAGTATGAGCAATATTGTGATTTCATATATTAAAATACTTTTACTATTTGTGATAATTTCCTCTGTTTAATATGATAATAACAAATGTGTGTATGTGGGATGTGTGTGTGTTTATTTGGTTTTTGTGTATGTGTGCTTTGTGTGTACTTTCTAATGCTTGGGAGATCACACAATTGCTTCACATATGTTAGGCCAATGTTTTACCACTGAGCTATACTATCTAGTTATAATACAAATTGTATTTTAAATTATGACTTTTAAATTTTCATTCATAGTATGTTTTTTCAAAATTACATGATAAAATGTGATCCATCTTCTATCCACATTAGCACTTGTTATTGTTATTCTTTCTCTGATTTTTTAAGAAATTAATTATATTCCTATTACAACTTCTTTACATTGTAACAGATCTATATGATGCTTTATTTTCTATTTTTTTCCCATGTTATCTGACTTTCAGTCCAAACTATCAGGTGGATTAAAAAGAAACTAGATTCAGGACACTTTATTTTTCTCCTCTTTTCTGAAGTCTTTCTGTTTTTTGAAACAATACCAATGACATACAGCTCCTATGTGGCCCACCATTCTTCCTTCTCACACTCTCTTCTGCAGTACATCTCAAGTCGTCATCATTCAGCTTTATTATGCTGTACTGTTATCTAAATCTTAACTCATTTCTAAACTAATTTTAGTTGCATTGAGCAGTATTTAAAGACATTTTCTATATATAATATCATGGGTTTGTATTTTCACAAGTTGTAAAATATGAGTGACTATCATATATTTAGATAGCTCTGTAGAATATATATTGGTCCACCTGCTCAATAATCTCGTATGTAAATTCAAGGAATACAGGTCAGTCAGAGCAATCTTGTAAAATGGTGTAGCTTGAGCCTTCATACTAGCTTTGAACAGTATTACCATTTTTAGTAGTGAAGACAACATAGTTCTACTTTAAGAACAGACACATAGAAGAAGGTAACAGATTTGTCAAAAATAATTTCTTAGTTTTATGGTCCACAGATTTTTAAAAGGATGCTATGATTTTATGAAATAAAAACAGAATCTTAACTGGTTTTATTGGCACTATTGCCTCTCTAGACTTCAAGAATGATCTTAGACTACTACCTCAATACTTTGTTTGTTTGTTTGTATGTCGGTCATGGGGTTTGAACTCTGGGCTTGGGCACTGTCCATGTGCTCTTCAGCTCAAGGTGAGCACTCTACCGCTTGAGCAACAACAAAACTTCCTGTTTTCTAGTGGTTTATTGGAGATAAGAGTCTCATGGACTTTCCTGCCCGGGCTGGCTTTAAACCACGATCCTCAGATCTCAGCCTCCTCAGTAGCTAGTATTACAGGCGTGAGCCACCCGCACCTGGCCTACCTCAAACCTTATAAAGAATGATTATCAAACTAAATGTGAGATTTAAAAACCAATAAAACATAAATGTAAAATTTCATGATATTGATCAGTAAAGGTTTCTAAACCTTTGATATGGAAAACATTAATGGCTAAAGAAAAGCAAGAACTGGATTATATCAAGTGATAACCTTTCATAATTCAAGGGACACTATAACAGAAATGAAAGCATATCCAACAGATAGAGTGCATATATTTGTTCATGCTACAATGTTAATGCTACAATGATTCTTAAACTTAAGTATTTTTATGTCTTCTAATTGTATATAAATTTTTTTCCTGAATAGAATATTTCTTTAAATAACATATGTAAATTAATAGTCAAAAGGAGGAGCATATGAAATAAGATTCTCTTTAGTGTCTAAGAAATAATAAAAAGAAAACTCACTAGTATGACCATTATATAAAAAAGGACGCAAAATATAGTAATGTATTTGTGGATAAATTGATATACTTCTCATAGTGATCGATTTGTATAATACTGCAATCATTTTAGCAAACAAGTTTTTAAGTCTTCAAAAGATGAAAGAGAATTGTATAGGATCCAGACATTACACTTCTATGAATGTATTAAACAGAAGTAAAAAACTTTTTTGGACACAGAATGTAGTTAATTGACAGTGAACTTGAATAGTATGTGTGAGACCCTGGAAATGATCCCCAAAAACAAATTTTGAAAAGACACACTATAGAGGATGTATGCTGGGCAAATTCCCTGTAACTGAATTTTATATCTATTTTAATGTCTGTTCTAAAATTTACAGCATTTCTATTTGAAGAAATGCAAGTTTGTGAAAATTAGGCTTTGGAAACCTATGCAAGTACAATTCACTTCCAAAGGACTAATATGTATACAATAAAAGGAAATAATATATTGTAAGTGAATTGCATATCAGGAAAAAAACTATTGTTAAAACTTCTTCACACAAAATGCAGAACAGCTAAAAAGATGTTTTTGGTGTTGGCTAAAAACTCTTTGTAAACTGCTGCATTTAAAACAAAGATGTGATTTCTGTTTATTTTGAGGGTAATTTTTCCGTTTGAGGTTATACAGAGATAACTCAATCCAAAAGTATATGTGATAACTGGGATACCTAGGAATTATGCATCACTTCTGAGAAATTTATTTTATTTTTTATTTTTTTATTGTGAAAATACTCTACAGAGGGGTTACAATTACATGGGCAAGATAATGAGTACATTTCTTATCAAGCATTGTAGCCTCCTCCTTTGTTTCCCCTTCCCATCCCTTCCCATCCTCCCCCGCCGCCCCACCCAATCCTCCCCGTTACCCCCACCCCACGAAAGTTGTAAAGTTCATTTTTTTACATAACGACTGGTACATCTCATTGTTGCAATAGGTCCACATGTATCCCTATTTTTCCCATGGCTTCCCTCATTTGCAATATGTAGTATATATTTGAGCCAAGCAGAAAAGGTCAGATAATGTGATGGTAGGGAAATGAACCCTAAGTTATGTATTCAAATATTTTTTTTTGCTTTCATGCGATTGTTTCTAACACATTTATATGATTATTTCTTTGTTGCTTTGTATGTCCCTCCCTCACACTATAACCCCTGTTTTCACTGTATTTGATGTCTGTATAATTTATGGAGGGGGAGGGGAAAAACTTCTAAGTAATTGAGAAACTTTTCTGGAAGAAACTTTTAGCAAATGACAGTAGACACAAATCTATGCATTTGCATTTTATGAAAGTCATATGTTACTTGTTTAATCCAATTGCTTATCTCTACCTTGATAGGAAAAACCTGTTCTCAAGATAAGAGCCAAAAGCAGTGAAAAGAACAAAATACACAATAATCTTGATATATTTTTGACAGTAACAAATGAAATAAAACAATCCCACTTAAGGAACTCCAATATTAGTGTATGTGAAGATGTTCCTGAATGCCAATATCCATTAAATTTTTGGAATTTTAATTTCTACTAACATATGAAAATTAGAACAAGAAAACAAATATAGACTTAGAGTGAAGCAGCATTGAAATCATTTTCTTAATTGTTTTGAAATTACAAAAGAATTGATACTCCTTTGCTTTGGAAATCATTTAAAAATATTTATCACTTATGATAATTCAAGTAGCAAGCAACAATAATTTTATATAATCATTATAAATATACTTTTATTACTATTGTAAAATAGAATAAAAAACCAGTCCCAATATATGACCTACCTATCATTATTCTTAAATTCTAATCATTACCTAAATACCTTAAACAATCTAAATAGTTATGTCTTTAACATAGACGTAAATATTCTATACTTTTTAACTTAACATTTTCCAGGGGTGTGTATTCATGTTTCTAAGAAATGTTCACAGCAGTTAAAAGATGCTTTTGTGAAATTAATGTGATACAATTAGTTGTGGGTGTTGTTTGCAAGGCCTGGGCATTGTCCCAAAGCCTTTTTATGCTAAAAGACAGCACTCTACAACTTGAGGAAAAGAGCTAATTCCTGTTTTTACTGGTTAATTGGAGATAAGAATCTAACAAGTACTTTTCTGTCTGGGCTAGTTTCGAAAACAATTCTAATATCTCAGCACCCACAATACCTTGTATTATAAGGGTGAGTTACCGGCACTTGGTTTCATGAAGTTTTTTTTTTTAATTTTAATTATGTTTTATGATGTTTGTTTCACTATGATGTATATCATTCTGCAAATAAATTTAGATATATGTATATATTTCTGATGACAATCTCTAAATATGTACTATTCTACACATAACATTTACATATATATATGTATATATATATATATATATATATATATATATATGACAGACTCCCTCTAAAACTTTTATGTTACTATTTTTGACATTTTTCATTTCAAAGGTACAGTCAATTTTTCTAAAAGTTTCCTAGAATGAAATAACTAAGATTTCAATATAAAGTAGAGTTTATTACTTTCAAGGGAATTTTAGATATACACATGATATTGTAGTAACATTTACAGTATATTACTTGAAAAGGTTCTGCCCAAACTCTTAAATATTTGTTTGTAGTTCAGGAGAGAGAGGAAGTTAATTCATACTGATTAGGAATTTGCAATGCTTCAAAAAATCTATTCCATAATTTGTTATAGGCACATAGTCAAGCTACCTGATATGGTTTAGGGTTTTTTTGTTTATTTGTTCAAAATTTCAATATGGATGCATGCGCAGTGGTAACATTAAAATTATTAATCTAAAGACAAATAATAGTAAAATCATAGACACATATCCGACGTTCAATAATTTAGCACTTATGATGCTAGTAATAATTTGAGTGGAGAGAATGATGACCACAGTGTATCCTGATAATGACGATGTTGTGATTGAAAAGGAAAAAAATACTTTAGATAACTTTGAAGCTAAATTTCCAACGTTGAATGCATAGTTATTAACAGCGTTGGATTACATAAAATAACAATAACAAGAGGAAGGCTGGGAAGGTGGCTCAGTGGCAGAGTGCTGGCCTTGCCTGCATGAGGCTCTGGGTTTGATTCCTCAGCACCACATTAGCAGAAAAAGCTCAAGTGGTAGAGCGTTTGCCTTGAGCTGAAGAGCTCAAGAGGGACAGTGCCAGGCCCAGATTCCAGGCCCCATGACGAACCAAAAACAAAACAAAACAAAACAAAACCAGAATAAAAAGAGGAGAGTTTCAATATCAAGAAATCAATCAAATAAACAGGTAGAGACAGTAAAAACCCTAATGTTATTCCAGCAGTCTTTCTAAGGTATACTCACTGTTCTTGGTGGTATTATTTGCTTATAAATAAAATCATTTATTTCCATATTTTGATTGGCTGTGATCTAGATTTCAACTTAGTGTGATTAGTTCAAATAACATTCTCAGATAGATACTTTTCCAATGATATATTAAGAGTATGTTCTTCATTACAGCTGTAAATACATGACAAATTTTACATAATAATACTTACATATCTGCAGTTACCATAAAAGGACACAAGCTGCAGGAGTTAAAATTTATTTTTATTTCTGCATGAAACTATTTCTGACTTTATATCAACAAACTGAATTTGACACTTTCCTTATTTGTAAGCTAAGGCAGGAAATGTAATGACTGTTTACTTTCTTTTGCCTTGCTCTAGAGGTCAACAAATATATTCTTCAATATTTCTGGTAGATTATATCCATTTACAGATGAGAAATGTAAGACCAATAGTCAATGCTGTGAGTAAATAATGGTAGTAGAATTTTTGTCTGAGTTCTTCACTCTGTGTGCTTACAAGGAGAGTCATTTGGTGATGGAGAGGACCAATATAAAAAAGACTGTGGGGGAAAATGCATACTTTGTAAACAATTGTTTTAGGACTGAGTGACTGGTGACGAGTATTTGCAATAGGCTGGTGTCAGGGGCATAAAAAGGAGTACATAGAAATTACATTAGTGACAGAAACTGAGAAAATCTTGATCATTCATCTTATCTAATGGATCGAGGTAGAGTAAGAGTAAATCTAAAGCTTTTCCACATCTCTGTCTCCTAACTGTGTTAGTTACATTCTTGGTGATAAGGACTACAGGTGGAAAAGATGGATTTAGAGGAAAAAAAACTCACTGATAGTTCTAAGGTTAATGTTAGATGCAAAGATAGGTCTGTTTGGACATCATCAAAATATTCACGACCATGAATATGAAAAATAATAATAAAATCAGGGACATTATTAAAGTGAAGAGGAAAAGGAAAGTTCTGATGAATGTGTGAACAATGTGAGTACCAGTGTGGACAAGATTGGAGGAAAGCGATAAATAAGGAAACAAAAAAGTAACAAACACAGATTTACAGAAGAAAGGGAAGGAAGGAATTTTCAGGAGGATAATGAAAGAAATCTACTATTTGGATTTGAAAAGTAAATGGACATAGACAAGTTCAATAAGAACAGTGTTTTGGTGAAAATCATATTGATAAAATGTTGAGATATGAATGTGAATACATAAAATTCTGGATCCATTAATTTAACAGATCCTATTGATTCTAAATGTTGGGAACAAATGCTTAAATCCTGACCTTAGAAATGTTACACAGATATAAATATCATGAACTTTTCTTAGTGATATTCTGTGAATATTTTTGAAAACTTTATTTAGCCAGGAGATTATAGATTGAACTACAGCACAAACAAGCCTAATTTGTCCTACAGTTCCAATTAGTGACCCATCTATCCATATCAGTTTGGGATTTTATTGAAAAATATTTAGATATGTTTGGATATCTTATCAGCCTACTCATTATAAATGTAGGACAAGTAAAACCAAGTATTAGGTTAAACATACAGCTTTACTGATGTGACTGAAGACTCCTGGAATTGATTCCTCTTTAGAACAGAAAATGCCTCAGTAGCCATTGACACATCATAACTTCCATATACACTATTGAATTCTAATTCTTGTTAGGTATATCTCCATGCTGTGTGAACAAACCTGACACAAATTCTTTTATGTAGGAAAATGTTCTTATAAACTTCAAGCTTTTAATGAATGGAAAAGTTCAGACATTACTCTCACCACTAGGATTAAATGACTAAAAAGATAAGATATTTTGATTTAATGTCTTTCTTTCACTTTCTCATACACATTGTCAAGGATTGAAGGATTCTGATTTAACAATAATACAATCTTGACTTGTATTAACACAACATCTAGGATCTAATGTTAATTCGGATACTTACTAATTAGCTCCAAATTTTGTGGATATTTATATTTCTCCTGGGTAAACTGATGAACTCCAGGAAAATGTCCCTAAGGAGCCTTTCAATTCTAATATCACTGTCTCAAAATGCTTTCAATTCTACATCCTTTAATGTGGGCATAGGGTTATATTGTGGAACTTTTCTTCTCAGAGAGTTAGTATTACCCTATTGCTTAACATGGACAAAGAACCTTCATACACAGACTGGGCCTGTACAAATAAGAAGTGGTAGTTGAACAATGTTCTGAGCAGTTTGTATAGAAGAAATGGAAATAGAGCAACTATGAACTCAAAAGGCATATGCAAAGAAGACAAAGGCACAAAGTAGAATGTGCCAAGGAAAGCTGAATTATAATTTCAAATAATGTGCTCAGGTGTGAGTGTGTGTTCAAAGTACAGATTCAGACAATGTTAGTTGGATATCTTGGGTGGAAAACTGCTTTAAACTATTCTGGGCTAATTGTACAAGTAGAAGCCCCTAACTCTGAATCTAATCAGCCACAACATCATCAACTTAGGGACAATTTTCCAAGTACAAAGTGAGAAAAAAAGGGCTGATCACAATTAGTGTTCAAGTTGAAGCAATTGCAATCACATAACTTTTCTTATAAATGTTCATTTATTTTGGATCATTAACTAGGGAAAAGCCAAGTAAATATTTTGCATGTACCTAAATTAAGTGGGACGTATTATATTGGTTTCTCTTTAACTTGGAAGTTATAGATTATGTTTTTTTATTCTCTAACTTGGGACAATGATCTGCTGTCAGTTATTTTCTTCTCTTACCCTTCTTTTGCCCTTCCACTTACATAATTATTATTTAAAGAGACATAATTGAGCTTGCATTTCTAAATTCTTCAAAATTATCTGAACTACTTCATACTTCTGGCAGCCTCCTATATCTTTCTCAAGGGAAATATTTTGTCACTACCACTTTAGTCCTACATGATATTGGATATCTTCCTGCTTAATTCAGTTAAAGATATACATTAGACTCATCCTATATCTCAAAACTTGTACCACCATAAAATATTATCTTACTTAGAAATCATGATATTATATCTGGTGAGGTGGAATCTGTCATTTTTGAATGGCCTTAAGTGATATTTACATGCAATCATGTTTTAAACCAATATGCCACTCAGTAGATGAACGAATTGACAAAATGTGGTTTATATATATACGGAGTAATCCTATGCTTCTTATTCATAAGGAAATGGAAAGACTTGGAAAAATCCTACAAAGAAAAATAAGTAAGACACAAAGAAACAGATTCCATGGTTTCCCTCATTTGTAATAGGAAAAAGTTATTAATAATAAAAATTAATAATAAATAGGAAATAGTCCTAGCAGATGAGTAGAATGGCTCAATAGCTAGGAATAAATGACCATATAAAATGATGCTGAGCAAAATAATCTCCTAGATATGGAAAGAGAGGTTTTTCTTTGTGGATGTTGTTTTTAATATACTATGTGATTTCTTTTTTCTTTTGTGTTTTCCCCTATGGTTTGGCCACTGTTGTATTTGATTTCAGTATTCTGTGTATTGTATATACATTTATGTTCATTTGGCAAGGGAAGCAGAACAATAAAATGGCGAGACAAAGGACAAAAGGTAAACCAATGCAATAGCCATACTCACAGGACAACATGTTGGAAATTTACATTATAACTTGTGAGGGGTATGGGGTAAAGAAAAGTGTGAGAAAAATGAGGGAGGGGGTAAAAATTTTGACATGTTATGTATTCAATACCTTACAATTACTGCAATCTTTTCTATATATGACCTTAATAAAATTAAGTTAAAAATGAGCTGCATAAAATATAATTTCACTGTATTGGTAAGTAAATATTATTCTATGTGTATTACCTTTTTAAAAAATGAACATTTTGGCTGCTAACTTGAATTTACTCTTTCTTTATCAGAGGGACATCAACTGGAATGCTATCAAACTATACAATATTTTCAGAATATACTTGCCATTACTTTGAAAAAATATTATTTTAGTATTGTCTCATACTAAAACAGAAAACAGTTCAATTCTATGGAAACTCCTAACTGAAAACTGAAAACTGACTAATTGTTAAGAGGACAGAATATATCTGCTCCTCAACATTCCTAAGACTACTAACTACTCATTTTCAAATTCTGAACATGCCATACCAGAGACATTCAAAATAGTACCTGTTTGCATTATATTTAATTCTGCAATAGATGCAGTTTTCATTGAGGCATTACAT
Organism: Dipodomys merriami; assembly: GCF_024711535.1. NCBI lineage: Eukaryota > Metazoa > Chordata > Mammalia > Rodentia > Heteromyidae > Dipodomys > Dipodomys merriami. The sequence goes on from NW_027206024.1 coordinate 1,833,185, forward strand.
ATTTAAAAGCCAACAGAAAAAATAGACACGTTCTTGTAGAGGATAAAACTATGAAGTATCTATAATAATTAATTCCTTTTTTTTTTGGTCAGTCATGGGGCTTGAACTCTGGGCATGGGCGCTGTCCCTGTGCTCTGCAGCTCAAGGTGAGAGCTCTACCGCTTGAGCCACAGTGCCACTTCCAATAAATAATTCCGTAAGAGTAAACATTTGTTCATCAGAGTAAGCTATTATTTCTATAAGAATCAATCCCAAGTTTTTATGCCGACAAATCATCCTAGCACAACAATTTCCAACTTGTAAGGTGTGCCTTAAAATTCCCTAAATTCACATCATGACTACTTTATCACTATTGTGAAAAAATACTACACTTCTGCTAATGTCATGCCCTTCCTATTGTGGAAAGAATTCTACACTAAACTTTCCTATATCATTTTCCCCGCAGTGGTTTTCTTGAGATCAGAACACTTGCAAATATTATTTATTTTTATTTTTATTTATTTTATTATATATATAATCTACCATAGATATTCAAGAGATCTGTACATCTTAATATTAAGATTTCAAGATTATGGTTGAAAACCCACCCAGGCAAGAAATTTCCTTGAATTCTTATCTCCAATAAACTCATAAGGAAAAGCCAGACCCAAGTGGCACTGAGGTTCAAGTTGTAGAGCAATAGCCTTGAGCATAAACAGGCTCAGGGACAGTGCCCGAGACCAGAGGTTAAGCCCAAGGACAAACCAATCAACAAAAACAAAATAAAAACAAACCTCAAACGTAGCATTTTTCTCATTGTATACAGAGGTACATAATTAAGGAAATTTCTTCCTATGATATGTATAGGTAGAAAAAAAAGATGTCACCCAATTACTCTTCATACCATGTTACACCAAAGTCTCAAAAGATTGCTCTGTTTCTATATTTATAAATTAATACAATCAATTTGTTGGCTATTTGTCTAGATTATTCACATTATCATTTTACACATGAACTGTTGGAATTATCTATCAACTAATTTCTTATTATACCTCACTTGAAAGACTACTCTAGTCAATTAGAATGCCAGAATCATTTGTGAGTTTGTAAATTAAATCTTTTACCTGAAAATAATTTTGTATTATCATATAGAATATTAAATTACAAAAAAATATCTATTTTAAATCTAAATTCTAATTTAGCCAGATCTACAAAGTCCTACATTAAATGAACTTTCCTATTTCTCCAGGCTTAAACTTTTGTAATCCTTCATCATTTCTTTGGAATTTAACAGAATGATGCTTATTTTTTCAAATTTTTGGTTCAGAATCATGAGCGCTTTTGCATCTAGAAATGATCTTTAATTAAGACAACATTTAAAACACAACTGAGGATTATATATGAGTTGCATTTCTATAGGAAACTTGACTTCTCAAAACATAATGACAAAATTAGCCCAAATTTCCAACTGTGTATTCCTTTCTTGTTTATTTTTATTCCTTTCTTGGATGGTTTTATTGAGAAAAAAAAATATTTTCTGCTAGTTCACCAGAGTTTCTGATCATCTCAAGTAACTTGGGAGTGGAGTCCATGGAGTCCATTAAATACAAGATCATGTAATGTTCATGGGGTTTTTTTCTTGTTTTCTTTTTTTTTAATTTATTATTTTTTCTGGTGAAAATAGTGTACATAAGGGTTAAAATTACCTGGGCAAGATAATGAGTACATTTCCTGTCAAGCATTGTAGCCTTCTACTTTGTTTCCCCTATCCATCCCTTCCCATCTACCTCCCTTGCCCCACCCAATCCTCCTCCCCCCCACCAAAGTTGTAAAGTTCGATTTGGACATAATGACTTGTACATCTTATTGTTGCAATGGGTCCACCTGTATCCGTAGTCAAACGATTTGTTTTTGCCATTCCCATCCAGAAATTATACGGACATCAAATACAGTTAAAGCAGGGGTTATACCATGGGGGAGGGACGTATAAAGCAACAACGGGACATATAAAGGGACATATAAAGCAACAATATAAAGAAACAATCTCATGAAATAAAAAAAATTGAATACATACCTAACCTTTCATTTCCCTAACATCAACTTATTTGACATATTCTGATTTACTCAGGCATATTCTAGTTAGCAAATAAGGGAGACCATGGTACCTATGTTTCTTTGGGTCTGGCTTACTTCGCTTAATATAATTTTTTCCAAGTCTTTCTATTTCCTAACAAATGGGGCAATGTCATTCTTTCTGATGGAGGCATAGAATTCTGTTGTGTATATATACTACATTTTCTTGATCCATTCATCTACTGAAGGGCATCTGGGTTGGTTCCATATCTTATCTATGGTAAATAATGATGCAATAAACATAGTCGTGCTGGAAGCTTTAGTGTTGTCTTGTTTGTGAACATTTGGGTAAATGCCAGAAAGTAGGATTGATGGGTCATAGGGGAACTCTATGTGGAGTCTTTTGAGGAACCTCCATATTGCTTTCCAAAGTGGTTGAACAAGTTTACACTGCCACCAATAGTGCAGTAAGGTTCCCTTCTGTCTATATCCCCTCCATCGTCTGTTGTTATTAGAGTTCTTGATTATAGCCATTCTAACTGGATGAGATGGTATTTCAATGTTGTTTTGATTTGCATTTCTTTCATTACTAAAGAGCATTTCTACATGCGTTTATTGGCCATCCTTCATTCCTCTTCAGTGAAATTTCTCATTAAGTATTTAGGCCACTTATTTATTGGGCAGTTGTTTCTTTGAAGATTTGTTGTTGGGGGATTTAATTTTTTGAGTTCCAGGTATATTTTAGATATGAGACCCTTGTCTATTATATGGCAAGTGAAGATGTTCTCCCAATCCGTGGGCTTTCTAGTGATCTTGCTAGCTATGTCCTTTGCCATGCAGAAGCTTTGCAATTGCATGCAATCCCATTTGTCCCATTTGTCTTTGATTTTTTGTTTGTCTGGATCTCTATTAAGAAAATTTCAGACTGTGACAAGGAGACCTAGAGATTCTGCTATTCCATCCTGTAATATTTTCAGAGTGTCTGCTTTGACTCTGAGGTCTTTGATCCATTTAGAGTTGATACTACTGCAGGGTGATAAATAAGGATCTAGCTTTAGTTTTCTACAATTAGTTAACCAGTTTTGCCAGCACAATTTGCTGAAGAGGCTGTCTTTCTTCCATTCTATTTTTTTAGCTGCCTTATTGAAAGTTAGATGCCTATGGGACTGTAGGTTCATTTCTGGGTTTTCAATTCTATTCCATTGGTCATCTTGTATGTTTTACTTCATCTTTACCTGTTTGGATTTCCTTTAAGTTTAGATCTTGTCTTATTATCCCTGCTAGCATTCTTATACTAAATTCAAGAGGAGTGGAGAGAGAAGACATCCTTATCTCTTTCCTGAATTTATGAGAAATGACATTAACTTTTCACCATTAAGTATAATGCTGGCTGTAGGTTCGTCAATCCTTAGCCAAAAGAACAGCACTGGAGCAATATCCAAATTTCAAACTGAAGCGAAAAGCCATAGTAATAAGAACATCTAGCTACTGGCACAAGAACAGTCCTGAGGACCAATGGAATAGGACAGAAGACTCAGAAAAGAACCAAGTGACCTATAGCCACCTAATCTTTGACAAAGGAGCTAAAAAATAGAATGGAAGAAAGACAGCCTTTTCAGTAAATGGTGTTGGCAAAATTGGTTAAACACCTGTGGAAAACTAAAGCTAGATCCATATATATATATATATATATATATATATATATATATATATATATATATATATATATATATATCAGTCTGCATAAGAATCAAGTCCAAATGGATCAAAGCCCTCAAAATAAAAGCAGACACCGTGAAAACATTATATGAAAAATAAGAGGAACTCTAGGGCTCTTTAGCACAGGCCAAAATGTTCTTAATAGAGAACCAGAAACAAAACAAATCAAAGAAACATTGGAGAAATGGGATTGCATGAAAGAGCAGAGCTTCTGCAAGGTAAAGCTCATAGATAGCAAGATCAATAGAAAGTCCACTTACTGGGAGAAGTTCTTCATGAGTCATAGAACAGACAAAGTCTTATATCTAAAATATAATTAGAACTCAAAATCATAAATCCTCCAACAACAAATCCTCAAAGGAACAACTGCCCAATAATTAAGTGGGCTGAAGACTTAAGGAGAGACTTCTTTGAAGATGAAATAAAAAATGTCCATTAGACAATTGAAGAAATACTCAACTTTTCTAGTCATAAAAGAAATGCAAATCAAAACATTGAAATTTTACTTCACTCCAGTTAGAATGGCTATAATCAAGAAATGTAATAATGACAGATGCTGGTGGGGATGTGGCTAAAAGGGAACCCTACTTCATTATTGGTAGGAGTGTAAACTTGTTTAAACACTTTGGAAAGCAGTAAGGAATTTCTTCAAGACTCCTTCTAGAGCTTCCCAATGACCCAGCAACTCCACTTTTGGGCTCTTACCCAAATGATCACAAAGCTACCAACACAACCATGTTTATTGCAGTATTATTCACCATAGCTATGATACGGAACCAACCCCAATGCACCTCAGCAGATGAATGGATCAACAAAATGTGGTGTACACACACACACACACACACACACACACACACACACACACACACACACACACACACACACACACACACACTGGAATTCTATGCTTCCATCAGAAAGAATGACATTGTTCCATATGTTAGGAAATGGAAAGTCTTGGCAAAAAATTATATTAAGTGAAGTAAGCCAGACCCAAAGAAACATAGGACCCATGTTTGCCTTGTTTTACCTTTGTTTGCAAGGATTAGAACATGTCTAGGACAAGCAGAGAAGATCAAAGGCTAAAAACATATGAACATACAAGCGAAATGTACCCCAAGTAAGAAACACAAGTGGTTTTTCCTTTCTTTCTTTGGTTTTTAATATGCTTATAATGCACTATGTGATTCTATTGTAGGTTCATCCCCCCACGGTATACCCCTGTTTTCACTGTATTTGATTCAAGTGTTCTGGATCATACATAGATAGATAGATAGATAGATAGATAGATAGATAGATAGATAGATAGATAGATACATAGATACATAGATAGATACATAGATAGATAGATTGATTGATTGATAGATAGATAGATATAGATATAGATATAGTTATATAGCATATATATATATATATATATATATATATATATATAAATGTAATTTGGAGAGTGGAAGGGAAATAGCTGGTTGCAGGTTGACCCATTGTGACAATGAGATGTACAGGACACTGTGTTGAAAATGAATTTACAATGTCAGGCAGGGGTCGACGAGGGAGGATTTGGAAAACATGGCAGGGGAAAAACAAAGGAGGAGATAACAATGCTCTATAAGATATGTACTCATTACCTGGTCCTGTAACTCTGAGTCCTCTGTACAGTATTTTTACGTTAAAATATATATTAAAAAATCTCTGCCTGGTGTAGATTTCCAGTGCTGCCCTCGGAATTGCATTTTCTGCCTATTCTGGCTGTGGTTAGGTCCACCTGCCCAATGGATCAGTATTCTTCAAGCCATCTTGGTCCTGAAGTGGGACTTGACTTATCCAGTGGTGGTTAGAACCAGGCCAAGGACAGGACAAAACCACTTCCAGGACATGGCTTCTTCATTCCCCATGCAACTAGGATTGCAAGCAGAATTTCTCTGAATTTGACTCCAGAAAACAATCAGTGAATCAAAAGGCAAGTCTATCAAAAACCTCACTCCTCCCCCCCATTTCCTCCTTTCTCCCTCCCTGGGAAATTACAAAATAATTTTGAAGGCTTTGGCACACACACAAAATGCCCACCATCTCCCCTGGTAAACTAGGTTTTAATTCACTAAGTCATGTAAACGGATAATGCTGCATTCATTATTCTGGACAACATCTTCAGGCTGTTTGATGTTTTAATTTTTATTGTTGTTGTTGTTGGTAGGTGGGCCTGATTTCTGTGTCTGGGTGCGGTCCCTGAGCTGCTCATCTCAAGGCTAGTGCACTACCACTTCAGACACAGTGCCACTTCCATTTTTTTCTGCTTATGTGGTGCTGAGGAATTGAACCCAGGACCTCATGCATGCAAGACAAACATTCTACCACCGAGTCTCCTTCCAGCCCTAATGGTTTAATTCTTTAAAATTTCTTCTTGTCAGTCATGGGGCTTGAGCTCAAGGGGAGCCCTCTCCCAATTGAGCCACAGGGCCACTTCCTATTTGGAGATAAGTGACTCACAGACTTTCATGCCAGGGTTTTCTTTGAACATGTGAATTTTAAAATTATATTTCTTCTAGATGTTTATTGGTACATGACAGTTTTCTGTAAACCTTTGTCTTCAAGTAATCAAACAGCATTAAATATTACATTTCGGAGTTATCCTTTAGCACATCCATTTTGAAATTATCTTAAGGTGAAATTCTAATTTTTTGTAGTAACAACCAAGTAAAGTCCAAATGGGAAACATGCTAATTTCAGCAGCCTTGCCTCTCCTTCCTCTTTTTTTCTCTACAGTATCTTTCCTTGTTTTGGAACAAGTGTCATGGACTGTAAAACCATCCAAAAGGAAACTTATTCCATTAACTTAATAGGAAAGGAATCCAGCCTGCCTGTATCTCAAGGCAACTTTGAGTATAATATTAATCTAATAATTCATGTCAGTGGATTTTCAGTCATTTCGATAATTTTTTTGTTTAACCACTCATTAAAGAGGCTCCAAAAATCAAGAATCAAAAATCATGTTCTGCTTTCTAAGAATGTTTAAAAAGCTAGTAATTCAACAAGACACATTCTATTCTTCCAAGATTCTATGGTGAAGAATTTCTCTTTTATCATAGCCCTTACCACTGACCCCTTCCTTTCGAACTTGTAGTTTTGTTCAGTTTTCTTGTACCAGCTTTCGTTTTGGTATTAGCCTTAGTAATCTCCTTGTAGAATTTGACAATGAAATTCCATTTATTTTTAGAGAGCTCAATTCATATTGCCAAAGGCAGAGTAATGAGCATATAATAAAGCATAAACTACTGAATATCATTAACATGATCGTATGCAACTGTTTCATAAATAATATAAGTACCACTTAAATGTGCATCTTCATAAACTTTTTAAAATGCAAACTAGTTACATATCTATATCATAAATTAGTTCAGATCACTGGCACAAGAGACTAAGCTAAACTTTTATATCATCCCCAATATTTTTGTCAAATTTTCTTTTCTCATTAGCTTTCACCTTAGGACCTTTTCCTAGCAATAAGTTATAAGTTGATATACTTAGATTTTAGTCTCCTTTGAATAACCTCTTTTCTTTCCACCACTAGTTAGTTCCTTATGAAAATACATGAGGAATAACTTCCCATTGTGCCTGCAAGAGGAGTACCCAAGTCGACTGTCTGTGACTACTCTTGCCTTGCTTTGTTTAGGAATGTGGTAGCAGAGACAGGGTTGTCAGGAATCAGGTGGCTGGAAACATAGTGTTAAGAATTATGGGTAGCAAAATGAATAGCATAGAAAGGGAGTACCAGGGAAAGGGTAACTGTGAATGTAATTGCTGAGTTGTAGTGGCAGGAAATTGGGTAGCAGCAACAGCTTTGCAAGGGTTGGGGTAGCTAATACAGGCATCCAGAAAAATTTAGCAGGGACAAACAAGCATAGAGAAAGTGAAAGATAAAAGTTGTAAGACATTGTGGGAATTCTTTGTCTACCCATGCTAAAAACATGGAGGAGGGCTATTTTAAACTAAAACTACAAAAGAAAATTTAAGGTCTTGGTGCTAAAAAATCTGTCCAGGTGTTATTACATTAAACAGAGAATTCAAAATGGTTTTTCTTCATGAATACAGAGATCAAAGATATTATCGTAGTTATTTCAAAATGCAAATTAAAGGAGAAAATCAGTCAGGAGGTAAAATTTATACTGAATGTTAACATTTAAGAGGAAAAGAAGATCCTAGGTGGCAGACAAAAGACAAAGCAATATCAGAGCACTATATGTTCAATAATAATTAAGAAACTTTAATTGAAAAATTGAGCTGAAATGTACACATCAGGCAAAGGCAAGCCTACCTCCAACAAAGAAACACCATAATGTATATCTCAGAAAAAATAACCAAGTTCCTTATCCTTGATTTCAATGATAAACATAACTCGCCTTACACACACACACACACACACACACACACACACACACACACACACACACACACACACACACACACACACATATATGCAACAGCTCAATCTACTCACATCAGTTCAATGTGAATCAAAGATCTTCCTGTAATATCTGAAACTCTAAAAGTTTCAAGTCTTACTCTGAAAACATTACAGTACGGAATACGAGAAACTCAACTTCTCCTTGGCACAGGCCAAAATTTTCTTAATAGAGTCCCAGAAATAAAAAAAAAAAATCAAAGACTAATGGGACAAATTGGATTGCTTGGAATAGCAGAGCTTCTTCATGGCACAGGACATAGCTAGCAAAATTACTAGAAAGCCGACAGATTGGGAAAAGATCTGCAGTAGCCATACAATGGACAAATCTAAAATATACCTGCAACTCATATCTAAAATATCTAAAATATATCTAAAATATACCTAAAATATAACTGGAACTCAAAAAATTAAATCCCCCAACAACAAATCCTCAAAGAAACAAATGCCCAGTTAATAAGTGGGCTAAAGACTTAAAGAGAAACTTCTCTGAAGAGGAAAAAAGGATGGCCAATAAACACATGAAGAAATACTCAACCTCTCTAGCCATAAAAGATTTGCAAATAAAAACATTGAGGTACCACCTCACAACAGTTAGAATGGCTATAATCAAGAACTCTAATAACAACAGATGCTGGAGGGAATGTAGACAGAAGGGAACCTTACTACATTTTTGGTGGGAGTGTAAACTTGTTCAACCACTGTGGAAAGCAGTATGGAGTTTCCTCAAAGGACTCCACATAGAGCTCCCCGATGACCTACCAATCCCACTTTGGGGCATTAACCCACATGATCACAAACAAGATCATAATAAAGCTACCAGCACACTTATGTTTATAGCAGAATTATTTACCATAGCTATGATATGGAACCAACCCAGATGCCCCTCAGTAGATGAATGGATCAAGAAAATGTGGTATATATACACAATGGAATTCTATGCCTCCATCAGAAAGAATGACATTGCCCATTTGTTAGGAAATGGAAAGACTTGGAAAAAATTATATTAAGTAAACCAGACCCAAAGAAACATAGGTCCCACGGCTTCCCTTATTTGCAATAACTAGTTGATGAAGTTGATGTTAG